>NC_133770.1:242581905-242671131 GCF_003597395.2 Chelonoidis abingdonii
ATTCTGGGATACCTCTTACTACCCTGGAGGCCAATTACAGCGCTTTTGGTGGCCACACTTGCGGAGCAGTGCTGCATCACCAGTGCTGCAATCCTTATACCCGAGGCAGAGCAGGAGTACAACCAGCGCTACAGCCAGGGAGATGCAGCGCTATATGTGCCCTGCAAGTGTGGACGGTGAGTAAGTTGCAGCGCTGGTGGTGGGTTTACAGTGCTGCAACTCTCCAGTGTAGTCAAGCCCAAAGTACCAGAAACAAACTCTTGTTTCAGCTACTGTGTGGGCTGAGTGCCCTGATCTTCCTCTGATTACCAGGTCCCCCCTCCTCATCACCAGTCATTCAGTTCTACATGCCTCATCCCTCTGGGAAGAAGCTTAATGCAGATGATTAGCACCTCTTGGGAAGCATCTGAAGACGCCCCCAGGCCTGTCGATTGAGTGCAGAGACATTTGGCTATTTGGGGTATTTCCCTGCTGGCATGTGGATTGTCTCCCTCATCACAGTATGATAGTAGAAATAAATCTATTTTTATACAGTAAATATAGTAGTTGTATGGTTAGTACTTATGTCGATGAAAACTTTTGGAGCAAGTTCAACATTGGAAGTCACGCAAACAAGCCTATGCTTGAGACCTTGACAAATGAGATTTTTTTTTTCATGGAAGCTAAAGGGTTCTTCATCCCTGCTCTATAAAATATTCTTCTCTCGCTCACTCTAATGTTCTGCATTGCTAGATATAATATATATTGCCAAAATGTAAAAGTCAGAGGCCTAGCTTTATTGGAAAAAGCAAAGGAAACAAGGAAAAAAGTTAAAAGCAAATAAGAACACACAGCCTTTATTTAAATAGAAAAACCTTTACTAGCAGGCCAGGTTCTTAGAATTTTAGTTTTATGTTCTAAACATTAAAGTACACTATAAACAGATTCATTTATTATAATATATTAAGGAACTGTACATTATGCATTTTATGCAGTACTATGCAATTTTTAACAATGCTAAACAGTCTAAATGAGGTAGAAATAAACTGAGTATCATTTTATTTGAGTGCATAATTTTTTGAGACTTTTTTCCCCAATTGGTAGCCTGTTGGATGGGGTTAGTTTTATAAAGAATGGCATAAATAATAGATATAATAAATACTTTCTATGTTGATGGCACATTCTATTTGAAGTTCTCAAAGTACTTTACAAACATTAACTAATCCATGCAACATTCCTGTGATATGGGAAATCATTATTATGCATGTTTAACAAATAGGTAAATGGAGGCAGAGAGAAGTTAGATGATTTGGCCAAGTTCATGCAGAAAGTCAGTGGTAGGGCTGGAAATAGGAATCAGGTTTCCTGGCTCCTTGTTCTATGTCTTAACCGTAAGACTATCTTTTCTTCCTGCATAAAATGCATATTATTATTCTATGATTTATTGAGTGTTAACAGTATACTTGATACTGTACACACAAAAGGAGACAGAGTTACTGCTGCAGTAGGTTTCTCTCTGCTACAGTTGTAGACAAAAACATCCAAGTGCCAGTATGAGTTTTAGCTGATGCAGGAGATTTCATAGATTCTAAGGTCAGAAGGGACCACTGTGACCGTCTGTCCAGTGGTTCTCAAACTTTTGTACTGGTGGCCCTTTTCACATAGGAAGCCCCTGAGTGCAACCCCCCCTTATATATTAAAAACACCTTTTAAATATATTTAACACCATTTTAAATGCAGGAGGCAAAGTGGAGTTTGGGGTGGAGGCTGACATCTTGTGACTTCCCATGTAATAACCTTGTGACCCCCTGAGGTGTCCCAACCCCCAGTTTGAGAACCCCTGATCTAGTCTGACCTCCTGTATAGCACAGGCCATGGAACTTACCCCAAAATAATTCCTAGAGCAGATCTTCTACAAAAACACCCAATCTTGATTTAAAGATGATCAGTGATGGAGAATACCCCATGATCCTTGGTAAAATGTCCAATAGTAGTTAATTATTCTCACTGTTAAAATAGACACCTTGTTTCCGGTCTGAATTGGTCTTCAACTTCCAGCCATTGGATCATGTTATACCTTTCGCTGCTAAATTGAAGATCCCATTGTTAAATATTTGTTCCCCATGTAGGTACTTATAGACAGTAATCAAGTCTCCCCTTAACCTTCTCTTTGCTAAACTAAATAGATTAAGCTCCTTGACTCTATCATTATAAGGCATATTTTCTATTCCTTTAACCATTCTCATGACTCTTCTCTGAATCCTCACCAATTTATCAACATCCTTCTTGAACTGTTGGCACCAGAACTGGATTAATGACAGGTTTCAGAATAGCAGCCGTGTTAGTCTGTATCCGCAAAAAGAACAGGAGTACTTGTGGCACCTTAGAGACTAACAAATTTATTTGAGCATAAGCTTTCGTGGGCTATAGCCCACTTCATCGGATGCACGAAAGCTTATGCTCAAATAAATTTGTTAGTCTCTAAGGTGCCACAAGTACTCCTGTTTTTTGCAGGACTGGATTAGGCATTCCAGCACCCATTGCACTGGTGCAAATATAGAGGTCAAATAACCTCTCTGCTCCTACTAGAGATTCCCCTGTGTATGCATCCCAGGTTCATGTTAGCTCTTTTGGCCACATTGTCTCACTAAGCTGATTATCCACCATGATCCCCAAATGATTTTCAGAGTCACTGCTTCCCAAGATAGAGTTTCACCTCTTGCGTAAGTATAGCATACATTCTTTGTTCCTATCTATATACGTATATGTTTAGCCATATTAAAATGCCTTTGTTTGCTTGCACCAAGATTGCCAAGTTACCTAGATCCCTCTGAATCAGTGACCTGTCCTTTTCAGAACGTCTCTTAACATGTGCAGTGATGTTCAGAGTCAAACTCTCCCAAAGATCAAGGATGTTTGGTTCCAGACTTTACTTTGAATTATTAAAATGGTAAGAGTCAGCTATGAAGATCAGGTCTAGAGTCCACATTTCCCCAAAATCAAGGGGTTTGGACCCAGCTATGCAAAGAGTACAATGTACATGGGTCTGGGACTGTCCTATGTTTTATGAGTCTCTTCGTATATTCAAGAGCTCACCCAGCTACCTCTCCTGATAGCAGCACCCACCCATTCACTTGATTGCCACATAATGATGTTATTAGCCAAGACTTGGATGATGTATAATGTGTGTAGAGAACTCTCAGATGTTCAGGGCCTTATGAGACTGCATAGGTCTACAGCCCCCATTAACAATTCATTTAACAAAAATAGTTTCTATTTTAATTGTTAAGGTACGGTATATACATACAACACTTAGCCATATAAAGAACTGTGTGATGGTATGTGGAGCAGGCCTCTATGAAAATGGAAACTTGTTCTTGAAAATTCAAATGAAAATGTTTATGGGGAAGCTAGTAAGGTAGAATAAATCCCTCTAATTGAGTAACCCAATCTTTCAAACAATCTCTTTCAATGCCATTCTATTTACTTTGGATTCAGAGGAAAGAAAGAGTTCAAGTACTGGTGCGCTTCAGGTTTCCCACTACACTAGTGACACTGAAGGACTGGGGCAGAGTCTGAGGTGGTATTTACTGAGCATAAATATTTGTTAACAAAGCATGAAAAGACAACTACTCAGTAACTGAGGCAACTAATCACCCATTCATGGAGGGAATTCATGTAGAAACAATTCAAAGCACACACTTTTCACTCATGAGGATAAAGCAAGATGAAGTTTACATGGCTAGAAAATCCTTCAAATTATTGAGCATTTTAAAGACAGCCAGTGGTCATTATAGGACATCAGAGAAAGAGACGGGAGAGACCAAAGTCTGCTGACCTCTTGCAACTGCAGAAAAGTGATCCTGTAGATACTCTCAACTGATTCAAATAGATGGACCCTGTTCAGTACTCTAAAGGAAGACAACTTTGTGAAACCTTCTCTGGACAGTTTAACCCTGTGGACTAAAGTAAACCCCCTTATGATCAAAGCCCATGAATACACCAAGATGTTCTTAGTGTTCATTTAAAAAAACAAAACAAAGCCAAACTCTGCCAGCATTTCCAGAAGCTGGGAATTCTGACTTCTGAGGACCGGGGTGTGGTATAGCTGGTCCATAGCCTCTTCTGCAGCCCACCCTGAGGCTCCAGTGACTGCTAAAACACATCTTCTTCTTCATGGAGATCGGGGAGGGAAGGCTTACAGAGACACAAACCCACACACTGCATTCCCTGCCCCACCCCACCCCAATGCTGCTGTGACCCCCAAACCACACCAACTAGGGGGTGCTCATCTCTGCACTGTTCCCTAATTCTTGTTCCACTTTGCATAGCATATCCACATCATTTCCACCACCTGGACACCTTCTGCCTTCTCCGAGGAGAGAATAGAATATGCACAGCAACCATTTGTGAAAAGAGAATATACAGCACATTCTTTCATTTTATAAGAGTGAGGGAGGTATCTTTCAGGAATATCTTATGGTGGAGATTATTAGAAAGGGAGAAAGTAAATAACAGAAACTTCATTTACTGATGTGAAGCCCATGATTGCATTGTACTCTCATAGCACTGGTGTAAATCCAGAGTAACTCCATTTAATCAGTGAAGCTACTCCAGATTTACATTCAGAAGGGCAGAATTTGGCCCATCATGTTTAATGCTATTTGTTATCCACTGTTTAATTTCAAATGCATTAATACCATCAAGCTGCTTGCTTGACCACCCACTATTCAGAATGGAATTGAAGTGGTGGAATATTTCTTTGTCAAAAAATTGACACAGATGTTTATTCAGATAAGTAATACATGTACTGTACAGTATACGTTTCAGTGTTACTGCTCTTAAAACACTAATATCAAAAAAGTTTAAACAATATGACTAGAGTGATCCCTAGTTTACAATAAATATCTAGCATGCAGTTATAAGGATTAACTGACAATCTACTATTTGTTTAACATGCCTGCCAACTATGTTTTAGCCTTCTTTGAAGGATCCAATATGCGTATAATATCTCCCGTTAAGTCTAGATGACTCTCTTAAATGGAAACTGCACACTACTGACCTGACCTCAACCAAAGTAGCTGTTTGGACTACTAAGAATTTTACTGCAGAACCGTTTACATTTCTTAGCTGTGCTTTTTCTACTATGTTTACTGAATATGACAGGTTTAAGTAGATCTAAAGTGGATAATATTTTTAATCGTGTTGCTGCTGCAATTGTAACTTTTCAGACTCCTCTTAGTTTCAAACACAGGCAGAAATGTAATATAGAATTTAACTTACAGAATTGAGGCAGTCAGGCAACCATCTTACACCTAAGATATAATAAATTTTTCTGCTACCAATTTTGAAAAAACTAAATAGAGCATAACAACATAGGGCCAAATTTTATGCACATACAAGTCCAGCATGAACTAATGGTATTTGGGTGCTAGAATCAGAAGCAAAAAGTTGGGCTCATAAATGACAATGGATAGCAGAACCTCAAAAATGTAATGAACATCAATCTTACAAATCGTTAGTTATATGAATAATTTTTTTCCTGATAGGAAAAGAAATCATAAAACAAAAGTGATGTCGATGAACAACAAGAACAAGTCAACATCCCTTCATTACTCTGATGGGCACCTGGGTGGTATGATTTCCCTTTATAAAAGCTGTGTTGACTCTTCCCCAGCATATCATGTTTCTCTATGTATCTGATAAATCTTTAGTATAGTTTCAACCAATTTGCCTGATGCTGAAGTTAGACTTACTGGCCTGTAATTGCCAGGATTGCCTCAAGCCTTTTAAAAAAATTGCCATTACTTTAGCTACTCTCCAGTCATGTGGTACAGAAGCTGATTTAAGGGACAGATTACATACTACCAGTAGTAGTTCTGCAATTTCACATTTGAGTTCTTGGGTGAATACCCAAGCCCAGCCCTGGAAATATCACTGTTTAATTTATCAATTTGTTTAATTTATCAGTTTGCTCCTCTATTGACAGCTCAATCTGGGACAGTTCCTCAGGTTTTGTGCATTTTGCTAGTTCTGCAAATTCTTGTTTGGGCAGCCGAATTATATTTTTACATTTGGCTTGTCAGAGTTTATGCTCCTTTCTATTTTCCTCAGTAGGATTCGACTTCCAATTTTTAAAGTATGCCTTTTTCCTCTACCTGCCTCTTTTATTCTGTTGTTTAGCACTACTGGTATTTTTTGTGTGTCCTCTTCCTGTTTTTTTTATTTGGGGTATGTATTTAATTTGACCCTGAGGGTTGGTGTTTTTAAATATTTTACATGCAGCTTGCAGACATTTCACTCTTGGGGCTGATCCTTTTAATTTCAGTTTGAGTAGCTTTTTCATTTTTGTGTAGTTCCCTTTTATGAAGTTAAAAGCTACTGTGATGGGTTTCTTTGGTATTTCTACGTACATGGATGTTAAATTTAATTATATTATGGTCACTATGACTGGATAGTTCAGCTATATTCATTTCTTGGACCAGACTCTGTGCTCCATTTAGGAAGAAATCATTGGATTGCCTCTCTCCTTGTGGGTTCCAGGACTAGTTGCTTCAAAAAGCAATCATTAATGGTATCTAAAAATTTTATCTCTGCATCCCCATGTACCCAGTCAATATGGGAATAGTTGAAATCCCCCATCATTATTGGGTTTTCCTTTTTCATAGCCTCTCCAATTTGAGCATTTCACAATTGCCATCATCATCCTTATAGAATCATAGAAGATTAAGGTTGGAAAAGACCTCAAGAGGTCATATAGTCCAACCCCGTGCTCCAAGCAGGACCAACTCCAACTAAATCATTCCATCCAGGGCTTCATCAGGCGATCAGCAGTATATTCCTACTTGCTATACTCTTACTGAGTATGATATAGATAATATACAGTACTAGGAGAAATAAAGTGCACATAAATCATTTTTCTTACAGAGTGAAAATAAAACCCCACTAGTATTGTTTATATAAATAAAGTGTATACACACACACACATGCACATGCACACACTTTTTGCTTTTCCTGAAATTCGCTGCCAGCAGGATACATAACATTTAACTTTTTGTTTAAAAGGCCCATCACAATTACTGTAGTCTAACAATATTGCAAAAATCTTTTTTTTTTTTTAATGACTAGCGGAAAGCGTAACATGGCTCTGTGGTGGGGAAAATTTAACTAAACAGTGACTACCCTGAGAGTTTAGATGTAGGAAGAATTTCAAGTATAGCTTTCTATACCATATTATGACTTATTTTCTAATGTAAAACTTTTATTCTACCCCCACACACATCATAATCCTTAAAGTAGCACCCAATAATTTTTAAGAAGTCTGTGCTACTAACAGAAAAATCATTAGTGAGTCTAAGCTGCAGCATAAAAAACTTGAGGAAGTCATTTAATATTCAGTAGGTATTTTCCTCAGTGTGCCTGTCACACTGTCTGGAGTGGCTCACAACTGAGAGTGCCTACTTCAGGGCAGACTGTCAGAAAAAAGGGCAGACACCCCAAACTGGTGGTAAGTTATATAGTTTTCACCAAACCAATAACAAATGTGCACTCCTGATTCACTATACCAGTCTTACCATAGAGTCACAGACAATCCCCTTAGCCTCTCCAGTCTATCTTACCACCCAGAAAAACTGAACTTTGTGATACAAGGTCACTTAAACCAAAAATCACATCACATCCAGGGCCGGTGTTTCCATTTAGGCGACCGCCTGCCAGGATTTGGGAGGGCGGCAGGCTGCTCCGGCGGACATCTTGCAGGCATGCCTGTGGAGGGTCTGCTGGTCCCGCGGCTCTGGTGGAGCATCCACAGGGACGCCTGCAGCAGGTCCACTGGAGCCGCGAGACCAGCGGACTGTCCGCAGGGACCCCTGTGGCAGGTCCACCGGAGCCACGGGACCAGCGGACCCTCCGTAGGAAAGCCTGTGTCAGGTCCACCAGAGCTGTGGGACCGGCGAGCCGGACCTGCGTCTAGGGCGCCAAAAACCCTGGCACACCTCCTGATCACATCAGGTTGTTCCCAGTCCCAAGAGACAAGGCACTTATTCCAGATTCAGAGGTATCTCAGATCTTACTCCAAAAACAATGCTGACAGCCAGTTCTATAATAAACTAACTGAAGATTTATTAGTTTAAAAAAAGAGAGAGAGCGTTATTGAGAGGTTAAAGCAGGTAAAGTATAATAACAGGTGAATCACAGTTTGTAATTCCAAATGGTGGCAGTGATATAATAAACTGCCAGTTTCCCAAAAGTCTTCCAGGGTTCCCCAGAATAACTCTGGGGATCTCTGTCCTCTCATTCAATTATTCTGCCCTGTCAGAATCCAAACAATCCAGAGATGAAGGATCTTTCCTTGAATCCATACTTATATCTTCTTCTCACAGAAGACAAGCTGACAATGTCACTATCCATGTGGGCTTTTCCCCTGATCATAGGCGCCGACTCCGTGGGTGCACTGGGGCTGGAGCACCGACAGGGAAAAATTAGTGGGTGCTCTGCACCCACCAGCAGCCAAGCTCCCCTCCCTGTTTCACCTCCTCCTCCCCTGAGCCCGGTTGTGTCCCAGCTCCTCCGCCTACCTCTCGGCACTTGCTGCCCCAAACAGTTGTAGCAAGCTCCAAGAGAGAGGAGTGGGAACGTGGCGTGCTCAGAGGAGGAGGCAAGGAAAAGGTGGGGCCAGGGTGGGGAGTTGGGGAAGGAGTTGGAATAGGGGCATGGAAGGGGCAAAGCTGGGGTGAGGACTGTGGGGAAAGGGTTGGAATTGGGGTAGGAGGGGGCGGGGCAGGGAGTATGGGGGGGCTGAGCACCCACCAGCGCCATTAGAAGTCAGCACCTATGCCTCCAATGGTGGTGTGTGAGGAATGAATTTAGTCTTTTGACCTCGGGTCATCACCGCAATGGCCATTAGTTTTGGAATTAGCACCTTTTCTGATTAAATCCTTCATTAGCATTCCCAAAGGCTTCTTTGATGCCTGATGAGTTATTTAGTTTCAGGGTTATTTACAATGTAGATCTTTGCTATTACATTATAACAAGAACAGATAAAGAACAATAACAGGTGTTAAGTTAAGGTGATATTTAAAAAAATACAAGTAACATTCCTCTAGTTTTTATGAAATTTAAATATCTGAATACAGACATACATTTAACACTTTGATCTATACCAGTGGTCCACAAACTTTTTTGTCTGCTCCCCCACTTTACCTGGTTCGTGCCCTCCCTGGAGCCATGGTCAGGAGCCTGAGCTGGGGCTGGGAAGGGGGCTGCGGTCGGGGCTAGGGGGTGCGATTGGAAGCAGGACTGGTGCTGCAGCTCACGGCTTGTCCAGGAGAGGGCTGTGGTTGGAGTCAGGGGCTGTGAATGCACCTGTGGTTGGGACTGAGAGCAGAACTGTGGACAGGTGTGGGGCCAGGAACTGATTGCTGAGGCTGGACCTGAGGCTGGGGCTGAGGGCGGAGCTGGAGTAGAGTGGGGTTCATGGGGGAGAGCGAGGCTGGGTGATGCTCCCGCCGTGCCCCTGTGGAGGCTGGCCTGGACCCTGCCATGCCCTCTGAATGTTCCCTCGCACTCCTCTAGCGGTGTGCGCCCCACAATTTGGGGACCACTGATCTGTACTAATACAAAAGTGAATTGGTCTGGGATTCTGACCTGAGCCGGCACCTGGTTTGACAGCATCACAATCCCACTTTAAAAATTCACTACACATTTTTATTTAAGTTTGGCCTTAAAATGTTCAAGTATGCTGCACTATATATTGCTATATATAGCCCAGTACCTTAACTATATAATACTGATCTATTCTGATTTCAACACTTTCCTTTTTTTTTGAAAATATAAAGTGCCTATTCCAAGCTCCGGGGGCATTTCTAAATGTTACAATTCACACATTTAAAACAAAATCCACCAAAACAAAAGTGACTTTCCAAATCCTGCCAAATACTCTACAGATGCTTACGCACCTTATCAGCAATTCATCCCTCTCACTCAGAAGGAATAGCCAAGGGGCTGTTAGTAAATAATGTTAAATTATGAGCTATTTCTATTACTATAATGCCTACGAGCCCCAGTGGATCAAGATCCCGTTGTGCTAGGCATTGTACAAATACAGAACAAAAAGATGGGCCCTGACCCATACAGCTGAGAATATAAATATAAAACAAATTATAAGAAATGGACGCAGATAAGCCGATGGGGGGAGAACAAGAAAACGACAAAACAATATTGGTCAACATGATAAGCATCATGGAAAAGGAAAGTTTTAAGAAGGGATTTGAAGATGTCCAAATGTATGGACAACTGAGAGAAAGCACAAAGTGCTTGTTTAAAAATTCAACAAATGGGTGATGGAGTCTGGCATCACTGGTCAGCTGAAGGCAGGAGATAATAAGTAGGCTGGGTTTAAGCCATGAAGGGCCTTGAAAGTGAAGGCAAATAGTTCATGTTTGATACAACAGGGAAGGGGAGTTAGTGAAGGCATTCCAAGAGAGAAGTGAGATGATCAAAGAAGCAGATGAGGAATATAAGCTTTGCAGAAGCATTCTGAATGGTTATGAACCGAGCAAGGCTGCATTTGTGAAGGCCAGAGAGAAGGGTAATGCAATAACTGAGATGTGAGATGATGAGAGCTTGGAGAACAGTTAGATTGTAATTGAATTTGTGTTTACAGATAAGATTAACAAGAGAAAAGGTGTAGCGAATGAAGAGAAGGGGACCAAGGAGATAGTCCAGTGGAACCCTCCCCGCACAGAGCTGGAGGGGTAGTTAATGAAGAGGATGCACCAAAGGACATGCTGAAGGAATGATTTTGAAAGACAGCAGGAGATTTAGCTGAGGACTGAAACACAGAAGCCAAGGGAGGGCAAATTTCAAGAAGAGGAGCGTGGCCAATGATGCGGAAGCAGCTGACAGGTCGAGGAGGATGAAGATGGAGTACTAGTTCTGAGCTTTGGTTAGGAACAGGTCATTAGAGATTTTAGCAAGAGCGATTTCCATAGAGTGTAAGAGGCAGAAGCTGGATTGGAGCAGTTTTAGAATGGAACTGGAGGAAAGGAACACCAGCCAGTCATTTTAGACAGTGCTTTCAGTGAGCTTAGAGATTCAAGGGAGAAGGGAGATATGGGGCAGTAGTTGGAGACGCAAGCAGGATCAAGGGTGACTTTTTTTTTTTAAGATGGGAGAAACTAAAGTATGTTTGTATTGTTAGGGGAAATAATCAGAAGAGAGTGAGAGGTTAAAGAGAAGAATAAAGGAGAAGAGAGTGGGTGCAAAGATCAGGGAATATGATGGGGCCACTGGGACATGTGGAGGGGTTAGAGGAGGAGAGTAGATCTGCATCCGTGATAGGGACAAGGAGGAGAATGTAGGAGGAAGTGAAGGGAAGGCAAGCCAAAGGGTGGGTGAAGGTCATGTCATATTGACAGTTTTCTGTTAGAAGAAATCAGCAAGATCCTGTGCAGTAAAAGAACTGGGGGCAGGAGGAAGTGCCTGTCTGGGGACGGAGTCTAAGGAGGCAAAAAGGCAGCTGGGATTGCAGGCCTGGAATTCAATTAAGTCTGAAAAGTAGAGTTGTTTGACTAGCACAATGGCAGAAGTGAAGAAGAGGATGAATTTGTAGTGGAGGAAGTCAGCCTGGTCAGTAGACAGATTTCTGTCAGGGACACTCTGCAGAACAACAGCAGGAGTGGAAGAAGGGGATGTTGAGGGTGAGCCAGAGTTGGGAGTTGGTTGGGCAGATCTTGTGATGGGATAGAAGGGTAAAAGAATAACAGTGGAGGAGAGTAAAGCATGGATAGACTTAACGTCAGTATCAGTGGAAGAAAGGAAAAAGAATGCAAGGACGATGGCGCGGAGGGCAGCCAAGTCTTCAGTGCTGTGGGACTGGAAGTCATGGAAAGGCCCAGTGACAGGGTGTGAGGAAGGGGGTTGATGGGTAATGCCAAAAGAGGTCATGTGATATTCAGAGACGGGGAAGTCAAGCATTTTGGAAGACCTCAACTTTCATAGTATGATGCAACCTGTTAAATAATTATGGCCCAACCCAATTTAAGGCTTTATAAATTAAACCAAATGCCTTAAATTGACCCAGAAATAAATTGGAAGCCAGTGCAGATTATAGAGCAGGGGTAGGCAACCTATGACACGGGTGCCGAAGGTGGCACACAAGCTGATTTTCAGTGGCACTCACACTGCCCAGGTCCTGGCCATCAGTCCGGGGGGCTCTCCATTTTAATTTAATTTTAAATGAAGTTTCTTAAACATATTGAAAGCCTTATTTACTTCACATACAACAATAGATTAGTTAAATATTACAGACTTATAGAAAGAGACCTTCTAAAAATGTTAAAATGTATTATCGGCATGTGAAACCTTAAATTAGAGTGAATAAATGAAGACTCGGCACACCAGTTCTGAAAGGTTGCCGACCCCTGTTATAGAGTGAGGGTGTACTGTACTCCTAATATGAAACAGTCTTCAACAAGTGGGTTGCTATATTCTGCTCTAGCTCTACTTTCTGAGTGGTGTTAAATTCTAGCCCCATGCAGAGCAGACTTCAGTAATTCAATTTAGTTACAAAGGGCAGACAAAGGAAGACATTAATGAGACACGGGGTGTAAAGATTTGGCACACAGTGCAAAAGTGCCAAAATTAACACTTCCATTGGAGAGGTTTCTCCTGAAATACCACACTAAACATCTAGGGGACTTGACCCTGTGTACTAAACGTCTGTCCCAGATCTGGACTTTAGCGTACAAAATCTGAGTGTTTACTGTGAACCTTCCCCAAGCTTATACCCAGCTTGGATCTATTCTCGCTGCCACCAGCCAGGAATTTACAGGGCCTGACTCCCTTTCCCTCTCTCTGGTCTCCCCAACCTTTCCCTGGGGACCCCCAGAACCCAACCTTTGGGACCCATCATCTTTGGGTCCATTCGACGGAAAGCAAGCTCCTTCCCTTGTCTCCTCGTTAATCTGCTCCCCCTCCCCCTCCCTTTCTGGATGAGCCTGGGATGCAGTACTTAACTCTTGAAGGCAAACAAAGAGGGAAATAGCCTCCCCCCTGAGGCGATGCATTCAAATCTAGTAAAGCTAATATAAAGAGATATTTCCAACCCCCTCCTGTAGCCTCCCAGAGAAACCCCAAAAACCTCAGCCAGGGTTTAAAAAGAACTTTATATAAAAGAAAGAAAAATACAAAACAATATCTTGCGCATTAAGAAACTCAATACAGGCTTGCTTATAAGAAAATATGATAAACAGTCTGATTTAAAGATAGCCCGTTAAACCAGTCCAGCAAATCACACACCTGAAATACAACATAAAGCTCATCACAGCCGAATTACTTGTTCCTTTTGCTACTTCACAGATGTTTAGGAGAAGATTTTGAAAGAGAGGGATGTTAGAGAAAGCTTGTTTTCTCACAGCCGAGGAAAACAAAAAGACCCAGAAAAAAGCCAAAAACCTGCAGAGGTTCCCACCCTTCCTTTTGAAAATCCTGTTTCCTGATTGGTCCTCTGGTCAGATTCTTGGGTCCCTATGTAACCCCTTTACAGTAAAAGAAAATTAACCCTTACCTTACCTATCTATTTATGACACCCTGGACTACAGCAGCAATGTTAGCAGAGGTTCAGGACTCCATTTCCCAGATTAGATAGGATCCTGGGCAGGGATAGAACTGGCAAAGCCAATTATAAGCCGGAACTCAGAGACAAAGGGTTTAATTTTATTTTCAGTTTTGGCTATGTTTAGAGCAGAGCTCCCCTAGAAGGGCTTGGAGGAATGTCTGCAGAGTGTGGCTGAGGCCACCCCTATGGGGGGCAGGGAGGGGAGTGCCACCCAGCTCCTTTCCTGACCCCAGCCCCGGCTGCTGGTCCTGGCTGCTGTCCTCGCTCCCAGATGTGGCACCAGCCTCGCCTTCCTTACCTCTGTCCATGTTCTGCGCTCCTGGAGCTGTGGCCTTGCTCTCATCCCTGGCTCTGAGGGCAGAGGCACAGAGAGGGGGAAGGGGAAGCATAAGGTAAAAAGTTTGGGGACCACTGGTTTAGAGTGTAGCAGGGAAAGAAGCATCACTGCCAGGGAGGACCCTTCTGCTCTCCACATTCCCACCCAAGGGAAAGACTTTGAGTCCTTTTGGATTTCTGGGACACTGAAAAGTGTCATCTCAGCAGAGACCAGAAATCCAGGAGGTGAGGAGAGTCATGGTCAGGCTGCCCAGAGCCAGCCTAGCTGCACATTGGAATCCAGGCCAGAGAGCCATTTTACCATCCTTGGTGTGAATACTTTGTAACAACACCCTTGTTTGTTTATTTTGCTATTTAGTTTTAAGCTGGCCACTGATTTCAGTGCTTCACTACCCATCAAAGACTGAGCCTACACTCACTATTTGACTCAGCAGGTGATGGGAAGGAGCACAAGGTGGTTTGTATTGGCTCTACATTAGGGAGAGGTGGAATTTATATATTTTGTTTTGTCTTTTAGTATCTTGATTCCTTTTTCCAATGTTCCCTATCCTGAATTCCCCAAACCTAATAAAGCCTGGGTTATTATTTCATTACTCTGGAAGTTATGACAGTTATTTTATTTCTTGTACTCTGACTGACATTCCTCTGTAGCAGACTATGTGCTAAATATTTTCCCAAAGAACAAGTCCTCTGTGTTCTTTGCACTAATAGGAGTTTCTTTGGGTGGAGGAACCAGGTGCCCTTATAGGTGAACCCAGGAAAATAACCCTGAAGAGAAAAGGGAGAAGGCTGCAGCCACACCTCTGGGGTGGGGTGGGGTGGGGTGGGGGGAGAGTAGAGTCGTTTGTAAAGAATAAATACTAAAGTCACATCTTTGTCAGATAATAATAACAACCCTCATAGTTTTACAAAAAAAAAATCACAAAATTAATTTCAAGTGAAGAAGTTGGAATAGAAACTGTTGGTAGCGAAAGTTTAATTCAAAATATTCTTTTTGTGTCACTTAGGTGTTATTCAGCTCTCGCACATGGCCACACCCAATTTCCCAGCCAGCACTGTGCAAAGACAAGGGGCCAGTTCCTCAGCTGTTGTCAATTGGTAATTAATTTTCACTGGTTGGATTTGTGGCTCTTGGTGATTTGGTTGCATAGTACTAATAGCTCAAAGCTTGGACCAGATTTCAAAGTCAGCCATATACAAATATTTACACATGCCTAATTCATACCTACAAATGCCAAATGTGTACATGCAAACGAAGTATTTTTGTATCTACTTGGCTGGTTAGGCAATGGTATTTTGTAAGTGTTATTTGCATGCACGAGCCAAGCAAATATTTGTGCATGGCTCCTCTTCTCCCTAAAGTAGCTAGTTCCAATAGGCCTCACTCAACCACTGTGTAAGCTTACTGGAAAACTCTCAGAAGACCAATGCCCTAATTCTCCATTCATTCACATTAATTTTACACTGGTGCAACTCCACTGACCTCAGCGGAATAACTCCCAGTTTGTGTATGTGAGAGGGGACTCCAGGTGTATGTGAAAAAAGAATCTCTTTTATTTCAAGATATGTCACCATCTAGATTGGAGAAGCACCCCTGAATAAACATATGGGCCAGGCTAGTAACAGTTTCAGTTAGTGAGATTAAAAATCTTTGGATAGTCTTAGTTAGGAATAGAACTGAGCACAAAGCAGATTTTTTAGTTTGGTGGCAGTTCTGAAAAATTGAATATTGGTTTGGTCAAAAAAGTCCATTTTGTGTCTGTTTCAGAGAGGAAATCTAACTGGGGTCTCCCACATTTCAGTTGAGTGCCTTAATCACTGAGTTAAGGCTTTTGTGTGAGGGTGGGAGAGAGGGTCAGCACACAGCAACAGCACAGTCCCACCACCACCTCCTCCTCTTCTAGCTGTTTTTTGAATGGCCAAAACTATATTGATATCAAATTCATGCATACTTTTGAGTCTGCCAAAGCTGCATTTTTTTGTAGCATAAACAATTTGTTTGAAAAATGTCACCCTGTTTTAACTAAAAACAGTATCACATACGTGTATGCGGAAATGGAATCTAGTGGCTTGATTCTGATCTCACTTTCACTGATGTAAATCAGAAGAAAATTCAGGGAAGTCAATGCAGTTACTTGGATGTGAGAGCAAAATCTGGGTTAGCGCATTTTTTTTCTTTGAACAGGCTTGGGGCAGTGATGTGTGTTCATGTGGTTTTTAACTGCTACTGCCACAAAATGCAGCCATCACATATTATTTCTCTTTTTTCAGTCACTCCATTTTCACAACAAGAGATCTAAAGGGCAGAGAGTTATATTACATCTCACACCATTACGAATGACAAATTTGTAAATGATTGGGTGCAGAAATAGGGAAAACCTGAATATAAAGAAGCTAGATTTTTATCACATGTTATACTGTTAAGTGATTATCTGAGAAAAAAACTGTACCATGGAGCAAGTGATTTATATTAATTTCCTATCCATAAGAATGGGCATACATTATACTGAGGAAACTAGACATTTTGAACTGGTTAATGCAGTAAAAAGTGATGGCTTGAATAGCTTGATTGTTCTTCTTTTTGAAGAAAAAGAGCTATCAGAATGGGATTTCTTTAATAGAAATTAGAATGTTTTCAGTTAACGCTTAAAATGTTAGGTTTATAGAGAAAACAAAGTCAAAATACACAAAGCCACTGCAGAGCTTGCACTTGAATATTTTAAATATTAAAATCTGATCTGCCATTTTTGAAAAAGGAATGAAATTCACCTTTGAAAAATAATCAGACTGGGGTGTTATTTTGTTACAGTTATGTAGTTCAGATCACAAAAATCCATTTTTATCTCTACAGAATTCTGTGGGATTTTTTAAGATCTGGGCCCTACACATTATATAGTGTGTGTATGTTGATGTTATACATATATCTTGTGTATGTGTAAAATAATGCCCACAAACACAGGGCATATAACAGTGTCAATATCTTAAAGCAGAATTTACTTGAGATAAAAATGAGCTGTCACAATTTTAGCTCTGGGTAATGTTATTTTAAATTTTTTAGTGCCAGATTGTGATAGGATCTTAGATGTGTTTTTTTTCTTAAAGAGGCAAGTATAAGAACCCCCCTTTTTGTGTCTCCTGCACAACTGTAGGCCCTGAGTTTAAGGGAGGGGTGGATCCATGACTCTGCTGTGCTCTGCATTGGACTGTGGAGCAAGGGAGCAGTGTGGATGGTACACCATTCAAAAGGAAAACATGAATTGGAAGGCTGTTTTAAGCATAAAAGATGATAGGAAAGAAGACACAAAGTTGGAAGTAGATGAAGGAGGCAAAGGTAGAAGTGAAGAGAAAAGCCTGTAAGAGTAGGATGATGTGTGGGAAAAGATGCATGTAATGGTGGTATTATGAGGGGATGAGATGAAGACAAAGTTTGAACTTGATGTGGAAGGAGAACAGACTAGTAATACTTGCACATTCTTTTAATGTTGAAAATAAAGTACTACGATCTTACCTGCAACATATGGTAATTTGGGAGAAGAAATGAGCAGAGCTGGGTGAACAACGAATATTTTTGATTCACTGGCAATTCTGAAAAGTTGAAAAAAAATAGTTTTGAGTTGAACGTAATTATTTTGTCTGACCTGAAATAAAACATTTTAAAAGTGCTTGAAATATACATTAATATTTTAAAATAAAAAAAATGGAAATTTCAAAAAATCAAAATGTTTCCTTTAGAAAATATCAAAAGGAAACATTTCAATGTATTGATGGGTGCATGTATATTTGAAGTGAAATAATTTGGTGAAATTAGTACAAATTTAGTGTAGCTGAATCTGTATTTTTTGATGAAAAAAAGTTTTGGTCAAAAAAGTTTGCCCTGTGTAAGGGAAGGGGGCAATTGCCCAGGGGAATTCTGACTTCTGAGACCCAGAGTGTGGAATAGCTGGTCCATGGCCTCTTCTTCACCCCGCCCCTGAGGCTCCAGGATGTCCCTGGTCCTAGCCCTTGGGCCTGGAATTCCTGTTGGCAGGACTGCAGGTCTAGCAATGAGATACAGAGAGACAGCTGCCAGTAGTCACAGAAAGGGGTGAGGGAGTTGGGGGTGGGTGTACATGCGCGCGTGCACACACACACACACACTCTGAACCTGTGCTGCCTTCTACCCTTAACACACCTTTGTGCTGTATGTCTTCTAGTTGTTCCCTTGTGGCATGCTGACTTGCTGCTTGAACACCCACTGAAACACTGCTGCCCAGCATTTGGGCATTTCCATTTGATGCAGCTGCTGTTCCATGCTCACTCACAGCTGCCAGCCTGTCTCTCTCATTATTGTGATGAACATCCAAAAAAATCCCCCAACAACAATAAAACTCTTTATTTTTCCTCCCTTCTTTGCCGGCTCTACTTATACAATTCTGCCCTCAATCCCCTACTCAAAATTGTTTTCGAAATCCAAATTCCTCCTGTAGAATATGATCTCTGAACAGGAATATCATCTAAAGAAGACTGGCTTATTTGACAATCCTTATCTAATATACTCATCCACAAATACACTTGGATATCTGTTACATATTTAGTTGTTTCTGTTTAGAGAGATTTCTGCTGGTGACAAGTTCACGTGCTATAGAAAGCTTATGATGCACAACGAGGTCTGAACAGTGTGATTGTCAACCAGGAGACTGTTTATAAAGCTCCTTTCTTTAGATTTGAGAATCAAACAGTGAACTTTAGCCTTTCCAGGTCATTAATTGGTGGCACAGAGTCAGTGGAGGAAGTGGACATGTTTTGGTACTCATGGGTTGTGGGTATTTTACTTCCAACACATCTCTAAACCATAACCAAAAGCATCTAGGGTGACCAGATAGCAACTCTAAAAAATCAGGACAGGGAGTGGGATGTAATAGGTGTCTATATAAGAAAAAGCCCCCAAAATTTGGACTGTCCCTATAAAATCAGGACATCTGGTCATCCAAAAAGCATTTGAACATTAAAGATTCTGCAGCATCTTCAGAATCATCAGAAAGCCTCCATAAAATAGCTGAACCTTGTCTCAGCCCCTCAGGGGCTATTATAAAACCATTTTGTGAAAGTAAAGTAGAATGTTGGGTGGGAAAAAAATAACAGATTTTGTCACTCTCAAAGTATGTTCAGATTCAACCTTCACTAACCCCATTGTGTAAAACATACTGGATATTATTAAGAGAAAGGTTGCAAGTGTAAATATACTTATTCTCAATGAAATCAACACCATCAAACTGATTTGTAACTATTCCCTTAATACTGCTATAAACTTTACTGCAGTGAAAACACTGGCTATACAGATTGCTTTCCTCTTCCTCAGGATGTGTTTCACCTTTGTGGCATTGCCACTATAAATCTCATAGTCCAACAACCCCTTGTCTGCAAGTGATTTCAAGCACTATCATAAAAATGAAACAGACAGACTTAATTTGAGTTCCAGACTTAAGGAAACTCAACTAAAATATTAGCATAATTTCACTGAAGACAGAGGAAATTGTTAAAATATGTGTATTAGAGAGTGTCTGCAATTCAATACAACTCTTAGCTGGCTCTTGGGTGCCACCCAGTGATTGATTTAACAGCAAGTTTATAATGGTGTCTGTGGTGCACCACAGGCCATGTTAATAAGCAGCACTGATCACAGGAGATCAGAAACAGGAATGTTGGGAAGTTTAGGGAGATTCATGACATGTTAAATCTGAACCTGTGAATAGTAAGCTTTATTTCTGATATATTTAGTGCTTGGGAGATTTCTATGCACAGCACCACTCCTGTTTGCTTCATAGAGTAACTGACTGATCAAACAAGCTCTTCAGATGTTTACTCCTATGAAGAAGTGGTATAAAATTTCAATCCTTCAATTTGTTGCATTGTTTTTCTCCCCAGATGTTCAAAGGTTATTTATTTACTCTGAGAGCTAGTGACAAGTTTATCAACATCTAATATTTGTGAGGCACTCACTGGATGCGATGGCAATGAATGATATGGAAATAGATAGATTACACAGGACAGAGACACACAGGCAGTGACTGACTGGTCAAGGGAGTGTTCATTCCTCCAGAACAGACAGACATAAAGTGTGTAGAAAGAAGTTATTTCTTTGGCTTCTGAGGCAAGCGGAATACATACATTTTGTGCTGATTATCATAGAATATTAGGGTTGAAAGGGATCTCAGAAGGTCATCTAGTCCAAACCCCTGCTCAAAGCAGGACCAATCTCCAGATTTTTACCCCAGTTCCCCAAATGGCCCCCTCAGGGATTGAACTCACAACCCTGGGTTTAGTAGGCCAATACTCAAACCACTGAGCCTTCCCTTATCTTTGAAAGAGTTGAAAAAAATAATGGATGAGGAAGTAGTGAGGGAACAAACAGGTCATAAAGTGGGCATGAGGACCCAGTGTAATGAAAAGGCTGATGCCTATATGTATTACAGCTCCGGATGGAATATTTATATCAGTCCGGGCATAATGAGATCCGCTGGTTAGAAGCTTAAACTAGATGACAAAAAGACTAGAAATAACGTTAAAATTTTTAACAGAGAAGATAATTAACCATTGAAACCACTTACCTAAAGATGTGGTAAATTCACTAGGGCTTGAAGTCTTGATTTAAAGACTGGATGTCTTTTCCAAAAGCTATGTTGTAGCTCAAACAGAAGTTATGAGCTTGACGGAGAAATGGTCCCTTCAGGCCTATGAATCTTTAAAACAGGACAAGACCTTTTCCTTGATATTGATAATGATAATGAAAGCCATAAGTGAATAAAATCAGTAGTCAGTTCCAGTGCAAAAGTTTTTGACTCAGTGCGTCATGTAAAACTCAAACCAAAGGTCCTCATAGGCAATGATGCTAATTAGGGATGAGTGAATAAAAGCAGAAAATTAAGACCTTATCTTGCTCCCAAACTTAAGATAGTTGTTAGATAGGAATCAAGGCCCAGATCCTTAAAGATGTTTAGGCTCCTGAGTTCCACTGAAATCAATGGAAGTTATGAGTCTATAAACCATTGTGGACTGTGATGACAGGTGTATGTGTGTTGCCTTCCTGCTTGTTGCTTTCTGCTTCCCGTTCCTGTCTTTCTGGTTCCTGCTCCAGTGAGAGTCTGACATGTCAGCTCCCAAACCCACCTGACAGGATGTTGTGTTTTGGAATTGTTGTTCTTGGGTACATCCGAGAGTAACAAGGGTCTAGAACCAAATCTTTTGTGAGATTCTGCAATGTTTGGTTACTTTTTTTTAAAACCGCTAGGTGCCAGATGGGTTAGGGAGCTGATGTGTCAGAATCTCATTGGAAAGTGCGTTCTCATGAGATTTGAAGCTGACTGGAGAGGTGCAGAAAATTCAAATAAGCATCAGACTTTTTAGATGCTTCTCCAGACTGATCCCAGACTCAGAGCATTAAGTGGCATTCATCACCCATAATGATGGACACAACCAATATTAGAAGAGTCTTTGCTCTGCTCTTTTGGAATGGGTCCAGTTCTTAAGAAGTGTCCTTGGGGGTGGAAATCTGTTTTGAGTTGTTCTTCCAAAAAGAAAAACAATATATATACACATACAGACTGGGAAGGATGAAGGGTCTGTGATATATTTCTTCAAATTTCTTAGCCATGTTTTCTTACACTTCTAAATGTTAGTTGATGAACTAAGACAAATAGACCATATGTCTAATGCCCTGTTCTGAAAGGCTGCTATACCTACGTTTGTTTTGTTTATAATTGGCATTGTGGTACTGACAGCAGGCTCCAATCAGGTAGTGGGGCCTTGTTGTGCTAGACACTGTACACATACACAGGAAAAGACCATCACTGCTCCAAATTGCTCAAACTTCACCGTTGAAGAACAACATGAGAGACAACAGGTGGATGTGACAAACAGATGGTGGGCAAGCACCATGTAACAGCGAGATGATGAGGGTTTGTGTAAATTAACAGTGGGGACAGAGGTCACAGATAGCCAACCATTTTAGTTATTTTACAGAAAACTTTTGGGGGTGAAATGTAAGGCATTCAAAAATGCTCAGTACTCTTACCAAATCAAAGTGACCTGTCCCCTGCCAATGTATTCTCCACCCCTTCTATTGTTGCTGTGACCTGCCTAGGAAAGTCTTGAATCTGTAGAAGCTACTGAACTGATGAATTAACTAAGAACATGTGAACACTAGGAAATGAAAAAGATGATGGCTCTAGGTTAATATACTGTGCAACAGCATTTTACTGTGTGTGGTTTATTAGAGTGCTTAGTTAGGCTTACTGAGTTAGGAAACAACTTTGCCTGGGGATTTAGAACTAGAATTGATACCCTCAAACTATGCAGTGCCATTCATTATAAAAGCCTGTCTTTATACGGGAAAAATAAAATGATATATTGCATAAACTGGTCAGCTACCAGCGGGCTCCAAGTTAGCCCCTTGTTTTCCTCTCAAAGAAGAGAAAGTTTTTGAATCAGATATATATTTAGGCTATGAGGAATGAACAGGATTCTCTCAGCCTAATCTCATTACACTTGTAGTCATTACAGTCAAAATGAGTTTCCTTTGCCTTAGTTTGGGTTGGATTCAAAATTAGTTCTCAGAGGAAAAGGGTCATTACATTAAGGTAGTAAGTTACTAAATTGAGCTTCCTATTATACTCAAGTATTTAAACTCATGTTTTCTTAAACTATAGAGGGACGAGATGAATAAGCCAGGTATTGTTCAGTGATTAGAGTCATACATGTCATTCAAATAAATGAAATAAGGATAGACAATCAAAGGAAATGTATAATAGTTTAATTGAACTAGAAATGGACTGCAACTAAAACACCAAATGGACTGAAACCAGATGGACAGAAACCAACCCCCACACTTGGGGAAATTTCAGCTCTAGACCTAAACTTTGTGGTTCAGGCTCATTTCTAAATTAAATGAATACAAATATACAATAATCAATGTTCCTTTGGACCTGATCCTGCAAACACACATGGAACTTTACTCATGTAAGTTCAATGAGACTATTCATGTGCATAAAAAAAAAGTTACTCATACACACAAACATTTGCAGTATTGAAGGCTCTGTTTGTGGATTTTAGATGGGGGGCCAAAATCCACAGGCAAAGGCTCCAATACTGCAAACGCTACAAAAGTGAGTAACTTTATGCACATGAATAGTCTTATTGAATCACATGCGTATAGTTACTCATGTGTGGCCCCCTCTGAATTCCATAAAGGAGCACAAGCCTCAAAACTGGATTTTAAGTCATGGACCAATGTAGATTTTTTCCCCTTCTAAATCTGAAACCAATTGTATGAAAGATTCCTGAGTTACAACACCCTAAAATTAGGGACATTTAATTACATTCAGAAAGTCTAATATTTACTTTTGCTTCTTTGCACCAGAGAGAGTAAAAGGTTTACCAGACTCCTGTAGTCTAGCTCTAGTGTACAGGAACAAAGATTAGTTCATAAAACTCTTGTTTTAAGAGTTAGGATCTTAACTGACAACAGCAGACTGGCTCATCACCTCACCTCAACCTGTGCAAATCCCCAAACCATTGCCACTCCATAATTCATATTAAGATTGATAATAAAAGGAGAATATTAAGAGTTGTTTTCACACTAATTAAAATACCTATTAATTATTATTTAGTTAATGCATGTCACCAGGAAGATGAATTGGTATTATCATTCACAGGCTTAAAAGAGAAATCCTCTGCAGAAAGGGTGGGATTTTAAGGGTCCATGAGCAGAAGTGATTTTGGATAGGTCAGTTAGGGCTAGATTGTCCTTTTTGCACTTAGTTAGGAATAAGCATCAGTGTACAGCTGCATTACCCTAGCAGGAGCGCCAGGAAACATTGTGGTTCACAGTCACATTTCGTGCCATACCCCCTTTTTGCTATATCCTATGGGCCTAGCTCATTCTGGAAGGACAGTCGCACGATTAGGGCAATAGTCTACAACCTGGGAGATAGATTCAATTCTCTATTCTTCCAGAGACTTCCTGTGTGACTTTGGGCATGTCAGCTAGCTTCTCTGTGCTTCAGATCCCCATCTGGAACACGGGGATAATAATACTGACATAACGCACAGTGGAGTTGTGAGGATAAATAATGTTATGCTAGGGACTGGGTGATATCTCCTTCAAGCTGATGGGTGCTAACAGCTACCCTTCATTCAGCACAAACGTGAAAACCCATCATGCTTCTGTCTGTGATGAGATTGTAAAACAATAGGAATCCCCACCTTAAACACAGGTCACATACGACGCAAGTCAGGAATCAAAGTTATGTGGGTAGAGGGGTTTCACTGGGGACTGACTGCAAATGCAAGGAGGGCTGGGTATTATTTTAGCTGGAGCTGTATGTGTGCGTGGAGAGAAGTGGCAGAAACACCAGAGAAACCACAGAAAGCCAAGCAAAAAACCAGAACAAGTACTGGGAACTTGGCCTTGAGAAAAAGCCTAGCAAGAGTGTTTTCGGGTTTTGGTGAAAAAGTCTTGGAACTGTGAGCAAAGAAACTCGCTCCTGCTGTTTGATTTCTCCTGTGATCAGGGAAACAGGACTTTATGTACATTCTTTCTAAATAAACAGGATTGCATCAAAGAAATACCTGAATCAAACATCAGTTTCTCCTCCTAATGGAAAAAACCTATAGGCCCCTGAATATTGTTGAACTACTTGGGTCAAAAGGGTAAAGATTTTGAGGTGCTCAGATACTACAGTAATGAGGGTCATACAAGTATGACAGATTGATAGAAGGGGTGAGCTGATCACTGGTTCTACTCTTTCTGCTCCTCTTTATCTCCTCCTTTCCCATTGGCTTTTTGAGATGAGCAGCTGGAGCTCAGACCCTTCATTCTGCACAGGACCTGGCCCAAGATCTGGAAAGCTTGAACACAGCCCTGTGCAGGGCTAGATGCAGCCTTAGTCTCCAGCTCTGTCATGTGACGGTGAGTCACAATTTAGCCCTTAACCTCTTGGTCCCTCACTTTAGTCATATGTGATTTGGGTCCATCTGCAGTTGAGCTGGGGGTGGTAATTTCCAGCTTGGGTAGGCATATGCACAAGAGCTTTGACTGAACTAAAGTGTTAAAAAGAAGTGTAGCTGTGGCATCACAGGCAGCAGGATGGGCTAGCTGCTGGTGTAAGCACCTAGGGTGCTAGGCAGGATTGTACTTGAGTGGTTATCTGACCCTGCCACCCATTGTGCAATGGCTACTTTTAATGTACTAGCTCAATCAACGGAAGCCTGGGTACATCTATCTGAACTACAGCTCCAGATCAAATGTAGACGTATTCTTAGATAGAATCAAATCTACCCCTACCAAATTTTGTTTGCATTAATTAATTCTTGTGAAACATTTTAAGTTCCTGAGCTGGAACATGCTATAATAAGTGCAAAGTGTTATAATACCGTTATACCATTGTCCATATTTGAGAAGAATCAATAGAAAACTTTTCATACACAGGACATCTTCTCTTCCCCCACCCTTTCTTTGTTAACCAGAACAATGAAAAATGCTCAACTTTTTTTTTCTTTATCAATCTTTGATTTTGAAACTAGCTTCAGCTAAAAACAGTTCAGTGAGAAAATGTTGTTCAGATATCCCAGCCGGCTAACAAATAGAACAACACTCAGTGAAATGTAAAGGTATGGAATTGATAGAGCATAAAATGATTCCGTTACTATCAGAGGATTAGATCAAATAGCAATTACTCATATGGGTGTCTGTACTGTAGAACATTGCTATGACTCCTCATAATATTACAGCAGAGCAGAACTTTTTTAAAAGCCTGGATTTTAAACTGTGGTAAGATATAACTGATTTATTTATGTTTAATTATGCCCACTAAGATCTGTACATTTTAGAGTAACTTGCAATCAACCAAATGAAAAAGGCACCATCTCTACAGGACAAGGCCAATACAGTCCTACTGAATCTGTTCCTTACTATCACACAGTGGATTTCTATGGAGCTTGAAGGATAGTTGAGCAGCATCTATTTTCACAATGTACTACACTAGTGTCCAGTGCTATTATGGGATTGGCAGCACCACATTATCTCACGTCCCACCTTTCCCTTACCCCATTGTCTCATCTCCTCTGATTTTACCACCCCTCCCCCCCCCCGTCTGTGTTATCTCATACACCTTTTCTCTACTACAAGTCTCCTTTCTGAGTGTGCTGGTCCCACAGATGTACACTGAAATGTACACGTGCACTTAAATGGCTTGGCTAGATGCAGCAGTAAGTTCTCCGGAGAAAGAAGATGATGTCAAAAGTGCTTTCTCTCCACTCTGAATCCAGGCAAGTCATTGTGGTATCAGGGTTCATTCTGTTCTACTCAGGTTTTTGTATTTCTCTCATCACCTTACTGTATGAGCACCTTCCAGTTGTGCACTAAACACCATGACTAACATCTGTCACATATGATTTGTTCTCTCCTCCTCTCTGCAGAGGGAGAACTGTTCATGTAGTGAAGCGTTTTGTTTTGGAAGGGCTTTTTTTGGTTTAGGGGGGTTTTGTAATGTGCAGACAGCTCGGTGTTTATGTTAGAGAAGGCAAGATCAAAGGAACTTGCCTTGCACATGCAGCAGAAGGTGGTGAGGTTTGTGATGATCCTTAATTCCTAAGAGAGTTCATTACACAGTCTCGGACTGGCTCCTGACAAAGCTCTATTTCCTGGACAGACAAGCTTTACTCGTATTGTAAAGTGTTCCATTGTACTTGAGGAGGAGCGCTGTCAACCCTGGTCTTTATCCCAGAACTTACAGCGATCTTTTAGGTACCCTGGGCCCAGGCCTGTAAGCACCTTGAAGATAAGGACCAAGACCTTGAACTTGACTCAGTGTTCTGTGGAAGTCAGTGTAGAAAGGAAAGTACAGGTTTGATCTGTTCACAGTAGCCTGTGTTGATGAGAAGACATGCTGCAGAGTGCTGTACTAGTTGGAGTTTCCTAAGAGCCAGTGGCATCATGTTCATGGAGAGAAGCTGCCATGCCAGAGGTTCTGAGGTTATGAGACTAATGATAGCTTTCAGAGAGAGCACTTATTCCCATAACCCTTGGTATGCATCTACATGGTAACAGAGTTTGGAAGGGAGAAGCACAAGTAACCATGGAGGGTGTGCACTGGTGTGGGAAAGAAGCTTGTTTTGTGTAGTGTCAATTTAAGGAGCAGCATTGATGGACTCTGCAAAAAAAAAAAAGTCTCATCTGGTCTGTCATGGTGATAGGGAATAAAGCTGTGATGAAAACCTCTTGTTATGCTAAGATTATTAGGGCTTCAACTGGGAGGAAGAGCATCTTCATCCCAAGCACTGAAAGTACCCGGTAAAATTCACTTCAATACTTGTTTACCACTGCATGAGAGAGAACCTAAAAAGGAACATTACTAGTGTGCTTGAGCTGAGCGAAGCATAGGCCAGTGCATTTATGAAGTCTTTGTCCTTAGCAGACCAAGGAAAGTGTGAGAGATGACCCCTCTCCAGGAAAGTGGTCCATTCAGGGCCGTTCTGATTCATGTAATCTAAAGGGTCAATAGATCTGTTTTTGTTGTCACAATTTTTTGCTGTTCAGGAGAAAAAATATTCTTGTGATATTTTTTTTCCCTTTCCATTGCTTTGTTTGAGTGGGTACCATTGTATCAAGCTATGTTACATAGTATGCAAAGAAAGTATGCATATGTTACAGTATGCAAAGATTACTCTTTAACCCCACCTACCCTGAATAAATAGGACTGAATGTTTCTTCCATTTTGAAAGGCTGTACATGCTTTTCTCCTTAAAATGGGGGAATATTTATAGAGCCAGTGGTCTCTGTCTGAAACCAAGTTTTTTGAAAATGCACCCACAGTAAATGAGTTAGAATAATAGCTATTCATTTACGGGGACTCCTTTTGTCCTAATAATTGGTAAGTTGACCACTAGAAACTGTACTGAGACTATTAGCTAATTCCATACAGGCCACTGAATGACTGACAGAAGATAGAGACTTAGAAGTCAATGTCTCCAGTTCCTTTTACAAATCCCTCTACACATCCACTTGTCTGTATGCTTTTCACTGTTGTGGTGCAAGCTCCAAAAGAGAAGAAGAAAGAATAGTTAGTGTTGCTTTTGGCCACTTTCATTCCATTTTGGCTAATGCTTTCAACATTACGACTGATGCTGAGTGTCAGGCTCATGCTACTCCTTTTATAAGTACACACATCTTGCTGTTTTTGTATTCAGTGTCACTAAATAACCCCAGGGAATTTCTTTCAAACAGGAAGCTGCTCACGCAATTTATCATCCTAAGAAAAATAGATCTATAGCCAAAAGAAGAAAAAGGCCAACTCTCACTTCTTCCAGGGAGTCAGTACTGAGTAGGACACAGGAAAGCCAAGACATGTTGCATAAGCAGAAAGCAATAAAAACATATTTCCTTCTCCTTATATAGTAAAGTTATTGATGTTATTGTGAGAAGAGATAATGCAAAGATAGCATTGTTCCCAATGAAGTTACATCTTCTTTTATGGTAAGTAAGTATAGTAACTAACTATGTATGTAAATACAAATCCCCAGACAGTACCACCTCAAATCAAGCATACTCCAATAGAATACAAATCTGAACATTCAGTTTTCACTGTACCTGAATCTACCATTTAATATATATTTACATACAAATATGAAAAGAGAGGCCGTGTTCTAGTGTACATATATAAACTGTACCTTTATTGAAACAACTATTAAAATGGGTGAGGGCAGAAAAGTGCTAGGCTGCCAAACTGTTAAAAACCTGCACCTTTGAATGTTTTAGTCATGAATTCTGACAATGATAAACCACTTTTCAGCAGCTGTGGACAGCTGTTAAAGGCTGGGGCCTAGAAAGCTTAATTGGGGAAGTGTGCTATAAAGTTAAAGTGCCAATGACTTTTTAAGTTATGTGGAGACTCTGTGCAGCTGACCCATAACAGTGCATTCCAAGCTTTGGGAAAGGACATGCCAAACTCTTCATTAATTAAGGACATCACCAAGTGTTTAGGTTTGCTAATGGGCAGTGCTTTCATAATGTAGTATTGCAAAAGAAGATGCACAGTACAGAAAAAGAATCTATTCAAATCTACAAAAAGAACAGGAGTACGTGTGGCACCTTAGAGACGAACAAATTTATTTCAGCATAAGCTTTCGTGAGCTACAGCTCACTTCTTCAGTCTTTTTGTGGATACAGACTAACACGGCTGCTACTCTGAAACCTATTCAAATCTAGTAGTTTAGTAAATTTGAACTAGAACATTTATTCATTTATAAAATCTGAAGTGCCTAATCAGAGGTCCCAATTTTTGATCCACCCCAAAGGACATGGGAGAAAACATGGCTTTTACAGTATGCCCAAAAGGATAGCAAATCCAGGCCCAACGAGGATCAGTGTTGGGTGGGGTGGGTGGTGAAGCAAATTCCAGTCCCAAAGAGCTTCCACAGAGAATGCCCTGCCACCTTCTTTTAAAATCTTGTTTTAATGGGATTCTTTACATCAGGAATATTAATAAAAATTGTGTTCCTTTAATCTCGAATGGGAGCATGTGCCTTATCTCCTTGATACGGTCATTGGCAACTGTTCTGTATGTATGATGCTTTTGTTTTGTCCTGATTATTGAGTCTGGCTCGGTGTGGGGATGGGCTGGTTATAATCCTGAGGCTGCTCTAATTTATGTCAGCGGGTAACAGCACTCAAACAATGATGGGAGCATAGCAGTGCTCTGGTCATGTCCCCAACACAATCCCTAGGTTCGGAGTCGGGATGTGTGTGTCAAAATATAGATCCTCAGATGCAACAATACCAACTCTATGGTACCAGGGCATTACCCTACATTCAGGCAATCCCTAGCTGCCTGATCATGTAGCCCTGGGTGCATGGTGCTGAAGCAGGGACCAGACACTGAATGGCATAATCTCAGGGCAACGACATTTAATTATTAATGATAGTCAAGTATTTTATTTAAAGCCGGATGGAAAATGAAAAATTCTCAGTAAAATTTCACGAACTTTTTCGTTGTTGAAATGAAATTTTTTTTTCAAATGAGTTCTAGTTTTAAGATTCAAGCTGAAGTCTAAAAGATGCTCTTCAAATCCATTTGTTTTTTTTTCTCAATAGCAGGTGGTAAAGCAATAGCTTCTGTAGGCTGTTGATAAGTAGCTTGTCTCCATTGTTTGGTATTTTCCTTATTTCTATACATTATTTTGCTTAGCAGAGACTATTTTATCTTTATAACTTTATTAAGGGAGAAAAAGTAGTCAAGTTGATTACTTCTCTCACCCTCTCCTCTGAAATGGGCCCCACTACAAACATACATTTTGCTAACCAATCCATCCACCAAAAACATTTTTCCCCATAGATACCAGAGACCAGATTTTATTCTTATTTATACCAGTGTAAATCTGGAGTAACCCATTGATTTCAGGGGAATTATTCTGGATGTACACTGATATAATGGAGCAGGTTTGGCCCTGGGAATACAGAAATGAACAACATATCAGCTTGAAGCAGTGCCCTTTTCATGACAAGCAGCTGTCAGAGAACGGCTGCGATCTGTAAAATTCTGACATGCAGGAAAGGGAGTAGAGCTGTTTCATACTCTGTAGTAACAGTGATATCTGGAAATTGTTTGTTGAGCAGCTCTCCAGTAGACTGTATATCAGTTTTATTGATAAGGCAACTGTCACTTACATGTGGTTTGTGCAAGACTGACTCCAATATTCCATTTAAACATTGTGTGTTTGGTTAGTCAGAAAAATCAGCAGCAGCTATTGCTGAAATAAGAGACTGTGCAACATCTCTGAGCTGTTTTTAACTTAGCCAGAGGTATATAAAGGAATTGTATAAGACTGAAAGGTCTCCCCCTCCAGGAGTTCTTATAGCAACCATTTTGTTTGTTCTTTCACTGTTATTATATGAGATACTGATTGCGGCTAGCATGTAAAATATTGGGATGCATTAAACAGGGATACAGGCATTTGCACAAAGGGTGAAAATAGAAAAATAATCCTTTTATGGTGTTATGCAAAAAGACTAGCAACAACAATTGCTTTTGACTCAGTGCTGGTTTAGTAATTTTTCTATCCATGAAAAACACTTTGTCATGAATTCTGTGAGATGCCAGCAAAATGAAGATAGTCATTAATTGTGGCCAAATTTCAAAACAGTGGGAATTTTAAGAAGATTTTATCTATTTGTTCATACTTTTTGATCCATAAACTTCAATATAAATCACAAAGAATTTGCTTTTTTACCATCTTGAGAATCTACATAGACTAATCTTCTGCACTGAAATGGGTACATTGCATCAACACTATTTTTCCATTTGCCCCACCTTTTCAGCCCTCACCTGTTAGATGCCCTGTATTGCAGCATATAGCAGCAGCCATCTTTCTGGCGATCAAGAATGGATCACCCTCTCTCTGGTGAGCTCATCAGTTCGTTTTGTTAATCAGCTGGACATAAAAACAGTTCAAGAGAGTTGGCAGTTTTTCAAAGAGACATTATTAAGGGCACAAGAGCAAATTATCCCACTGTGTAGGAAAGATAGGAAGTATGGCAAAAGACCATGCAAGCAGGGCCGGTGCAACCATTTAGGCAAACTAGGCGGTTGCCTAGGGCACCAAGATTTGGGGGCACCAAAAAGCGGCGCCCCCCCCAAAATTTTTAAATGGTTGCAGCAGCCGCTGCTGGATAGGTAGTTTGAGCTGCCGGCGGCAGCAGCTGCCTGCAGCCAGCAGCCCAGGTTGCCCCCGGGGTCAGGGCGCAGCCGCGGCAGCCCGGCAGCCTAGGGTGCCCCCGGGGTCAGTGTGCAGCTGCGGCAGCCCGGCAGCCCAGGGCGCCCCCGGGGTCAGGGAGCCGCCGCGGCAGCCCAGGGAGCCCCCAGGGTCTCAATGGTGGTCTGGTGGAGTGCAGGAAGAAAGAGGACCCCAATGCTCATGCATTGGGCAAGGTAAGCAAGTGCCTCCCCACAGGTCGGCCTCAGGTGCCTGTGCTCCTGCCCCCTTGGTCCTTGGCTGGTCCCTGCTCCTGCTCCGCTTGTGCCTGGATGGCTGGAGAGAACAGCAGCTGGCAGAGCTGAGCTGCCCCAGTGCCCCCAGGCACCCCTCTGACCCCATCCCCCCCACAGCCCTGACCCTAGGCTCCGAGGATCAGCCCTGCTAGCTGGAAACTCGCCCCTGACCCATCCCCCCAAACGAGCCCTGTCCCAGCTCGAGCCCACACCTGAGCTGAAACACCTCCCCTGACCGCTCATCTCCCCGACAATCTCTTGTGGAGCAGCCCGCTGTGCTGGGCACCGCCTGAAACCTCCAGAGCCCAACCACACCAGCCATGACCACCATCACAATCACAACCACCGCAACTCCTCACTATTAAGCAAAGTGAATACAACATTACCAGCTTTTAAAGTTATGTTTAAATAATTGGATTAGTTATGCAAAATACAATTATTGAAATGTATTGTCCTATTATTTTGACATTTCCTAAACATTACTATTAGCAAGTTTTAGAAGGTCCCAATTGCTTTGCCTCAACCCCGAGTCTCTGGGGCCCTGTCGGATTAACCCCTGCTGCTGGCTGTTTGCCTAGCAACAGCAGGCCTAGCCTGTGAGGACGACCCCCAACGCCGCTGCCTAAGAGCTTGGGAATTAGAAGGACGGATATTGGTGAGTTCTCGCCTCATAGAGGCGTGCCTTGGCAACACAGCCTCCAGCAGACTCAGGGCCCCCACCCACCTTTAGCCTCAGTGTAAGATGAGGCAGTCCACACCCTCGCAGGGCCCTACCGAGCAGTCTGCTGGCAACCGCTACCACCCCTCACCAGTGCCCAAGAAGCATCAAAAAGTGGATGACGTGTTAGGTTTAGTGTCATGCGGCTTGGCCAGGAGACCACTGAATGCATAGTATCCTCTAGAGTCTGTCCTGACAAAATGCATGTATGAGGTAGTGCCGTGTAGGACAGGTGTCGTTAGGATCTGCCAGCCATCATGCTTAGGTCGTCTGGGGGAGCTTTCCATCCCTGCTTTCATTTGTGACATCTATATGTCGAGACACGGGAAGAAAATACGCGGACAGATCATCTGCAATACATCACGAGTACGCAAAGCGCCTACCAAGACCATTGCTAGTTCAAGTTTCTTGTTTCTTTTGTTTTTGTGGTAATGACATCGTCGAGATCAACCGAACTAGCAAACAAATCAGGCAAAAGAATTTGAGTATTGATGCCATTAATCAACTTGGAAAACCAAAAGTTCTTATAGGCCGCAAAGATGAATCAGCCTTGAGAAAACAGGGTGATAGGGAACTTGGGAGGATTGATGTACCGGCACTGTTGTGAACCAGACCAATCCGAGGAGACAGAAGAGGAAGCAGTTCACATATGAAGCAATCACAACCATTGATCCGAAAGAAAAAGTCAAGAGTGAACGTTACTTGCAGCATTGGACACAACAAATATATTCGTGAAGAAAATCACACGAGCAGCAAATTATTCATATGCTTCATATATGAGTGTACAGTTTGCAAAATAAAACACAAAGCAAAATAGGGAGACATGCTGAATCTGGAGAAACTTTGCAACATAGTGAAATCCAAAGATGATTGCTTGACGTGTCAAGTGAATTGCAAGCTATTGCAAGAGAGTCAAAGATTCATCACCGCAAGATGTTATGAACTCAATGGGAAGAATAAGCTGACAGATAGTGTCCCTAACACAGTTATTGCTCTTCGCATCCTCTTGACTCCCTCAGTTTCTGTGGCCAGTGGTGAGCGAAGCTTCTCGAAGCTCAAGTTGATAAAAACATATATGCGAACATTAATGTTGCAACAAAGACTTGTTGGGCTATGTACCTTGTCACTAGAACATGACATTGCTCACAGCATTGACTTGGAGGAACTTGTTTCTAAATTTGCTAAACTTAAAGCGCGGAAACATAAATTCTAAATTATAACATGTTACTCTGTGACCGTGTATTGTGTATAATGTATGTGATTTGGGGGGAGGGGGGCGCAAGATGGAAGTTTTGCCTAGGGCGCAAAATATCCTTGCACCGGCCCTGCACGCAAGACCAAGAAAAAGTATGGCTTAACTAGGAAATCTTCAGTGAACTAAAACTCAAAAAAAGATTCCTACAAAATGTGGAAACTAGGTCAAATTACAAAGGACTAATATAAACAAACATCACAAATATGTAGGGACAAATTAGAAAGGCCAAGGCACAAAATGAGATTAAACTAGCTGGGGTTGCCACTTGTTCAGCGAAAGCCCCTGGCAGGCCAGGCCGATTTGTTTACCTGCCCCATCTGCAGGTCTAGCTGATCACGGCTCCCACTTTGGCCATGGATCGCTGCTCCGGGCCAATGGGAGCTGTGGGAACTGGCGGCCAGTACATCCCTTGACCCACACAGCTCCCAGCAGCTCCCATTGGCCCAAAGCAGTGATCCGTGGCCAGTGGGAGCTGCAATCGGCTGGACATGCGGACGGGGCAGGTAAACAAACCGGTCCAGCCCACCAGGGGGTTCCCTACACTAGCGGTGACCCAAGTTTGAGAAACTATGAGCTAGAGACATAAAGGGTAACGTGAAAACATTCTACAAATACATTAGAAGCAAAGGACCAAGGACAGGGTAGTCCCATTACTCAATGAGGAGGGAAAGACAATAACAGAAAATGTGGAAATGGAAGAAATGCTGAATGACTGTTTTGTTTCAGTTTTCACCAAAAAGTTTAGTAGAGATCAGATGTCTAACATAGTGAATGCCAGTGAAAAAGAGGTAGGAGCAGAAGCTAAAATAGGGAAAGAACAAGTAAAAATAACTTAGACAAGTTAGATATCTTCAAGTTGCCAGGGCCTGATGAAATACATCCTAGAATACTCAAGGAACTGACTGAGTAGATATCTGAGCCATTAGCGATTAACTTCAAAAATCTATAGAAGATGGGAGAGATTCTAGAGTACTGGAAAAGGGCAAATATAGTGTCAATCTATAAAAAGAGGAATAAGGACAACCCAGGAAATTACAGACTAGTCAGTACCTGGAAAGATAATGGAGCAAATAATTAAGGAATCAATTTGCAAACATCTAGAAGATAATACGTTGATAAGTAACAGTCAACATGGATCTGTCAAGAACAATTCATGTCAAACAAACCTAATATCCTAATTTGACAGGTTAACAAGCCTTGTGATTGGGGGGGAAGTGGCAGATGTGGTATATATTGACTTTAGAAAGGCTTTCGATACTATCTGACATGACCATCTCATAAACAAACTAGGGAAATGCGGCCTAGATGGAGCTACTATAAGGTGGGTGCATAAATGGTTGTAAAACCATTCCCAGTGATTCACAGTCAAGCTGGAAGGTCATATTGAGTGGGGTAATGCAGGGATTGATCCTGGGTCTGGTTCTATTCAATATCTTCATCAATGGTTTAGATAATGGCATATAGAATACACTTATAAAGTTTGTCGATAGCAAGCTGGAAAGGGTTGCAAGTGCTTTGGAGGATAAGATTATAATTAAAAATGATCTGGACAAACTGGAGAAATGGCCTGAAGTAAATAGTATGAAATTCAATAAGGACAAATACAAAGTACTCCACTTAGGAAGGAGCAAGCAGTTGCATACGTACAAAATGGAAATGATTGCCTAGAAAGGAGTACTGTGAAGAGGGATCTAGGAGTCATAGTGGATCACAAACTAAACAGTGTAACACTTGCAAAAAAAGTGAACATCATTGTGGGATGTATTAGCAGGAGAGTTGTAAGCAAGACCCGAGACTTAATTCTGCCACTCTACTCTGTGCTGATTAGGCCTCAACTGGAGTGTTGTGTCCAGTTCTGGGTGCCATATTTCAGGAAAGATGTGGACAAAGTGGAGAAAGTCCAGAGGAGAGCAACAAAACGATTAAAGGTCTAGAAAACATGATCTATGAGGAAAGATTGAAAAAATTGGGATTGTTTAGTCGGGAGAAGAGAAGACTGGGGGGCGAAGCACGATAACAATTTTCTCTATACAAAAGGTTGTTACTGGGAGGAAGGAGAAAAATTGTTCTCCTAACCTCTGAGGATAGAACAAGAAACAATGAGCTTAAACTGGAGCAAGGGAGGTTTAGGCTGGACATGAGGAAAAACTTCCTAACTGTCAGGGTAGTTAAGCACTGGAACAAATTGCCTAGGAAAGTTGTAGAATCTCCCTCAGTGGAGGTTTTTAAGAATAGGTTAGACAAATATCTGTTAGGAATGGTCTAGTTATTAAGTATTCCTGCCTTGAGTGAAAGGGACTGGAGTAGATGACCTCTTGGGGTCCCTTCCAGTCCTACACTTCTATGATTCTATAATACTGTTGATCAATACAAGCTGTGGATGGGTTTCAATACTCATATTGTTGAAAAACGTATGGCAAAATCATCATTGTGTATGCATAAAACAATTTTAGAGTAGAGCGGATATAGGGATTTCCTCCTCCTTATCCAGTACCGTCTTGATGAAAGTGGCCACTACACATTTATTTCAATTTAACATAGCAAAATATTCACATCCCTAGCTCTCAGCACCCTGACATTCATAACAACAGAAACAGCATCAGTAGCAGATCCCTTAATGCAAAAGCAGTTAGTAGAGCAAACAACCCTACCTCTCAGATTCCACAGAGGGACGCTACCCACCCACAACCACCTCAGCTGTCCTTCCGAAATGACTGTGCCAAAGATAGGCTAAACTGCATACCCTACAACAATCTATTGCTAACCCAGAGGGAAAGCAAATTCCAAAATCAATGACATCTTCTCTTATAAATAGAGGGAATTCCAGTTCGGTCACTTCCGCTATTCATTGAATTATATAAGATTATGGTTGGAAGAGACCTCAGGAGGTCATCTAGTCTAACCCCCTGCTCAAAGCAGGACCAGCCCCAACTAAATCATCCCAGCCAGTGCTTTGTCAAGCTGGGCCTTAAAACTCTCTAAGGATGGAGACTCTACTTCCCTGGGTAACCCATTCCAGTGCTTCACCACCTTCCTAGTGAAATAGTTTTTCCTAATATCCAACCTAGACCTCCCCCACTGCAACTTGAGACCATTGCTCCTTGTTCTGTCATCTGCCATCACTGAACACAGTCTATCTCCATCCTCTTTGGAACCCCCTACAGGTAGTTGAAGCCTGCTATCAAATCCCCCCCAACTCTTCTCTTCCGCAGACCAAATAACCCCAGTTCCCTTAGCCTCTTCCCATAAATTATGTGTCCCAGCTTTCTAATCATTTTTGTTGCCCTCCGCTGGACTCTCTCCAGTTTGTCCACATCCTTTCTGTAGTGGGCCCCCCAAAACTGGACGCAATAGTCCAGACGTGGCCTCACCAGTGCCAAATAGAGGGGAATAATCACTTCCCTCAGTCTGCTGGCAAGTGTTCCTACTGATGCAGCCCAATATCCCATTAGCCTTCTTGGTAACAAGGGCACACTGTTGACTGGTATCCAGCTTCTTGTCCACTGTAATCCCCAAGTCCTTTTCTGCAGAACTGCTGCTTAGCCAGTCAGTCCCCAGCCTGTAGCAGTGCATGGGATTCCAATTTGTCTAAGTCACTCTGGACCCTATGCCTATCCTCCAGTGTATCTACTTCCCTCCCCCCACCCCAGCTTTTAGTGTCATTTGCAAACGTGCTGAAGGTGTAATCCATTCCATCATCCAGATAATTAATGAAGATGGTGAACAAAAATTGGCATCTCTGGTACTATTTCACGTGGAGAGAGGCAGTCTCTCAGGCAAGTTTGCAGGTCACCAGCCAGTTAGGACTTAAATGGCCAAAAGGCAGCCAGTGTAGATCATGGATCATTAGCATCACTAGCATCACATGTTCACAACAAGATAGTCCACTTAACATTCTGGTCATGGCATTCATCCTTAATTCAACTTCTGAATAGCTGAAGGCACAGCCCCATGTAAAGTGCATTGCAACATTCTAATCTCAAGGAGACAAAAGCATGAATTTCACTAGTAATATCTTCATATGAAATAAACTTTGCTGCCAAGAAAGTTGGGAGGGGGAAGGAGAGAGGGACAGAGGACACAGGAGTTATCTCTGAAGATGCTTCTATATCTGCAGACCTGGGATGCCCCATCTCCATAGATCTCCAGGATCTATGAAGCTGGGAGGCCTTCCTCTAGGACTTTGAAGGGCCCCTAGTCCTCTGTCTCCACTTGAGGGGACAATTTGCAGTAGCTCCAGAAAGGGAAAGTCACAAAATTTTTCTGGTCCTTTGGCCACCTATCATAGAAGATGGACAACCTGGCCCTTATAGTGGTATATTTTTCCACTGTTTAGACAAACCACTTACAAATTATCACTGAATGTTAGAGAGCATAGGTCCTGGATTTTCATCCCAGATCCTGGATACTACATCTGAGCTCTCCTTAAATGTCTTCTCATTCATCACTGCCATGAGCAGATGAACTCCTTTTGTCTAAGGTTTTAAAGTTCTACAGTTCAAGAACAAAACACAGTCAAAGGTAAATTAGATTTTAGTTCCTGTGACAGATACCATGGTGCTAACATTAAGTCAGAATCGCTCTCTTTTAAAAATGGTGAGAATACATCTGCAATAGCTTTGTGAAAAACATTTAATCCAAAACAGGTGATAAATTATTAATGGTAACCTCTTTATTTAAACAAAACTTTCAGGCTTGTTGTTCATTATGTTGTGGCCCTTCAACATACGCACATAGAACGAAGAAGGAAAGTATCCTACTTGGCTCATGTTATTGTTTTGTTAACAAAATTTAACTCTGTGGTAAATTTTACTTCTTGGGCCATTCTTACTAACCCATACCCATCTCTTCAGTGTACTATCTGGTTGTACCCTCAAAAACTCCAATCACCATATTATGTTATATTTTGAGTGTACTAAAAATTATGCTTTGGCTGCATTTCCAGAGAATTCTTGATTTTATTGTTTTCCTAAATTCTAACAGTTGAAGAGGAACCTTAACATTAATTTTCACACACATAAGAGAAATGTATTCCAGATATCACTGTTCAATGTAAAAACATCTTGCAGTTATCTCTGTGTTTGAAAGTGTTCTGGCAACCTGAGTGCACCCAAGAGTGCATTATCCAGTGCAAGCTGGATAATGAACTGAATATGTTCTGGTGCTAAGAAAAGGCTTTAAATGAATTTTGGTATCACTGACGAGTATATTAACAACAGACAACACTGTATTGTGTATGCAGCTTTAAGGGGAAGAAAAATCTATAAACTAGATTGAAACAAGTCCAAATTGTGACAAACTAGATTAGAACAATCTTAAAAGGAAAAGTAACAAAGTAACAGAGGAAATAGAGACCAAATAGGTCTTCAGCTTTTCCAAGGGAATTATTAAATTGCAGATGGGGAGTTGGGTGAGAGGGAAGCAGAAAAAAATATTTAAAGGTCAAGTTCAATCACAGGAACTGAAATTTAACTCACTTTCTGTTGTGTTTTGTTCTTGAATTGGGGAACTTTAAAAGATCAGTTTGATGACTGACTTTATGTAGACAGAGATGCATTAAGTCTTAAGCTGGTTTTGATGATGTGCAGGAATTTGACAACATCCTCCTGTCAACATGCCCTGCAGCCAGAAGAATAACTCGGCAGGTTATCCCACAAGATAGGTTCTTGGACAACTGTGGAAGTTTTTAATGGAGTAATTTGTATCTACCCCACATATAGATTGCATTTGTTTGCATGAACAATAATCCTTTTCACTTACACAGAGTGCTTTTCAACCCAGATTTCAGAGTGCTTTTTACATGTATGCATTAATGAATTCTCATAATCCCTCCCCAAGGAGACAAACGTAATATTATATTTATTCCACAGATAGGTAAACCCAGGGGCAGAGATGTTAAGTGTCCTGCTCAATGTCACAACCTGAGGTCCTTCAGTGCTATGCTAGATTGAGGCCTAGTGGCAGAGCGGAGACTGGACTAGGAGTCCCAGTCAAGTGTTTCAGCCATAGGATCACACTTTCCCTCAATAATTAAATTTTCCTAGTAAAATAATACCATGAATAATGCTTGTTTTTTATTGGAACAAGTGACGATTACTTAGGGAATTAGGACATTCTAAGTGCTGCATATATAAAAAAAATCTGTGCTCAAATCAATATATTGTCCAAACACAAATCTTAACTGGCATTCAAACCAGCTATCTTAAATAATACTAAAGCAACAGATTGTTCATCTGAAGAAAATGTTGACTTTTTAATATTGTCAGTTGCAACGACAAATTCTTTTGTATACTTAAATCATAATATTTACTTGATTTTAGTAATTTGTAATAAAACCAGCATTTGATCATTTCAGAGCACTGAAGGGCTCTCATGTAAACTAAAACCAAATCTTTTCTTCTGCCTGATTTTCCTGCTACTTCAGTCACAGTGTCAATCATTCTTCTCTCAGCGGTCACTAACCTGGTTATTTGTGTTTTTCCACACTGCTGCATCACAAAACATCATGCCCACTTGCCTCAGAAAGATAATATCTAACACACATGGGGTCTGCCTTTGATCTCCGTGGACTATCTAGAGGTCAGAGGCCTGTCTTCTCCTCTCCCTCACTTCAAATGGCCTCTTTCATTTACTGTGAAACCAAACGTTCGAAGGACAAAGGCAGGAAAAATAAAAGCCTTGATTTAATAGCAATTTATGTCTTTGACTACTTCAAGGTAGATTTTACTCCTTTTAGGCCATGTTACTAATTGCTCTGAATTTCTACATTATGGCATAATGTATTTGTTTCATGCACTCAAAACACACTGGCCTACAAAAGTTATAGCTGCTTTCTAAATCACTACTTGTGTTGTTGATAACTAAATGGCCATTAAGGCTCCACTAATCAATTTGCAATACTCAGCATTGGGGGCAGCCTGGGTGAGCTGCATTGGAAAGTTTGGTAATTTGATTTGTTTTTGTAACATAGAATTTGTATTTCTCATTACACAGCACCTTCTCAATAGGCCAGCCAGCTGGTACACGGCGGTTGCGGGTTTGTAGGAGGAGGGTGGGAGGACAAAAGGGGGTTCCATTAGAAACATATCACTGAATTCACAAATTTAAAAAAAGCCAACTTAGCTTTGAAACATGGGTGAACGGTCAAATGACAGATAGTTTAAGAGAGTTTGTTAAAGAAAATATTAGACAAAAGTAAATGTTCTTTTTGTTATGTTTTCCACTCACAAAGAACAAACATTCTTTTAGTTACAACAACTTTCATATCAAGTTAAGAGAACAATAAGACAAGACTGAACCAAAGTGAAGTTGCCATGAGAGAACTCCGTTCGCATATTCTCTGCAAGAATCTGAATAACGGCTTCAACAACATTGCATCTGCCTCCCCAGACAGCAGACTGCAAAAATGTAAAGAGGCATTACCAAGAAAACAAAATCTTAGTTTAGAGACATATATATCCACACCCACACCCACTTGTGACTTTCCCTACCAAACAGTTACTTTCTGTAAAGCTATTGCTTTTACTAGCAGCTGGCCACAGCACCATGTCCTCTGGGTAAATTGGCCAATGAGAGTTACTTCTGCTTTTAATTTAATACTCTGCTGAGGAGCTTTGTTGCACGAAGTTACTGAAGAACCAAACAGAACTGGAATTATCTCATTTGCTTGTGCAGTTGCAGTTGTATTCAGATGAACTGATTTCCCTTGATGAACCCAATTGCTATTTCTCTAACTTACATCATCGGCCTTTTGTTAACTATTTACTCCATATACAGCTGAAGGCACTACTTGTGGAGTAACATGCTGCTCTGTGTCAGCGGCTCAGAAACTGAGGCCCTAATCATGTGTGTCTGTACAGTGACAAAATTTGCTGATGAAACTACAATCCAAAATAGCACCAATACTTTAAGTGACATAGATCATCTTCAGGATATTTAAACACATTAGGGGAGTGGCGTAAGAAATAGCTGCTGAATTTCAATGGGAGCAAATGTTAAGTGGCACATTTACAATGTAAAAATAGAAAGACAGCTTGTACATTGCTGAGTAAAGAGTGGAATCTACTGATAAAAGAAGGGACTGAGGGGATTGCAACAACAGAAATGTGAAGATGAAACACATTGTTCAAATGCATAACCCCCTCCAAATAAATAAAACAAAACCAATTATGCTTGGTGCCACTTAATTTCCAGTACATCATCCAGGCTTAGGCTGTAAAAGTTCTGGAGAAAGTCCACAGAAGAGCTACTAAACTGATCAGATGTATATTGAGTCTCTGATAGTAGGTTGAAGAGCTTAAGTCTTCAGTTTAAGAAAGTCAAGAGTAGAATATCAAAACTAATTACAGATATTGTAGTAGGGGTAGGCTGGAACTCAATATGAGGGGAGATTAAACATATTACATCTATTTTATCTGGAAAGTAAAGAGACAGGATATCAGTATTAAAAAAGAATGAAATAATAAATAATAATTAGAAAGTCATCAGGGTCCTATTTACTCTTTCCAAAAATACAAGAATGGAAAGGCACTCAGTGAAATGAAAAGCCAACAGATATAAAGAAATGTTATTTATACACATAATGTACAGTTAATGTATGAAACTCACTCCTGCAAAGTATTATTGAGACAAATAGCTTAGTGGGATTAAACAGAGAATTAGACATATGTAGAAATAAGGGCAGCTCCTGCGTTTACAATAGCTAAAATAAAATTACAAGGGATCCGAAAGGATGTTTCCCTTTCCTATGCAGCAGATGATGACATTCCAGGTTGGAGGGAAATGAGGGTGCCAAAGATAGTTTAAAGCAATGGGGACACACAGGAATTAAAAACAAACAAACAAACACATACACACTAAGCCACTTAAAACTCAGACTGCATAATCAGTATAAATACAGCATTCACTTGTAGGTTGTGCTAAGACTGAGGATCCAAGAGAAATCACCTCATAACTCCACATAGCATTACTGCAGACCATGTCTCATTTTCCAGCCTCCCAGGGTCCCTTTTTCCTAGTTGCTCCTTCAATTAAGGGCAGCCCCTTAATGCAACACACCGAGCTTTCTATGGGAATAGTAAACTGCACTTTTATTCACAGATCTTGAAAGTCATTCTACAGAGTTGTCACTAGACAGAGCCAAGAGAGGGAGAGCAGACAGCATACTCACATTTAGAGAAGTCATCATAATCCTAGCAATAGGGCCTTCATAACATGCTCTACCTCAGGACCTGAGTCCTTTCTGAGAGGGAATTCTGCCACAAGTGAATCTAGTAAGAATCTAAATAAACCCAAGACTATTGAAAAATAAAGCCATTGCCAGGAATAAAGGTTAACAATAAAAACATATCCCAAAAGCTAAACAAATCCCCAATAAAATATTCAAAACTTTGCAAGCTTAAAGGGCACACCTGAACATAACTTTAGGATGACACAGCTTTAGGTAATGTAGGCAGGTCATGCTAGGAGTACTGTCTGCAGTATCTAGTGCATTATGGAGTCTTTATGCCCTCCTTTTTTGGAAACAGCATACCACAGTAGAATGACCATTAGTCTATTCATCTCCTCAAACTCCAACCTGAACCTCCTGCAATGTGGCTTCTGCCTTCTCCCTTCCACTGATCTCACCAAGGTCTCTAACAACATTGCAGGGTACTCTGCTCCATCTTTATCCTACATTGTGTATCTGCTGCTTTTGGCACAATCAATCATCCTCTCTTCAACATTTTATCCTTGCTGGGTTGTGACAATAGTTACCTCTTGGTTCTCCTATTACCTCACAACCATTCCTTCACCTCTCTTTTGGCAGGTTCTCTTCTTCATTGCTTTCATTTTCTGTGGAAGAACTTTAGGGCTTTGATGTCCTCCTTCCACTTTAACTCTCTCTCTGGGCAACCTCTCTCGTTCACATGGCTACTGCTGCCATTTCTATACTGATGGCTCATGAATCTACCTATCTAGCTCTTTAAATAATTCATTATTTGCTTTACATGGTGCCTAGCAAGCCCAATCAAGAATCAGGTCCCTATTGTGCTAAGCACTGTACAGGCAAGCAACAAATAAAATGGCCCCTGCTCCAGAAAGCTTACAATCTAGGTGTAAGATAGAATACCAGAGGTACATGAAACAGGTAAATGAGTGCAGGTAGGTGGATGATATATCAAAATGAACAGGGTCAGGTAGAAATCATAGTTTATACTTGCCCAATTCTTCTCTTCTTACTAAACTTCAGCATTGCTGGGCAGTTTGCAACCTGTGATTGGGGTTTCCCAGACATCACTAAAGGCTGACTGCTACATCTTTTGGCAATGCCTAAGTCAGTTCCCATCAGCTCCAGTGTTTGGTGGGAAAGAAGGAGACCTGCTTTGCCTTTATAGTCAGGCCAAGTCTACACTATGGGTGCCCATTCCAGAACTTTTAGGCTCCTGGATGCTTGCGGAGAATACTTGTTGTCTGCTACTGGGGTAAATTAACCAATGATGATGTGTTACAAAGGACTGGCCAACAGACTGTAGTGACAATGCTTTGAAAAAAAAGGCTGGCGTGATTTGGACATGTTGTACGTATGTCAAAAAGCCGTGCTCCTAGACAAGCCCTCACTGAATACCACTTGGTGGAAGAAGGAAAAGAGGAGGACAACAGACGACATATAAGAAAACCATTGAAAAAGATGTCACTGTCATGGAAACAGATTACAATGGGGCAAGAAATTTGGCATTAAACACAGAGAGGTGGAAACAATGGGTTGCCTAATGCATCACAAAATGCAGGAGCATCTAATCTAACTTCCATGGCAGGGAACTTGGAAGCCATGAGATTCCCAGCTCAGGACAAGGTTCTCAGGGCTTCTTGGCTCTATGCTGTACATCTGGGAGCTGATCCCCAGAGCTTTCAGACTCTCTGCTCCACAGGAGAAAGCCTGGAAGGTGTGGCATGGCAGACTGCCCTGGAGCTGCAGACTCTGGAAGCCTGGGATCTCTGGTCCTGAGGCAGACCACCTAGCTGCCCCAGAGCCATGGATGCTGGAAGCTCAGCTCTCTTAACAGCTCTTTGGGTGAGCTGGCAGGGAATCAGGCAGGTATCTGATGGAACCCGGCCTGCAATTTAGTAAAATTTGTGGAACCCAAAACTTTGTTTTATTGGAAAATTACCAGCCAGCTCTGCATTCAGGCCCTAGTGGCAGAAGGTAGTGTGCTGCAATCTGGAGCGAGGAGGGAACTGTTATTTACTGAAGAACTTTCTAATAAGAAAGGACGTCTTTTCCTGGTGTGATGATAGTAGCACTATATTTAAGGTTGAGACTAGGGCTTGGTCTATACTTAAAACATATGCTGGCATAGCTGTCAGTCAAGGGTGTGAAAAACCCACATCCCTGGCTCACATAACTATGCCACAACTATGCTGACAGAAGAAGGCATGAATCATGTTGTTTGAGGAGGTAGCATTCTTACATTGGCAGAAAAATGCCTTCTGTCAGAGTATGATGCATCTATGCTAGGGAGTTGTGCTGACACAGCTGGGCCAGACATAGCCTTGCTCACTCTTTAACAGCTGATTTTTCTAACTGCTTTAAAATTCACTATCCTTGTACTGATCTTAGGCTGCCATTGGACTGAGTCTTCTCAACGGAGAGCTGAAATCTCCATGGACAGAAGAGGTTTGATTGATATGTACGGGGTGTTACAAACAGAAGAGTTTTTTCACTAGTTTAAGTTCTAGTTAGTGCCATTTTGCCAGATGTACATAAATCAATAAAGTCCTACAGAGGTATGCGATTGCTATGCAATAATATCCCTGGAGTAATGAAGAGTTCTGAATGTGAATGGGGCTCCCACAACAGAGCATAGGTGCTGGAAGTAGGGGTTTTGGGGTGTTGCTGCACCTCCTGGCTTGAAGTGGTTTCCATCATATACAGGGTTTACAGTTTTGTTCAGTGGCTCTCAGCACCCGCACTGTACAAATTGTTCCAGAACCACTGTGGCAAAGGTGGAACTGTTGACTAAACTCACTTCCCTATTCTCTATCAACCATAGTCAACAGATAAGGATGCTATGCCATTGTGATGGATCCCTGAGACCAGTTCCTGTATATTTCTTTGCTTTGACTGATGCACAGACTTTGAAGAACTCTAGTTTGTATGAAAACTTGCAGTTAGGATTACAATTCCCATCCCGAGGACTGCGTTTATTATTTTTAATGGTTTATGCCATAAAACATGGATAACTAGGTGCTGGTAAATTTGCTACATAAAAACAAATAACTGGAATTGCATATGATACTTTCTGTACTTGATCACCAGGTTTTTGCTAATTCTTTTTGTACTAATATTCTAATAAATGCTATCTAAATTATAGAGGGAAAGTTAACCTCTCTGCCCTCATCATCTCTGCTAACAACCACCAAATTCAAATGAATCACATATAATAAAAGTAACTGACTCCTTGTTAGTCACAAGCACATATTTCAAAATCATCAGTAAGCCTGACGTTAGTGGCAACTGAAACCCTGTCTGCCCCAGAACAGTACATCAAAATAAGCAGAAAGACTAATAATGTTCAATGGGTGGATTTGTATTTTTTTCCATCATAACTTAATAATCATTCCAGATATTGATTAAAGTCTGGAAAGATTTTTGGCTAGAGATTTTGTAATGCTGTGAATGGAAAAATGGTTTTCAAGTAAGAAAGTGCATCCTACAGAACTACGTACCATAAAAACCAACCAAAAAAAAAGTAGCCTGCTAGTAATATTTTTCTCATGGCAACAAACCTGAGTTGTAGACGTTAAATTGTTCAAGGCTAATCAGGCTCATCTGAAAGAGAGGAAGTTTACCCTTCATTTCCCCACAGATTCTCTTTAATTTTGCAGTCACATTGACAGGTGGCCTCATCACTCAGAGCATTACAGACCACCTTGAAGATATCTGCACCAGTGGCCTTTGAAGTCAGACTAATCAACAAGCCATTTGATACTCTATCAGATGAAATAGCCCTGTCAGAAAAGGCCAGCTCTCAGGTATACTGATTATCTATCAGATGGAGATAACTTGATACAGTTTACTGGAGTGCAGATTCATAGACCTTATGGAACATTAGAACAGATGCATTTTAAAACCTACTTTTCACCATGATAACTGTAGCTTGTGATTAGGACCTTTTTAAATTCATTTTCCCATCAGTTCTGGGTGCAAGTCATCACAGCAGCTAGCCATGTGTGCATTGTAATTGTGTCTATGTGAATGCTTAAGGAAGAGGTTGGATTTTTTTTTTTTAAATTGTTGTATTCAAGTCTTGATTCATGTATTAACAGTCCTAAGTATGCAAGGGCCACTATCAGTGCTACTCTCCAGAGGGACAGGGTGGAAGGTTAATATTATGGCAGTTGTAGAATCTTGGCACCATATAATATCTTTTAAAAATGAGAGAATTGGCTTTAGGACCATAGAGTAATTATTCCTGGGTTATTTGCCCCTTCCATATATTTAAATATCTTATTGTTTATGATAATACACTATTTACTCACAATGGAAACTTAAAATACCTTGAAATACCTGAATGGATACTGGGAGGCTAATTTTTAAACACAGTATCTTAATAATAGAACATTTAAATTCTGCCTTTGGATGCCCAAATTTGCAATTGGGTACACATTTTCACACAAGTACTGATCTGAATGATCAAGTGCAGAATACGGATGTCCTATTAAGGTACATTGGAAATTTGGACTCACCCAAGATTCAGAAAAACAGTTGGTTTTTTTTCAGTGTAATATAACAAACTGTTAATGTGCATTGGTGTGGTTCCTTCCAAATGAAATAATATTTGAAAATGGCTCCAGATTCACTGGAATAGTTTAAACAATCTAATAAGTCTTCCATTTATAGGCAAGTAACATGAAAAATAAAACAAAACCCAACACCTCATAGTTTAACTTCAGCATTTAACTAATTGGTAAGATTCCTCCTCTCCCCCACTCCCCGGGTAGAAGCAAGAAAAAACCTTTACATCAACATTAGCAATAAGCCCTGCAGTATTTTAAGTCAAGAGTTTTGAATGTATGTTATGCAAATGACAGACAGGAAGCACTCTTCTCCATGAAAGGCCCTGACTTCTAACAGTAATTATACACACCAGGAGAAAAATAGAAGGTTCAGTCTTACAGGGACGAGTGATCTATTAGATATCATTAGCATGGCCCAAGGATTTTGAGAAACTCTTTTCCTTAGTTTGCAGGTGTGTCAGATTTTACAGCCTGCATGCAGGTTCACACCAGAGTCCAAGGCAGAGGACCACTCCCCTGATTCATTTGACCAGTGGAAACAACATTGTTGCTATTACTGCGCATAATCCCTTTGGATTGTTTGACAGCTAAAGCCTCAAACAACGCTGCTGGGCATATCTTCAAGTAACAACGTTGACATTGACAATGCATACAGAGGGTGCATGAAAGGAAAATCTTTTGTGGACCTAAACTACATATTGCTTTGCTTCAGGGAAGATTAATATGTATTTTCATTAAGAGCTAGATTAAAGATTTTTAAGGAACTAGTTTCTGTTAGCAATTTTTCTTAACAACCTCACCTTTCATAACCCATATATGGCCAAATTTCTTAAAAGAGTTCTGAGATGAGGAATAGGGGTGGGGTGGGGCCTTGGGGGAAAGGATGAAGTTGGGGCAGGGCCTGGGGCTGAGCAAGGTTTGAGCGCCCCTGGGGAAAATTAGAAGCCAGCGCCTGTGATTATAAATATGTAAGGGACTGGATAGATTGTACCATTTAAAGCAGTGCTTGAATCAGGGGAGGTGCTGAGCTGTTGGGTTTGAGTCAAGCATGTGGACAAGGGCACAGGGAGACCACAAGAAGCTTTCTTCTGTTCTATACCCCATGCAAAGACTGGAGATGATCACAGTCTGTGGGGTCCATGGGAGCATATAGTATTAAAAAAGCCTTTGACAAGGATTCCACCAAAGCCTCTTAAGCAAAGTATGCAGTCATGGATAAAAAGGATCCTCTCATGGATCAGTAACTGGATAAAAGATAGAAAACAAAGGGCAGGAATAAATGGTCAGTTTTCACACTGAAGAGAGGTAAATAGCACGGTCTCCAATGTACTGTGACCTGTGCTGTTCCACATATTCATAAATGAACTGGAAAAAAGAGTGGACAGGGAGGTGGCAAAGTTTGCAGATGATACAAAATAATTCTAGATAGTTAAATTCAAAGCTGACTGCAAAGAATTATAAAGGGATCTTATTAAACTGGGTGATTGGGCAACAAATTGGCAAATGAAATTCATTGTGGATAAGTGCAAAATAATGCACACTGGAAAACATAATCCCAACTATACATACAAAAATGGTCTAAATTAGCTGTTATAACTCAAGACAGAGCTCTTGGAGTTGTCATGGATAGTTCCCTGTAAACATCCACTTAATGTGCAGCAGCAATCAAAAAAGCTAACAGAATGTTAAGCACTATTAGGAAAGGACTGGATAATAAAACAGAAAGTATCATAATATATTATATAAATCCATGGTACGCCCACACCTGTAACACTGTGTGCAGTTCTGGTCATCTCATCTCAAAAAATATATATTAGAACTGGGAAAGGCAAAGAGAAGGGCAATGAAAATGATTAGGGTTATGGAACAGCTTCCATAAAAAGGGGGACTAAAAAGACTAGGAGTGTTCAGCTTAGAAAAGAGACAATTAAGGGGGATATGATAACAATATCCAATCATGACTGATGTGGAGAAAGTGAAGAGGGAAGTGTTATTTATGCCTTCAGGTAACACAAGAGCTAGGGGTCACTCAAAGAAATTAACAGGCAGCAGGTTTAAAACAAACAGAAGAAAGTACTTCTTCACAAAAATTCACAATCAATTTGTGGAACTCATTGTTAGGGAATGTTGTGAGGGCCAAAAGTATAACTGAGTTTACAAAAAGAATTAGGTAATGTTCGTAGAGGATAGGTTCATCAGTGGCTATTACCTAAGATGGTCATAGTGTCCATGCTCCAGGTGTCTCTAAACCTTCAACTGCCACAAACTGAGACTGGATGACAAGGAATAGATCACCAGAAATTGTTCTGTTCATCCCCTCTGAATCATCTGTCACTGCGCTGTGACAGAGATAGAATACTGGGCTAGACAGACCTCACACTCAGTATGGCTGTTCTCATGTGTTAAAGTCAGGAACAATTGACTTAAACGTACATAATCATTGCAGGCATTTTAAAACAAAATGTGGCTGAGTTTGGTTCAGTATTCTCCCAAAATTACAAAGTAAAACATTGAAGACTATGCAAATGTCTTCCATTTTCCTACTTGATATACATACACCAATCCCTGGAGGAGGCCTCGTCAGGCATGTGCATGCACAAATACGTGACTGGTATATGCATATCCAGTTGTACACACACAGAATAGACATGCAAATCTGCACCAACAAAATTACCAAAAATCAGCCCCAAGCAAGTCGCCTAAAGCAACGCATTGAGTCAGTAGCAAATCCAGCCAGCAAATCAGGACTATAACTTGCTGCCCTAACCCTTTTTCCCAGTCCACTTGAACACCCTAGCTCCCTTCACATATGAATACGTTACTTTTCGCAACATTTTGATTGCCATAGGGCTGTAGTTGTTTGATATTGTACATGTACACATTTAGATTGATTGGTAATATTATATAGCATTTATAATCTAGGTTGTTTTATGGCCTTGCTCTCACGTTGGATCAACTTTTTTTTTAATTACACATAAGCTTTGAATATATATTTGACTGTAGTTTCAGTCAAATGCCAATTGTCACCTTTAATAAGTCGTCAAATGCAGTATGCAAACAGAGAATTTAATGATGAGTGAAAACCTAGTTGAGCTGAATCTTACTTCCAGATATAGAGAGGCAGCCTTACAACTCGCCCTGCAATGGAGTTGGTTCTCAGATGCACTGATTTACTATACAATGTCTACAAGTATGAATTTTATATATTTTAAATTTATAATAATTTTAATATTTATAGAGGCTTTCTAGCAGTCACTAACAACAATATTGGAGGAACAGATTTACAAAGACTAAGGAAATGGGAGACCAGGAATAATGGGGTTAAAAATCAGTAAATGAAAGGTAAATCTGGAAGAAAAGTTGTAAAACTTGATGAGGTCTGACATATGTCATCAAATATTTGGGATTAAATAAAAATCCTAGAGAGAGACATATAGTGCTTATTATAAGTATTTCATTGCAAGAATAACACATGCCCAACACAAAGCACAGAAGTTAGCATTAGAAGTCATGAGACTAACAGGAGAAAACTCTGTCCACACCCAGAGTGAATACTTGCCCCACAATTTTCCAGTTCTTACATTTATTTTTTAAAGCACAAGATATGAAATAATATGTTTAAATTTCAAAGAAAAAGTTAGTTCAGTGAATTTAAATTAAAGTGTTAGTACTTTATCTGTATTTCTAGACAGAGAGAAAACAAACATTTCAGCTCATTCTTGGATCAAAACTCAGAAAGTAGTCACTTTTCATTCAGTGCAGTTTTGTTTCTTTCCTCTTAAGGGAAAAGCAGTTCTTACAAGTAAAACCTACAATCTATGGGCCAAACCTTGAGGTTCTCACTCAGAGCAAATTACCATTGACAGAACTGAGTTGTTGGAGAAGTGGTTCAAGCAATATAAATCAGATGGAAACCCTAGGGTTTGATGGGGGGAAGCTGAGTGGATTGAACAGTGGATATTTAGATTCTGAAGGAAGGGTATGCATTTGCCTGTAGTGTTAGTAGGTGCCTTTCCAATCCTGCTCTATAAATACAGTCCACATGTCAGGTAGAATTCAAACTCAGCATCTTCTTGGGGTTTGGCTTAATGAACAGAGTGAACAGTAAAATAATAGTTTGAAATGTCACACCAAGTTTGGCTGCACCTAGGGTTCCTTTCTTAGGACTGTTCAGTCCACATCTCACTCCGCAAAGAGCTATTCCCACCTCTCATATATCCAGGCGGGTTAATGACTTTGCCATAATGATTCTGTGGAGCCCACTTAACCTTTCCCAAGAGAATCAACACCTAATAATTGGATGGGAAATTTAAGGCAGACTTCCTGTTACAAGTAGTTTCTAACAAATGCCTGATTTGAGGAGAGCTAAGTACTGTGTCTGCCCTCACCATTGGAACTGAAGAATTGTTATACAGTTGGCTAGCCCCAAAAATAAGTCAGCCAAAACATGATAGGATCGACTTTGGTTGTGTCATATCTGTCTAAATTTAGATTGTAAATAACTTGGGGGAGAGGCCTTGTCTCTAATATGTTTGTGAAGTGCATATGCACTTATAAATCAATAATTATTAATAATAAAAAATGGCACAGTATAGACAGTTATGGTCCCTTGTGACAAACTGACTATAATGGTTCTTCCAGAGTCTTTGGGATCTACCATGTCAATATGACCATCACATTCATAGTAAACACTTATGTCTTATGAACCTACATAATGAAATCCACAATTAAACTGAAAATAAGCATCAGTCAGTTTGCTAAATAAAATAATTACACTATTTCATTTTTCTCCAAACAAAAACAATCTTTACACAACATGATTCAGTTACTAGGAATATTTTATTTTAAATACAGGAAGTCACTTTTGAGTAAAAAGTGCAGCATGAAGTGCCTGGGATTTTGCCCTCAAGTGCATGGGTGGTGGGGGAGACATGCTCCCCCAGGTACAGTAGGCACACTGCATGGACCACTGAGCATGGGGGTGATGGGGCCCAGGAAGTAGGAAGAGAATAGTGCAATTAGCCCTTGCAATAACATTAGCTACATCTTTTCTATATAATATTCATAGGTTTTAAGGCCAAAAGGAACCACTAGAATCATCTACTCTGATCTAGTGCATAACACAGGCCATAGAGTTTCATCTAGTCATTCCCACACTGGAGGGAATTATTCTTCCCTACTATATAATTGAGCCCAATAACTTGTCATTGACGTGGAGCATGTATTTTAGAAACTCATCCAGTCTTGATTTAAAGATGCCAAGTGATGATAGATTTCCAACATGGTTAATTTGGCCCAATGGCTAATTACGCTCACTTAGAATGTTGCTTTTTTTTTCCAAATTTGAATTTGTCCAACTTTAACCTCCAGTCACTAGGTCTTGTTATATCTTTGTCTGCTAGAGCAGAGGTCATTTTAATGTCAGATACCATCCCCTGTGTTGGGCTTTTCATTTCTATTACTTTAAAATGGCTAAACAGTATAATGAAACTCGAAGTCAAAAAATATAGCCAGAATGAGATCTTACATTCTGAGCTTTGTCATTGGTGAATTTTTACACCCTAGTGATAAATTCCTGAAAGTAGGAGTTTACAATGCAGGTACTACCAGAGCCTTAATTATTGTGATGTCAGTGCAATTATGTTGTGATAGAAGTTTGTTTTCTTTCATTGTTGGCAACAGCCATTTCACTGTGGAAATCCAACTCCCAGCACCAAATGATTAAAAACTGCAGGAGATAGCTATGCCTAATTTACAACTGGATACAGTAAATAGATCACAACTAATACTGTTGGTGCTACATTAGGGATGCTGTGATATTTGCTTCCTCGCCAAGATCTTTACAGCCATGTTCAGGCACATTAATCACAGAGAGCATAGAAGTCATTGTCCAGTTACTCTATGTGGGAGTTATGCATTTACTCCACAGAACATTTACCCTGTATAGTCCTCAAGCTGTCAGTATTTATGAACAGGTTTTTCATGTTAAAAATCTGTCATCAAGAGGGGATGAGCCCAGACATCGCCACCTTGAAAATTTGTTTAGATACGATTAAAACCATTTCTGTATGTTTATTCCTTTTTTGTTTTTCCAATTAAGACAACTGTTTTACTGAGGAAAACCACTAAATACCCATCACAACAAAGAGCCTGTAGTGAAGGGACAAAATATTAGCAAGTTTACAAGTTGTTGGATTTCAAATGAAATGAAAGAAAGCACCTTGGGCACTATCCTAGGCTGTAAATTGACATGTCAGTCTGCAGCCCTTAGCCTGACCTTCTTTTAACATTAGCTGAATAACAAAGAGACTATGCTGTCAGAGCGGCTGCTGTATCTCTAGGCAGGTAACAGTATCAGCTACATGAATGACATCTATGTCACATTTGTGACTTGCCAGGAAGTCTTTAAAGCCCAACAGATCAAAACATAGCAATATTTTCATATTGACCTTGAGGATCAGATTAAATATTGTCACTTACAAACTACAGATTATTTCCTACCCTCAGACTTGTGTAGGCCAGTCTTGAAAATATGGATTTGTTTAGCTATTCTAGACAGACTGAAGATCCATTTATATGCTGACTGATGTGTCCGCCAGTATTTTTGATAGAGGAAGCCGAACAAGCACTGCATCTGTTTTAGTGAGACCAGTTCTGTTGGGATTATGAGCAAATTTACTAATCTACAGTGTGGTTTGTTTTAAATCTAAAGCAAATTTACCAAAAGTGGTAGAAACCCTAGCACATAATTAACCATTCACTAAATACAGTGCAATATCAGCAGCATTTAAGTAACCAGTAACACACTTATTTTCAGTTAAGCAACAATAAGATACAGAGGCAAAGCTGATAGTTATATTCTTTGGTTTACAAAAATGTAGATTTATTAACTCCAACAAGGTCAAAATACTTGAATTTTGGATTGCCCCTTTTCACAAACATTAAATTGTTGTGATACCTACATGAAGATGGACACCACAAATGCAGTTTAATCAGGCAGCAATTTCATTAATTTAACACATATGGCAGACTATTCAACAGTAACTCATCCAGAGCTGGTCAGCCTTCTTCCTTTCTCTCTGACCCTGTTCTACAAACCCTTGACCTGGTCCTAGCACCATTGCTGAGACCCCACTGGGCCTCCCCTTGTACAAGGGTTGAGAATACAGGAAAAAGGAGATTGGGGAAGCCCTTCACAGTATCAGACATTCAGAGCCCCACTCTCTGCCCTCAACTTCTTTAGGAGATGGCCTCTCACTCCCATATTATCAGGGAACCAGACCTATGAAATTACTATTGGATGTCTTCTAAGTTGCAATAACATGAGCACCTGAACAACCAATTGTACCCCCACCCCAACCCTGGTCTCTAGGCTGCTAAGAGCAGGGTGAAAATCCCATCACTCAGGCCATTATGGCAGCGAAGGAAAAACTCCTTCCCAGTGCCAAAAAGTGACTGGTATCCTGCCTACAGCAAGGCCCACAAACCTGGTTCTTCTCCAATCCTGAGAGTCTTTTGTCTCGGGCACAGAATGCCACAGCAAAAGGGGGAAAGGGCTCATAATCACCCTCCTCAGGTGCACAGAAGCCAGTGAGCTTTGGCCACAAACTTTAATCTAGAATGTCAATTGTTCAAGTCATGAGCCGAATCCTCACAGGGAGGGAATGGGGTGAGCAACTCTTAAGGGGCCCCAGAGGCTTCTTTCCCTTGCTGGCCCAGCCAACACTGATTTTCATCTGTCACAGTGCTGCCCATCCACCCAACTTGGTTAGGTCCTCCTGGAAGGCCCCACAGTCTTCTCTAGTTTTGACCAATTAACCTAAGTAATTTTGTATCCTCTGTAAATTTCTCCACGTTAGTGTTCATTCCTTTATGAGTTCACTAATAAGTATATTTAAAAGCCACTCAACCTGTTATGGGTCTTTAGGGCATACTATTGTCAACCTTTTGCAATGTTGAAAATTTAGCATTTCATAGTGCTCTTTCTTTTATATCTTAGCTAGTTTCTAGTCTAAGGCAGAACTTCACCTTTTACTTCATTATTCCTTATTAATACCTAAATAAATTTGATAACATTCAAACACAAAAAACTTGAAGTGGAGATAAGGTTACCAAAACTCAGTGTCCTATGCTCCTTTTGGTTTTCCAAAAGTAAGAGTTTAATTCCCAAAACAAAAAAAGTTGGGGGGGGGTGTAATCAGGAAAAGCAGAATTTATGATGTACTTCCCATATCTCTCATTTTCATTAATGAATATATAGAGCCTGTCTGGTGATAGATATTAGACCAGTCAGTGTGGGGCAGTTCAGATATGAATTTGGTTTGGATGGTTGCCACAGTTTGTTCTGAATCTCCATGTAGAAAAGCTCTATAAGAACCTGGCAATTTTAAAAACAGGTCTTTTAGGAAGGAGAGTGGGTACAGCTGTATTTTAGGGTATGTCTACACTGCAATATAAGCCAATACTTCAGGTTGGCCTCAAGTCTAATACCCCTTGCATCTACACTGCAATTGAGCTAACCAGTGCTCAGACCCAGGGTCCCAGGACTCTGCAGGGTCTGAGCATGAGTCAAGCAAGGACTCAGGGTTCGAGCCCTGTTGCTTTCAGTGTAGATGCAGCCCTGCTTGATTTGAGTGCCAGCAGTATCCCACAATTTCCTTGGGACAGCTTCCTTAGTCTTCTCTATCCCAATAATCTCTAATCCATTCTCTTGAAAATGGAAGCCAACCCCACGTGGCATATGGCAGCAGCTCAGGTCAGCATTAATCCACGCTCTTCTGAGCACCAAGCTGTAAGCACACTATTTGAGAGCCCACTGGGTTTGCAATGGAGACCAAACTGAACAAACCTTTTGCAAGGATGCTGCTTTGTGGTCACGGAAGTACAGCCAAATTTTGGTGAATCTCTGGTGCAAGGCCAGTAAAACTGTGGACTTCAGCAAAAGAATCAGGAACAACCACATGTACCAGCTGATAGCTAAAAAGCTGGCAGCTCTGCAGATTTTCCAGACAGGTAATTGGTGCAGGGAGCATATTAAGAGGCTGAAGAGTGGGCACTGGAAGACCAGGGACAAGAACCACACCTCGGGCAATTTGTGAATGACATGCCCATTCTCTGATTACTTTGACCAGATTCTGGACGCTGCACCAACCGAGAAGATGCCCTACTGGCCTCTGAATCCAGCCTGGGGACTGTTGGGAGTCTGCAGCAGGCTCCCAGTGAGGACCATGAAGCGACTCTCAAGGAAGCCAGTGTCAGAGTAGGCTGTGGATCAGGATCAACAGTGAATTATCCGACTCTACTTGGAGAAGCTGTTTGATCTTATCTCTGAGGAACACCCTGTTGCTGAGGCTGCAACAACCCCATTGGAGAGAGAAGCTGCCTCAGAGCCTGGTAAGCATCGGACACAAATTTACAGTTTATTATTACAGTAATGGGAGGGATGTCTGCTGTAAGAAGCAATGCAAAAATGATAAGCCCCAGCTACCAGAGCGTGGCCACTAATGGAGGATTGTACCACAACCGCTTGGCGTCCCCCCTTACCCTCCCACCCACTATGTTGAGTTCAAAATGGCAACTTGGAATTTCAAACATTTATAAACAGCTGGAAAGGTGATTTTAACTGTAAAGTCACAGATGTTTGCTAGGGTCATTCAAGTTTTCCTTTCAGTAATAAGAAATTTGCCACTCCGTAATCATTCCTTCTGGGTCTGTGGAGCTCCCTGTGAACAGTGAACTGAATGTGTGTGTTTGGAAAATGGTATTCTATTTCCAAATCTAGGCCATTTCAGTTAGATGTAGTTCATACAGCCTGTGGGTCACAAAACCATTCTCCAAAGTACAACTGGGGTGCAGGGTGCAGTAAAGTTGCAGATTGCAGTATGGTTTGCCCTGTTATTGTGGCATGCCAACATGTGTGAGCTAATGCAGCGTCATATTAATTCTCTCATGGATTCTGACCCAATCCTGGTTACTGATAGCTGCAAACTCTTCCTGAAGTGGGAACTCCAGATAGTTAGTCACATTGCAGACAAGGGTGGATTTTGCAGGCCCTCCTCTATAGCTGACTAATCCACTCCCCTCACAAATGTGCTGTTCGGTCACTATACATTTGAATACTTCAGCTGCATACACTGCAGGTTTCCCTCCAGCAGCTTGGAATAACATCTCCCTTTACCAATAGGGCACTGTAGCGAGGCGGTGTGGCTCCCCTCCTCCACAGGGAGGGTTGAGCCCCGTCCATCTTCCCCCAGGACGGAACTTCCGGGCGGAAGCCCTGCCCCTCAAAGGGTCAGGCGGCGACCCGGAAGTATAAAAGCCGGGTGCTGGCCTTCAGTTGGAGCTCAGCAGCTGGCGAGAGCAGACGTGCCGGACGGCCCTCGTCGCTGGGAGGCTGCCGAGCTCCGAGACAGGGACCAGGCCTTGCCGGAACCGACCCGCAGCAACCATGACCCTGAGCTGCGGGAACTACCACCGCTACCCAGCCTCAACTACGGCTTGGAGGAACTTTCGGACCGGACCTGGCCCAGCTACCCAGGAGTACCCCTGGATCTATCTAGCCCGGACTGGGAGGAACCCATGACGGTAGACGACCCGGCGGACCAGGTAGGGAGCGAAGGGGGGATGGAAAGTAGCCCGGGGGCGGCTGACCACAGTCAAGCCGCAGAAGGCCCCGAGCCGATGACCGTGTGTGTCGGTCAGGATCCCCACTGATCGTGCTGTCAGTGTGTTTCGGTTAGGATCCCCCCCCGATCACTCTGTCAGTGTGTTTCGGGCTGGATCCCCACTGACTGCCACTAGCGGCGACGGCCGCTACTAGGGCCCCGGGCTGGAACGCAGAGGAGTGGGTGGGCCTGCGTTCCCCCTGCCACCCGTAGCCGGGTGGCAGTATCCCCCTTCGCCCCCACAGCTACCATGTGTTTGTTGCTCTGCCCTGCCCCAAAGGGCCAGAGCCCCCTGACTGTTTGTTGCTCTGCCCTGCCCCAAAGGGCCAGAGCCCTCTGACTGTTTGTTGCTCTGCCCTGCCCCAAAGGGCCGGAGCCTAGGGAACCGTGTTTGGTGCCCCGCCCGATCCAAGGGCTGGGCCCCCGATTAACTTTGTCTCTGCTCTGCCCTGCCCCAAAGGGCAGAGCCCCCCTGACTGGTTGTTGCTCTGCCCTGCCCCAAAGGGCCAGAGCTCTCTGACTGTTTGTTGCTCTGCCCTGCCCCAAAGGACCGGAGTCTAGGGAATTGTGTTGGGTGCCCCGCCTGACCCAAGGGCTGGGCCCCGATTAACTTTGTCTCTGCTCTGCCCTGCCCCAAAGGGACAGAGCCTAGTGTACTGTGTTTGGTGCCCACCTGTATCCAAGGCGGGCCCCCCACTGACTTTGCTGTGTCCCAGTCTGCTCCACAGAGACCGAGCGTCCGGACAGGGGACGGTGGACCTGAGGGACGAGACCCGGGGAGACCAGGACGAGGCCGGTGTGGCTCCCCTCCTCCACAGGGAGGGTTGAGCCCCGGCCTCCCTCGTCACAGGCACCATAAGAACTATTATGTCCTCCAAAAAGTTATCATAATTAAACTGCTTTTGAATAAGAGAGATGCTTTCCTTCTTTTGTTGCAAAGCAGTTACACATGTTCCATGCTCTTTACTTTCCCTGCTTGTTCCTGAAATAATGCCATCATGTTATATACCTTTCCAAGAAGCTCCAGATACAAAGTGAGTCAGATGTGCTAAACATTGAATACCAGAATGGCCGTTTCCATAGCAACAGTAACCACCACATGGAAGCAAAGAATGTAAAATACCAGTCCTGTTCAAGACCAAGTGGATAGTTTGGGTCATTAAAGTACCTGAATTCTGAGGTTAATGTGATTCCTGTCTAAATTTCTATCCTCCCCCTCTCTTTTTTTTGGCTGAACTTGAAAAGGGTCTACATTGTGCAGCCTCTATTAAAGGCTGATACTGTAAATGAAAGCTGGAGCTGTGCAAGCTTAATAAAAGCACTTTCTTAGATTTTCTTCTTTGCTCTGTGCAATGGCATTATGTGATAGCCTCAACCACAAGTGACCATTTATGAATTTTCAAAGCAAAGCCAGATGTTGCACTGTGTAGACAAAATAAAATTTCAGGTAAATCAGGTATAGACATATTTATAAAGCTAAGGCCTTTGGGCCAGTATATTAAAAGCCCAGAGTATTATTCAAAGTAGCACAACTTCAAAGGTAATTTCTAAAGATTAGTTTAGAGTCAAATATTGACATTTAATAGAAAGTTTCCAAGAAGTAATTACTGGACATGAATTTATCCATTTACACCAACCTGGGAGGAATGTGCAAGAGGTGAAATAAATACCTAATAACATTTAGCTAGGAAATAATCCTGTGATGTATTTCCTGCCTATTTAAAAGTAACAGTTCTTTAATAAGTCACCCACACTTACAAGTGATCTGGATGTTAGAGTTCACCAACTAAGATTAAAAAAATAAAATAAAAATCTAAAATACTCCTAACATTCATGATATAGAAGAGAATGAAAAGTAGTCTTTCTGAAAAGTTTAGATGAAAACCAACCCCTGGCAGTTTGGGATGGGGAAAAAAACTGTGTACCAAGACATGAGACAGTAATAGCTCACATACGCTTTATTGCTTCATGCCAGTTAAAATAAAAATGAAGCTGAGTGAGCAAGAACTCCTAATGAGCCCAGTGCCATCTAGATTTTTTTCAGTCAATTAGAAGGACTGGTAATGGACAGAGTAACAAGGACAGATATCTGATTTTTTCCTCACTCTCTCCACTGCTGGTCCTTCTTCTAATCTGCATGAGAAATAGCACTGGACTCATCAGGGCTTCTTACTTTGACCAGTTCTGCACAGACACAGGGACCATATCAGTTGATCCAATTCCATGATTGGGACCTCAGATTTTATTAAACTGTGGTCTGTGTTATTTTTATGATGATGGGTTTTTCACCAGCTTCAAATTTCTAGGAATGTACTGTCTGCAGCGAGCTGCCACTCTGTGAGGCAGAGTTGATACAGCATGTTACAAAGAAGAAAATGCTGTACTCTCTTGCAAAGATTTGACCTTTGCTCTTTTTCTTCAGCTAAAGTAAGCTCATGGAAAAATATTATACAAATTAGCTTTTATAAAACCTAACTTTTCCATGTACAAAAAATTCCAATGAGGAAAGTTTTTATAATAAATAAATCTCTCTTCCACTATTTTCAATGCAAACTTTGCAATATTTATTGTCCTGCTGCATGAGAACCTGCAAGTGAAATTGACTAGAAATGGACTATGAAATAAAAACGGAGTAGTAAAAATTTATTGTCTTTCTTGGAAGAGATGCAGCAAACTTATCAAATAAGTCATTTGCTATGGTACCCTTCAGGTTTCTTTATGCTCTTTTTAAACACAGTTGGAACTATGTTTCATCGTTGGAACTCCTGTTGTTGACATTCTATTTCAGCTATTAATTATCCTACCTGTAAATAAGCATCTCCTAAACTTCTTTACATTATTTCTAAAGGGGAAATCATATTTTGATTTTATTGAACATGGGGGATTTTCTCAGTGGATCTACAAAAAAGGGGCTCTTTGTATCCCAACTCCACTTATGCTCTTTGAAAATCTCTAAAAAAAGCAAAAGCCACAATCCTACAGACTGCTGCTCTAGTGAAATTCAGAGACAGTATTAACCAGCAGAGGTGAAATCTTCAAATTTCGATTTTGGAATCAGAATTCTACAGTCACTTTAAGTCAATGTCCATAACACATGACAAGACCTATTATTATATACCATTGCATAGAATTTTTATTTTAAACAAAACTGTTAGATATGAAGTGAAAAAAACTAAGAAATTCAACACAATTCAAAGGGAGCTAAAAACAATCTTAATTCTTTAAAAAATGTCCTAGTACTTTCCTGTGTTGCCAATTTACTGGTGTAATCAGATATTAACTAAAATTAAATGATATTTACACTGAAAAATCCTATACTTCTACTTTCAGTAAAACTTCTTTTTAAATGCATATTTTGCTGTTTTATCTAGTGCGATTAGAGATAGGCTTGAACTATAAAGTTGATCTGGATTTAAAATTGTCCAATTTTCTGATATTTTGAATTCTAGGTTTTGGTTTAGGTTTGAGAATAACTTGTCTGAAACTCACATTATTATTGTCATGCAGCAGAGCATGATTTTGAATGTTTAAAAGTAAACTGGAATTCCCCAGCCTTTATCAGAATAATCACCCAAGCCTCTTGCATGGTTCTTTTTCTCCACATGAAGTCTTTCAAATGACCTTTGGCTTTCAAAGGAAAAGTGTGACCCAATAAGTAGCTGAAAGATGAGAAGAGTGTCTGCGATGCTGTAACTGGGCATGCTCTATCCCGATCCTCAAAAGCCCCAGAATCTCTCAAACTCTCCAGTAAATGGCAACTGTGTGTGAACTGATTTATATTCCCACCACCACCACCAGTAGTCTCATGCGGCAAAATATGTACAGTGTTTCTTGCCCTTTAGCTCTTTCCCACAGAGTTCTCCCTTTTTTGATATCTCAGCGTATACTTGGCTCAAGTCTTCTCACTTTTCTCCCTTCCTTTATCTTCTTCCTTCATGAAGGATAGGACCATCAATGGCTATTTGCCAGATTTGGCAGGGGTGGTGTCACTAGATCATTTGCCAGAAGCTGGGAAGAGGTAACAAGGAATGGATCACTTGATGATTACATGTTCTGTTCATTCCCTCTGGGGCACCTGGTACTGGCCACTGTCAGAAGACAGGGTACTGGGCTAGATGGATATTTGGTCTGACCCAGTATGGCTGTTCTCATGTTCTTTTATACCTCTCAGCAGATGGCTTCATCATCCTTTCAGCCTCATCAGCTAGTTAGGTGTATATCCCAAGATCAGTCTTCTCCAGAGAAAGTGATTGGTGCCTAGTATCAGGGGGTGGCCGTGTTAGTATGTATCCACAAAAACAACAAGGAGTCCAGTGGCACCTTCAAGACTAACAAATTGTAGAGAAGTGAAGTGTGTATTGTAAATGGCTTGTCTCATTTTTGTAAAGTTCAGCCACATGGAAGTTTGTGTGGAAGGTGGATTTTGTATGAGAGTCTCCAGTTTTTAGAGCTCATTCTTGATCTTCTCCTGTCTGCTGCGCAGGATGCTGATCAGGTGGTTCCTCAGTTTCTTTGAGAGTGTTTGGCACAGTCTCTCACCATAGTCAGTGTAGTATGTCAGTTGCAATCAATTTTTTATCTTCAGTCCAGTTGGTATGATGTCCATCTGTTTGTACTTGGATAGGAAGATAATGTCTGTCTGTATCTGTGTGAGTTTTTTGTTGAGGTTGATGGATTTCCACTCTGTACGGCTAAATTTAGTTCCTTGCATGGTGTCAGGTATCGGCGGTAGCCGTCTTAGTCTGTATTCACAAAAACAACAAGGAGTCCGGTGGCACCTTAAAGACTAACAGATTGGTGCCTAAGCACTCAGAGTGCAGACTCACTTGTTATCTTCCAGCACTCTGTCACACCCTGCCCACTCTTGTTGAATGCCGAAGTTCCTTTTTCCTCACACCCTCCCTTCTTGAGAGGAACCTCCTCGTATCTTTTTCACCTGCACTTGTCCCCAAGATGATTATTCCTCCTCCACCCACAGAAGTCACATTTTGTGTGTGGGGAACATCCTCATAATTGTGTTTCAGTCCACTGGTCTTCACACCAGGGGCAATTGGAGGATCAAATCTGCTCGTCCTCACCCATTTTCTTTTTGGGACAGGACATGTCCTAACCCTTCATTATCTTGTTCCTTAAAGGCCTCATTTTCCTAATTCTACCAATGTATCTTGGGATTCTTCCTCTTGAGGCACTCTTTGGACAGTCCATCCCCTTTCCAGAGGCAACTCAGCCACTGAGCAGAGTCTTCTCTCCCCTTGAACGCACTCCAGATTCAGCCTTTCCTCTGGCAGGATCCAGTATAGCTTTACCACACCTTTCCTAGACCATAAACACCCTGATGCAGTGTCCATTAGGCTGCTCTCCACTATCCTCCCCATATTCACCAAGATGGTTGGCATTTTTTTCTGCTACTCCAAGGTACTAGTCCAACCACAAAGTTGGCCCTCTATGGACTATAGGTTGGCTCAATCTCTTCTGTGTCCCTGTCTCATACATTGATAGCAGGTAATTTTCTGTATTCCTGAGAGAGTCCCTATGCTCTCCTCTCTTTTCTTCCCTGCAGGGTTTTCCTCTGCCAATTCTCCAACTTCTTTCCTGGCTGTTAACTGGACACACCACCTTTCAGAGAAAATCTGCTTCCTTAAACTCTTCTGAGTTTTACCTCTGCATCCAGAGTTGTGGGCTGATGCCTCCTAACACAGACACCGGTGTTCTCAGGGAGGCCTGCTCCAGAATTATGGAGTCCATACTTTCACACCCTGTTTATCTGGCTTTAGCCAGTGGGTAGCCCAGTCCATTAACCTTTGGGCAAGTGCTCTGCATCATGCACCTCCAGCCCAGCTAATGGCCCAACACTTCTGTCAATAATTCTTCATAAGGAGGCCCATTTTGTCTAATATGGACACCTTAACATCAGTCTCTGGGCTGTTCATCGCCGAAGGCTTTGTAGGTCACTTGAGCCTCCTCCGCCAAATAGGGTGCTAACTGGAGGGATCAAATTCCTCTGGCCCAATTGACTTCCATCGCTACCCTTACAGATGTCACTACAAATGCATTGGGGTCATCTTCAGGCCCCATTTTACACAGGCCAACCCCCTGTGTCCAGTTGCTGTTCCCTATATTGAGAGTCACCACTTTCTGAAGCAACTGCTGCTGCACTTGAATTTGTTCCCTGATAAATTCCTGCAGGTTCTTCTGTTGCTGTGCCTGGCATTCCAGCAGGGATTGTCTCTTCAGCTGGTGTGACCACTGGAAAGACACTGTAGTCTGTTGCAGCTCTTTCTGCTTGTCCACCAACCACTGCAGAATCTGTGCCATTGACCGGAGACTGAATCCTCACAGCAGCTTCTCCTGCCTCTCTCTTAATCATGACGACTTGTGATAGGGAAAAATAGCCCACCCCCCCACTGGTCCAGAGTTTTAGAATAACCTGTGCCCCCCCTGTTTCTTTACAGGCCCAAGACCTGTTGCTAAGACCAATGCTAAATAAGAGCAAGAGTTTTAATTTCTGCTAACTTGTTTATCTGCACAAAGGGCACTGGGGTATGAAGAAACCAGGGAAAGAGGAACTAGGGAGAGGGACAGAGCCCTATAAGGGCCAACTCAGCTTATGGCAGCTAAAGTGTGGTAATGGCTTTTGCATAATGCAACCGCAAAGTAGGGGTCGGTGTGACTTGATTGGCAAAGACAATAATAGGAAAAGCCATAGAAGGAAAATTGGGGCTCTGCCATAGATGGAAAATTAGTTGGTCAGCTTGCCTCTCATCCACATGATATTCCAAATAAGGCAAATAACATGTGTGACCAGCGTGCTACGTTTTGTGGTTTTAACCTTTATAAGCTTGGTAAAATTTGTAACATGTAGAGCGGCTTATCCTCTTGCATGGGGTCACGCTGTCTCTCCCTGCATATATGCTTATATGAAATAAAGGTGCCTCAGGCTGTTTGATCCAAAATTAATCGTGTGGTCGATTTTCCACGACACTTGGGATAGTCAAAATCCCAGGCAAGCCCCCATCCCTGTTCTCTGATCCTCCAGAAATCTCTCAGATTCTCCAGTATGTGACAACTTTGTGTGACTATATTTACATTTCCATCACCAACACCAATACAGTCTCATTCAATAAAGTATTTAAAGTGTCTCTTGTCCTTTAGCCCTTCTTCACAGGGCCTAGGAGGAGCAGAGATATCTCAGACAATACTGGACTCAGATCCTCCCCCTTTCCTGGTTCTTCCTTTATACCACCACTCAGCTGATGGCTAATTAGTCCACAGCCCTCCCAGCCTGATCAGCTAATTAGCTGCATATCCCCAAATCAGCCTTCTCCAGAGGAACAGGCTGATGCCTAAGTGATGAATTATATTCCAGCACTGTCACACACCCAGATTACTGTTTCATAAGGGGTAGAGAATGGGGAAGTCCCCAAAAGTGTAAGTTTTCAAACAGTACAATTATAACAATTTCTTCTGTAACAATTTAAATAGTGTTTAAAAATACTCATGCATAATTAGGGAAGGGGAGGTAAGGATTTAAAAAAAGGAGCAGTAGGGGAAATATGCAGCAATTCTGACTGATAATTCAAATAACCAATTGTTAGATAGAATCTGATTATTTGTAGTGCTTAGATGTAAATGGAGAATCTGATACATTTAAAATATATATTTCAAGTAGAAATATAAACTGTTTATTTATCCATTTAGCCCTCTTATCTGTTCAGAAAGTCTACAGCTATCACAGTTTCTAAAAATTAGTTTGATCCAAATTCCTCAAGGAATGTTTTATTCACACACATTTTAGCTTATAGGCTGTTTTTAAATTGCTCTTTCTTTGCAAGTATTGCTTCAATTATTTGATATTCATAGTATAAACTGAGTTGCTTCCACTGCACGCATCGAGGTTAGAATCTGTAGCAAGGGACATAGTACATAAATCTAGAGTGTACAGAATGGCCTGTTGCTGTTACCTGATTTTAAGAGTTACATTCACTTAGGAATTGGTGTGAAAACTAGTGATTATGAACGTAATATATACTTTGCCCAAACATCCTATATCATTTAGCTTACGTTTTTCTGTATTGCACTCATTCGCTCATCTATTTCAGGAAAACAAACTCCCAAAAGGTGTTATTACACATAAAGTCAATCCATTTAAAACCTTGATTGAATGTTCAAATGTTCTTCACAGTATTCTCCCAGCTCTACTTTCAGTAGACCTGAAAACCTGATAGGACTTGCAGAAATAAGGTTCCAGGTTGTTTATTTCTTTCCCTCTTAAATAAGTCATTTAAACTACCTGCTAGCTCAGAATCTACACTTTTAGATTTACCTCTCTGGTTTTGATATTTCCATCTTTGACAAGGGGAAAAAGATTTTCTTAAAACTTTCTGCAGCTGCAGTGCTTGTATGTACATGCCATGGCAAAAGCACAAATATGGAAACTTTATGCACCCTGCAGTGCCTGGTTGTATAATGAAATCAAAATGCTTTAGAGTTTCAGAAACACCTGTTGTAGTCTCCTCAGATATTGCTGTTGCCACAAGTTTTCAAAATAGAAAAGAGATGGACACGTCTCCAAGCCAAGTTTAACAACATTGCTTTATACCAAGGGCTAGATGATGTGTGGTACACAGCCCTGTGCAGGGGTGAAGCAGAGCTACCCCAGCCCCAGGGTTGCTCCAGGAATGACTGTGTCTCACACTCAGTACTGTGCAAAGAAGGCCATGGCTCTGAGGAGAACTGTCCTCCCAAGGACAAACCAAAAGAGTAGCTCCTGGATGCCAGGTCTGCAATTGTGACAAGCACTGATGTGGGTTGTGCTAGGTCAGTGGGAGGCAAAGCAACTGAACGAACAAATAAATATAGGAGTAACCCATGACAGGGTCAGGGCCTGAAGCATGTATCTGTGTTATGACAGTTGGTAGGTTTTCCATTTTGTTGGTTTTGATACTGATTTTTTGGTAGGTGATGGCCAAAAGAAACATTTGTGAAGGAACTAGACGAAAAGGGTATCAAAGGTAGTATCTCCGGGCATGGTTAACATCAGTACTTCTGCACAACGTGCGGAGGGCTGTTTAATAACCAAAGGTGGTCAGGAACTCACTTAGCCATTTGTTGAAAGCCCTTCAAGCAGCACTGCATCACCAATACCACACTGGAACACCAAAGATTCAGAGGGAAGAGTGAGAGCTACTACCTTAAAAAAAATAACTTAAATTGTAACTTTTGAATATCTGTATATTGCCAGAGGATGGGATTGCCTCGCTGAGTTGAAAGAGATGGAAGGATCTCTGCTTCTCTTAATTTTCAAGGCAGACCTATTTCCTTCCTGGACAGAGCATGGTCAGACACTGTGGGGCCATAACATGCTCAGTCCATTCAGCATGTAGGAACTGTGTAGGGATGAAGCATGCTGTATGCAGATGGCTGCCAGCCTCCAATGCATATGTACAAGCTGTGATTTTCAGTGGCTCATAATTTGGCCATATTTGGGCAGATTTTTATAAGTTTGTCAAGAGGCACATCGTTGAAACCAGGCAGGGGCAGCTTCAGGCACCACCACAGCAAGGGTGCCTGGGCGGCAAGCTGTGTGTGTGTGTGGGGTGGGGGAGCCAGCGTGCCAGTGGTCATGAGGGTGGCAGTCAGGGAGCCTTTAGTGGCATTTCTGAGGAAGGTCCACCGGTCCCGTGGCTTCGGCGGCAATTCATCAGCAGGTATGCTGAAGGCACAGGACCGGTAGATCACCCATAGAACTGCTGCCGAGTCTGCGGGACCAGTGAACCTTCTGCAGACATGCAGCCGAAGGCTCCCTGACTGCTGTGCTTGGGCGGCAAAAAAAAGAGCCGCCCCTGACACCAAGGCAACCGCCATTAACACATTTCAAGTTCCTACTCGGCAGTATAGAGGCACTCCAGCTTCTCAGTGAAATAGTTGTAATACATTCAAAGACAAAGGTTAGGAGCAAATCGCTGAACCACTTTTGTTAAATCTTTCCAAAGCAATTCAGCTTGAGACAGACATGGAAAATCTCAGCCCAAACAATCAAAGTTTGGCAAATTTATAAGCAGCAGAAAGCAGGGTCTTACAATGGAAAGGGTTAGGCAACCTTAAGTTAAAGTAGTGCTGCTAGTACCTTCTAGAATAACCTTTAGACAAACCTACAATGTTACTTTTTAAAAAAAAACCCAAAGCCTTCATCCCCCTGCCCCAAAGACTAAAACTATAGGTTGGAGGGGTACAAAAAGCAAGATAAATATTCCCTTTAAAAAAAAAAAAAAAAAAAGAGTAACTCCTAAATTACTGAACAAATTTAATGTTAACTATCCAAATAACTTAGCCAAAATATCAACCTTTACCCCCAGGGTATGTTATTTTGGCTATAATTGACATTTCACACCTAAAAAGGTTCCCGTTTTAAGGGAAAAACAAAAAACTAACAATGGAGTTATTAGCAACACCTCCATAATAGCATAAAATCAAATAATCTGGAAGACACCAGAAAAGGAGCATACCCACAATATTTCCTATTGCACAGCGTGATGATCATGGTGCTGTTAGGGCAGAGACTGAATGTCCTGGCTAGGAATTACAGGCAACTCTTACAAATGAAGGACGTTAGCTAATGAATTATTCCAAGTGATTAATAGGCTGAGGGAGTTCTGCAGCTTTTTGACCTAGTTAGCTAACACTTTTCACCTGTGACAGTTATAGGTAAATTCCAGCCTGGACTCGGATCTGCTCAGCTGCGTGTGTACCACAGTTAATCCATCTACAATATATACAACAATTTCTCATTATAACACCACCTAGGTACAGAAAATGAAAGTCCAAAGCTCAGTGAAAATGCAACACAATGTTTCATGTGAAGTAAGCAACCAGTCAGTAGGATTAAACAATATTCATAGATTCATAGATTCTAAGACTGGAAGGGACCTCGAGAGGTCATCGAGTCCAGTCCCCTGCCCTCATGGCAGGACCAAATACTGTCAAGACCACCCTGATAGACATTTATCTAACCTACTCTTAAATATCTCCAGAGATGGAGATTCCACAACCTCCCTAGGCAATTTATTTCAGTGTTTAACCTAAACCTCCCTTGCTGCAGTTTAAGTCCATTGCTTCTTGTTCTATCCTTAGAGGCTAAAGTGAACAAGTTTTCTCTTTATTCTTTATTTCTCTAATTTTCTTTATTCAAGCACATTTACAAAAAAATTAGAGCTAGTCAGAAAAACTTCAACAGAACTATAGTCTATTGGAATACATAGTTCCATCAAAACTGAAATGTTTCACAAAATTGGGTCTCTATATACACACAATTTTAAGAAGTCAAGTTGAAACAAAGCATTTGAATGACCCCAAACCCCAAAGCTTTGGAATTTTCCTTTGCAAAGAATCTCAGAATTTTTGGTTTTCACTCCAATTCAGAACCAAAATCAACAAAACCCTTTTTGAAACTCAACTTCCCACCCCAGGCAGCTCTACAAAAAATATTGAAGCACTCTCCATCTTATCACCTTTCTCCTCAGATTGCTTCCCTAAGCTCCATCTAGTGCTTTCAGGTAGACACTACATATAGATAATCCAGCACTATGCATTTAGTGATCAACACATGATAAAGGGATCAAAAATTATTTTACTGCCAATACATATCACCCTAAGTAAATGTCTTAAAAATCTTTCCCCTGATTTATTGTGTGCTAACCAGAAGGATCTAAAGGACTGGTACTCTGTCTACCTGACACAGGAAGAAATAATTCGTTGTTTTAATAAACCAGGACTACAGACAGCACTACTATCCTCCCTCGCTTCCTTTGCCCTGAAAAATATTATAGTCAAAACATTCAGACCTATGTGATTGAAGTTAATAACCTAAATCCACATTCAGGTATTGTAGTTGGCTGACCTTCAGCTTGGGCTTGGCCATAGTATCTTTGAGTCTTTGGCCCCAGGGTCCCCTACAGAAGCCTAGGCAATCTTTCTGTCCCCAGTAGGCATTCAGCTCGCTCCTACATTCTTTTCAGAACACACTTTACAGTCCCTTGTCCCTAGTGGTGCTTCCCAGGTCCCACTGCACGTCACTGGCTAGAAGCAGACTTCAGGACCTTTGCTCATATCAGGCTTGGAGCATCAGTCTGCCCCAAACAGGGTGTGAAGAAAAAAACTTCAGCAACTATCTCAAGCTGCACTCCCCTTGCTACTGGCATTCACTAACTACCCCTGGCAGCCTCCCTCCCCCTAGTCTGTGTCCAGTCTCCCTCTCTTAAGCTCTTGCTTCTCTAGCAGATGAATATTCTGCAGGTGCATCTAATTGTGGCTGCCTAATTGCAGGAAAGCTAGTTAGCCTTTCCACCAGTGGGATGGGGTGTGGCCCATCACATACCTCCCTCCCACCCATCCATGCCTAGAAGAGTTTCTTGCTTGAGCATCTCCCTGGTCTCAATCTCCCTAAAAAAATAAATAAATCCACAGTTACATCTTCATTCCCTGCTCAGCGTTGCATCCGGAAGCTATAGGGGTGGAACGGTAGATACCAGTGCCTAATCTGGGGATTTCAGTCCTTTGTGGAGGCTCTGCAAGCATACATGGTCTGTAACTAGGGAAAAGAGGCTGCCCAACAGATAATACCTGAGGGAGTCCACTGCCCACTCGATAGCCAGAGCATCCTTATCAATAATTGGATACATTCTTTCCCTGGGGAACAACAACTTCCTGCTTAAATAAAGAATAAAGTGTTTCCATCTCTCAGACAGACAGCGCCTTTCCTGAGCTGATGTCAGATGCAACCGTATAGAGCATAAACTCCCAAGTGAAGACTGGGCTGGCAAGGACAGGTGTCTGTCCCAGCCATGCTGTTAGGATATTAAAAGCCTTATTGTACCAGCTGTCCCACCAGAGCATCCTAGTATTTTTGCCTTTTAGCACCTCAATCAGGGGACCTGCAATCAGTGCAAAATTGGGGATGAACAGGTGATAATATGACAGTCTTAGTGGAAGTAGCATGTCTGTCTCCTGTATCATGTGGGGCATGAGTTTAATGCATGAACTTTATCTAGCACAGGCTTCACAAGGACTCCTCCTACTCTAAACCCCAAATAAGTCATTTCTGTCATAGCCAACTTACACTTTGCAGGATTAGCTGTAGAGATGTCAATACTGCCCTTAGGTGTTGTAGGCGGTCTTCCCACGTATAGCTATAGATGACAAAGTATGCCTCAATGTATTTCTGGTGGGGTGTGAGGATTTGGTTCATAAGGCACTGGAAAGTCACTGCAGATCCTTGCAGACCAAACAACATAGTTTTAAAAAGGAAATGGCCAAAGGCGGTCAAGAGTGTAGTCTTCTTTTGAGGGGTTAGAGACTGGGGAATCTTTCAATAGTCTTTTGTAAGGTCATCTGTACTGAGATATTATGCTGAGCCCAACAGCTCTAACAGCTCATCCACCACTGGCATTCGATAGGTGTTAAACTTTGTGATGGAATTGATCTTGTGAAAGTCTACACAAAATCAGACCGTGCCATCCACTTTGAGGACCAGAAATACAGGGCTTCTCCAGTCACTCTTAGACTCTTCAATGACTCCCATTTTCAGCATTATCTGCACCTCTTCTCATATCATAACCCACACCTTTTTTGGAAAGGGTCAGGATTCTCCATAACAAGTTGCCCTAGTGCTCTTTCTAGATGATGTTGCATCACATTTGTTCTTTCTGAGCTTGTGGAGAATTCTCTGCTCATTTGCACCAATTGGATCTTCTGATCTGGTGCAAGGGCCTCATTCAACAAAATGGGCCAGGTTCTGAGCAAACAACTATCTGAGGTCCTAGCTCAGGGCTTGCCAGCCACAGGTCCATCAGAAGAGCTTCACAAGTCTTTCATGGTTTGAGAAAATTTACACGGTAAGCCTTCGTCTTCTTCCTCCTGCCAGGTACAAAGCTAGTCCCTATTGTTGAGTTATCTGGGAGAACCTCATCCCCTTTGTGATGTCCAGTTGGTGAGCATTTTGCAGCTGAAACCATCTGAACTGCTCAGCATGAGGGCAACAGGAGGTGCTGGGGCTGCCTGGTTCTTACGTTTTTAAAAATTAGGTGATACTCTGAAAAATTGTTCGCCAGAGATCTGGGCACCAAACCGTCATCCCTGTGAAATGATCAGAGGCTATCCACAGTGAAATGACGTATGGAGTGTGGATGGACAGACAAAGGGGCAGGTCACATCGTGTTTCCTGTACTATGTGCTGTGTAATAACATGACTCCATGTTTCTAAAACTAAGCTTTCTCTTTCTTAAAATAACGGTTTACAGAGATGCTGCAACTACAGTTAGCCATGTGCACACAGACTTCTTGGTGCCTCCTCCACAGTCTTTCCTCCGGCAACCTGTGCTTTTCTCACAAAGTTCAATGCATGGTACTACAGTGGTAAGGGAGAGCTTCTTCAGCTGCATCTCAGCAGGTTTAAGGAGAAATGTATGGCTGTTACTCAAAGAGTAAAAACACGGGAGTCTGGAGTGAATTGCACAACAGAACCTTGCTGTCTGGGGTGCCCTCTCCAGTCCATTCTCTATTCAAGCAAGTAGGAGCTTGCTTGTTTTTCAGGCCAAGCTCAGTTCGTGTCTCTCCTTGGGGTCCCTCTGCACTGTTTGACTGCCCAATCACTACTGCACCCCCATAAATCCCACATAGATCTTCACCCAGCTGTACCGTCTGGCAATCATAGTCTGTTCCACACATGGCTGTGCATGAAGTTCCTGGGGGTTCCTTTCTGCATCTGGCTTCTCTGTTGCTCCTGGCTTGCCAGGTTTCTGCTGCTTCCTCAAAGGTGCCCAGTCACTTCCTGGTTCAGGAAAGGAGCACGGGAACCACAGTAGAAGGGGGGCATAAGGCCTCACCTCTCTTTGTGGCCCCACCCCTGCCCTTTTGCTCTTCCCCTTGAGGCCCTATCCCCTGGCCAGGCCAGAAGCTGGAGCTGGGCAATGGTAAGAGCCTCCAAGGGAGCCTGGGGTCCTGGGGGGAGCCCTGGACCCTCCAACTGCCCTGGGCAGGCAGCCGGGGTGCCTGAGAACAGCCCCCAGCCCAAGTCCCTGCCCCTGGGACATGCCGCCACAGACAGGTGGAGGGCCTTGGGTTTCCCACCGGGGCCTGGCTGGCTCTGGCTTCTGGCCTGGCCAGGGAGCGAGGCCTCAGGAGAAGAGGAGGACCAGGGGCAGGGCCACTGAGTGGGACCGGGCCTTGTGGTGATGAGAGGGCCAGGGGCAGGGCCACTGAGTGGGACCGGGCCTTGTGGTGATGAGAGGGCTAAGGCCCACCACAGCCCTGCACTGGGAAATCTGGTGCTGCCGGCAGTGGCTGTGCTTCACAGCAGGAGAGCTGATCACCTTATCAGCTCCCCTGCTACAAAGTGAAGCCCCTACTCCAAGGCTTGCAGTTTAGCGTGGGCCAATTTATATAACTGGATGTGGCCAGGGTCTCCCACTGTCTGGGAGAAAACCTAAGGGGAAACTTTTACAAATAGTTCTCCCTTACTTGTCTGCCTCACAGTTCACTCTCAGCTCCACAGCTTACTGTGGGGGTGGGGAAGAGATATGGGTGAGGTAAAGTTTCACACAAACCCGATCTTTACTGTCAGAGAGTGCAGGGACTCCATCAGGTTAGCACAGCTGCTTAGACTACTGAAAGTTGCAAGGGTGGGGCCAGACCAGACTCTCTTTTCCACCCACTCAAACCACCAAATAGTAGATCTAGTTCCAAGAAGGGGCAGCCACACCCTCCTTGCATTCTATATGGTTTTCCCACTGCTCACAATGTAGCTTTACAACCATAATGTGGCCCTAGGCCTGACTTGTTAGAGACATGAAAATATAGTTAGAAGCCCTTATTTAATCGCAAATACTTTTAACTGATACCATATATACCACAGTTTTATAGATTACCTGCCTTTCTTGTGTCAGCTGTCATGTTGTTGGACCAATTTGCATAGGTCTGTAATGCTTTACATATCAAAGATCACCTGCTTTCTTGAAAATTAGGTCCGAGTATTTATTGACCACTTTGCTATTCTGACTTGGTAAGTAGATTTCACAGTGGCACATCAACACAGAAGACAACCGTTGAGGCTCACTTTTAAATCCTGACAGAATAAGTTCCACCTCTATTGCTAGCTTATTAGAAGGAAGACGTTCTGACTAGGGTGCCAAAAGTTATTATAGGGCCCAATTCTACCAATCAATAAAATATATGTTTAACTTTAGCACATATTTAAGTCTGTCTCTGTTCAGCAAAGTGTTTAAGCAAATATTTAAAGTTTAATTGCTTAAAGATAAGCACGTGCTTAACTGCTACCAAATTATGGCCATATAATTTAACAGTGTACAGAGCATAGAATCAATACTGTATGTGATTAAACCTAAGTAGTATAGAAGAGTCAAAAGAAAACTCTGTAATGAATTTATAAGAAAGGAGCCAACATGAAGCTGAGATCTTGTAGATGCTTGTCAAAATGGTGAAGCTGATTTTTAAAATCTAGGCACAATATAATAGAAAGAGACCCATAAAACATCTGGTTCCAAGTAGTGATCTTTTTGTTTTCCAGGACTAAGCTGGCAGCAAGGGAAAACAAACAACAACGAAAAGGACGTGAAGAGGGGAATGAATAGCTAAATTTCTACTGAATAACATGAAGTGTTTTCTGTTCCATAAAGCCTGACTCTACAGATGAGATATATGGGCAGAATTAATGACCCATTACTATACAGGAAGAGCATGCAGTCCGGTGTTAAATAATTTCATGATCTACTAACTGGATTAGTCGTTTATCCAAATCTTATTTTTCCCTCCAAAATTACTTGAGAAAGAAAAATGAGTGTAAGTGGATTAATATGTTAGTTGTGAATAATGAGAAATTCATGTTTAACATTTCAAAAGGATGAAAATGGCATGTATGTAATCAGTTAAAATCAAACAAGGCAACGGTTCTCAAACTTCATTGCACGACGAGCCCCTTCTGACAACAAAAATTACTATATGACCTCAGGAGATTGGACTGAAGTTTCAGCCCACCTGAGCACCGCCACGGCAGATGGGGGAGGGGGGGAAAGCCAAAGCTCAAGCTTCACCACCCCATGCAGGGGGGTGGAGAAGGCAAACCCAAACCCTAGGGCTTTAGCTCCAGGCTGGGAGCCTGTAATCTGAGTCCCACTGCCCAGGGCTGAAGCCCTTGGTTCAACTTTGGCCCCAAGTGGTGGGGCTTGGGCTCCAGCCCCAGGCCCCAGAAAGTCTAACACTAGCCCTGGCAATCCCATTAAAACAGGCTTGTGACCCACTTTGAGGTCCCAACCCACAGTTTGAGAATGCCAAGGGTCTGATATAATAAACATGGTTCTTATGTACGACACAGTTGCCTCTCATGTTGTTTTGAATCACTATCTGTGAGTTAGTTAATGGATACTTAAGGATTCATCAAAAATAGTTGCAACACATAAAAAGAAATGAGAGAAGAGACTTGAAAAATATGTGGGAAGAAAGACTGATTAAGCAGAAGACAGACTATTTTTAAGTCATATGCCGTAGGGCAAGGGTTCTCAAACTTCATTGCACTGCAACCCCCTTCTGACAATAAAAATTACTACATAACCCCAGGAGAGGGAACTGAAGACTGAGCCTGCCCGAGCCCTGCTGCCCCAGGTCGGGGGCACAAAGCCAAAGCCCAAGGATTTCAACACCAGGCAAGGGGCCTGTTACCTGAGCCCTGCCACCAGGGCCGGCTCCAGGTTTTTTGCTGCCCCAAGTGACCAAAAAAAAAAAAAAGCTGCGATCAACGGCACTTCGGTGGCTCCTCTACCGCTGCCACTTCATTCTTCGGCGGCAATTCAGCAGCCGGTCCTTCCCTCTGAGAGGGACTGAGGGACCCACCGCTGAATTGTCACCAATGACCCGGGCGTGCCTCCCCCTTCCATGGGGCCTCCCCTGCGCCTCTGCCTGCTCTCTCACTTCCAGCGTACGGGCTGTGGCAAGGTTGTGACATAGCTCCACTATGCTATGCCAGTGAGGGTATGTCTGCACTGGACATAGGGTATGTCTGCACTGCAGTGTAAGCCCAGAGTTAATGAGACTCGACTCAGCCACTCTGGGTTAGAGACCCCAACACTTGAGCTTCTGCACTGATTAACCCTATGTTAAGAATTATCTAACCATACTTGAACCTGGGGTTCTGGTGTCCACACTGCAGCACTCATATCTGAGTCAAACCAACCATATCCCAGATGCCCAACACCCTCCCAAGATGTGACCGCTCTAGCCCTTTGACTATACGGCACTGTGGGAAGACTGGACTATCTACCCTGCACATTACCGGAAGTTTGAATAGCCCGCTAAGCAGTCATTTTGGTCTGTGCACATCCAGCTTCTGGAGCCAGCATCATGGAGAAGGCGCCTTCTGAAGAACTTCTCTTGCTTGCGCTTTCACTCTTGTATCAGGAAACGGGCAAGAGCATCCGAGAGATGCTGGTGGACATTTCGGTGGCATTTTCTGACCCATCAAAGGCACATGAAAGAGCTTATGGTGGAGTTAGGAGAGAAAGACACAGACATGGCAGACTCAGACTGGTTGATATTGCTCATGACACTTGGCATAACTGCTGATGCCCCCTACATAGACCAGCACTGCTGGAGCAGCCACAGACACAAACCAGTGGGATCACCTGGGATGACTAGCAATGGGCCCAGAATTTTTTCAAGAAGAAAGTTACATTTCTGGACCTTTGTGAGCAGCTTGCCCTCACTCTCTAGCATAAAGCTAGATACATGAGGACACCCTTGCCTATCCAGAAGCAGGTTGCTATAACTGTTAGCTTCTACATGGCTTAGCCTGTTAGGGGTGCAGGCAAACACACACAGAACTCCACAGCCTTCCTCCTTAATGCCCCCTCCCCTCATTTCTGATAAAATTTCAAAACCCAGTCAAAATTGACACAAATGATTTCGTTAGCCCATCCAGTCCGTAGGTATCTCTAACTGAAATTGACTAGATTTGTAAATGGAACACATGTCCCCTTCCCACAGTTCATTGTTTCCAGGCAGCTCATTACACCACTACACAGAGCAGCATACTTACAGGCATGGCAATGTATGGTTATTATTTTTAAGAAGCAGGAATGCCCTAGCGATGATCTGTGCATTCCCAGTCTTGGCCTAGAGACACAAAAGAAGTGGGCCCATAGGATTGTGGGATACTTTTGGCAGACTCCTAGAACCCAAGTTGTGGGTTGGGGGGCTGTGTCTACACTGCAAAGCAATACGGCTTGACTCCCAACTTGGATTCAAACACACCAGCCCCTAGGACTCTAGATCCATACCCAAGTCTGACATTTATGTATAGATGGAAGGGGTGGGGGGTCAGGTCATTGGCTCAAGCTTAAGCCTGGGCTTATATTGTAGAGTAGACATACCCTTAGTGCTGCCCAGCTGCAAATTCTAAGTAGTGGTGGAAGTGGGGCTGACCCTCAGAAACTTGGAGTCATATCTAGCTCTACCCCTCTTTCCTGCACCAAGCAGGGCTCTAATGAGACGAGAAGAGAATCTGCTCCACTGTGTTTCAGTCCTCTCTGACTCACAGGCAGTTTGCAAGGTGCCAGTCCAGTAGTGGTTGGCTTCATCGTTTTTAAAAGATCAGAGCACAATTTTCAAAGCAGGATGTAAAAGGGAAACAATTTTTCACGCTTGAGTGGCTGCACCAATTTGGATGAAGCTTTCTAGAACATTTTTCTTTGGACCAAACATGGAAAATACCAGCCTCCCACTCAATTTGTTTGGGCAAATTATGAGCAATTAGCAAATATAGGTTAGACTGTAATTTGGAACTCAGCCTTAATGACCGTGCAGTACTCAGACACAAGCAATTAGGGGAGCTCACTCCTTGGTGTGTTTGGGACCTTGCATTTTGGTTCCAGGATAATTTTGCTGAGTGTAAAAACTTGTGCTTGAGAAATATCTAAGCAAATAAGGTTGTGATCAGCTCATAGCTCTACAGGGACTTGTTTGCACAGGTCAGTTCAGTTTATAGATCTGCACAAGTCCCTGAAGTCTCAATGAATGTGCTATTTTCAGCATGCTAAGAATCAAGAAAACCAAGAACAGATAGGATTTCTTGTCTTCTTTTCCTTTTCATATACCAAAGGTTTCTCTAGCTTGGCCCTCATTGTGACATGCAATGGTAAAAATTAAGTAGAAACAAAGTTTAGCTTTCAGCAAAGCCCTGGCAATATTGACTATTGATCCAGCTGTATAGGGTCAAATTACTTGGAAAACAACCCTCCAATTTTTCACTCCACTGACACTGTGGGGCAGTTGCTCTTAGGATCATTACCCTTGTCTGTAAAATACAGGAATGCGAGACTGTGTTTGAGTAAAGTTTGAACCCTGCTGAACTTTGTGGGTTTACAACTTACTCTCAGAACCAAATCTTTGCTTTCCAGGAAGGCATCACCTTCCCAGTTAAACAGGGCATTCTCAGCAAGATTCTGTGGTTTAGGTGTTCCTATGCCACCATGAGTCATAGTTACACTACAATGAGTATACTAAGAAGAACTCAGGCTACCAACCTCCTATCACTTATGACAGTGACCGTAACACAGAAAAATGCAGAAGGAACGTACCTTCTCGCTACATTAATTGGCAAAAATGTAGTGGCAAAGGATGCCAGAACTCTGTCTTTAGGTAGAGAGATCTCTGATGAAAACTAGAGACACTTATACAATGTTTGGATAATGGCAGCTTTTTTGGATAGTGGCAGGACATTTGAAGCTGTTTGTGTCTGTGATTTTCCCCTACCATCCTTTCTTTTTTTCTTTCATCTTTTTTGTCCTTCACCCACTATTGCACTTTAAAGGAACTGTGTCTCTGACATGGTATTTCTCAGGGGTGCTCCAAATCCCAAATACATCAAGTTGCCTTCTTTAGTGGAGGTTTCACTCCAGGAGGCCAATAGTTTCTTTCAAGTATGAAGGAGACACTCAGTAGGGAGATATTTTAAGGTGGGGAGAACACTCCTGAGGGCATAGGCAGCAATTGCAGTGAAGAGAATGTTATGAAAGGTGGTTGTAGGATGAAGGGTCAGCTGATTAAAATTAAACTAGGGGAAAATCTCAGTTTCAGCATGATTAGCCTGGGGCCATGTCAGAACCTGGGGCTTGAGTCAGGGACTGAGCTAGGCAGAGAAGAGCCTGGAACAACCCAAAGAAAAGAATGGGCTAAAGAAGGCAAAGAACAGGAGGGGAAAAGGAGACATTGAAGGAAAATAAGTTTCACAGAAAAAGTAAAGGTCTAGTACAATATAGAAAAAAAGTCCTTAAAAACAGATAAGGAAAATAAAGATTGCCCTCTTGCTCCCGAAACACAAATAATTTCCATTGATTATAGTGAATAATTGGTATCCTATGAGCAGGGGCGGCATGCCGAGGGGGGCGCTCTGCCGGTTGCCGGGAGGGCGGCAAGCGGCTCTAGTGGACCTCCTGCAGGCGTGCCTGTGGAGGGTCCGCTGGTCCCGTGGCTTCGGTGGAGCTGCAGGACCAGTGGACCCTCCGCAGGCACGCCTGCGAGAGGTCCACCAGAGCCGCAGGACAGGCGACCAGCAGAGCGCCCCCCATGGCATGCTACCCGTGCTTGGGGCCAGGGGTGGCTCCAGGCCCCAGTGCGCCAAGCACATGCTTGGGGCGGCACGCCGCGGGGGGCACTCTGCCGGTTGCCGGGAGGGCGGCAGGCGGCTCTGGTGGACCTCCGCAGGCGCTGCCTGCGGAGGGTCCGCTGTCCCCCGCTCCAGTGGAACATCCGCAGGCACGCCTGCGGGAGGTCCACCAGAGCCGCGGGACCGCGACCAGCAGAGGCCCCCCACGGCATGCCTACCGTGCTTGGGCCAGGGGCGGGCTCAGGCCCCAGTGCGCCAAGCGCGTGCTTCGGGCGGCACGCCGCGGCGGCGCTCTGCCGCGTTGCCGGAGGAGCGGCAGACGGCTCCGGTGGACCTCCCGCAGGCGTGCCCTGCGGAGGGTCCGCTGGTCCCAGGCTCAGTGGAACATCCGCAGGCACGCCTGCGGGAGGTCCACCAGAGCCGCCGCGGGACCGCGACCAGCAGAGCGCCCCCACGGCATGCTACCTCTTGGGCCAGGGGCGGCTCCAGGCCCAGTGCGCCAAGCGCGTGCTTGGGCGGCACGCCGCGGCGGGCGCTCTGCCGGTTTTGCGGGAGGGCGGCAGGGCAGCATCCGGTGGACCTCCCGCAGGCACGCCTGCGGGAGGTCCACCAGAGCTGCAGGATCCGTGAGTGGCAGAGCGCCCCCCACAGCGTGCTGCCGTGCTTGGGGCAGTGAAATGGCTAGAGCCAGCCCTGCTTGGGGCAACAAAATGTCTAGAGCCGCCCCTGCCTATGAGGATAGAATTAGGTCCAGAGAGTAGAAAGAGGCTATGTCTATACTGCATTGTAAACCCAGGTCTGTGGAATTGATGTTTCTAAGCCTGCACTCGAGCATCCACACTGCGCTGTAAATCTGGGCTTACAATTGCTGGGCCTGGGTCTCACAGAGATGCTAATATGTCTATTCTGGACGATACAAGCCTCCTGACTGGGTTTATAGTTTTAGCTGCATCCACACTGCAAAATGACAGAGCTTGGACCCAAATCACAGCAAGAGGAAGGGGACAGACCTAAGAAGCAGAGAAAGGAAGTGAAAAACAGCAGTATTATCTAGATATACTATATTTTGATCTGGTAAGAAAGATGTGATCCAATCCAACATAATTCAGGGATCAAACCCGATGAGATCAGGTCAGACACAAGGGCTCTCAGTCTGATCTCTTTTCACACTGCAAGTTGTAAAGCAATTTATTGAGTGAAGAAACCCCACACATTTGTATTGCATTAGAAGAAATTTCCCATGGAAAAAACCCAGTTTTTTATTCTGAAACTTTCCTGAAGACATCAGAAATCTCAGAGTATTCTCCTGTCTCTCATAAAATGAATAACAAAGGTTAATTTTCAATTTATGCAATATTTTTTACAGTTAAGCGTAACAAATAATGTAACAGATTTTCCAGATGTCTGGAGCTTTGAGTCTGCATTAACAGGATTAGGCTGCCCTCTCTTGCACAAAGAGAGAGCTGCATCCGTTACAATATTTCAGAGGTTACGATCACATGGTAGACTAGTTTACTCACTATGTAATGATGGAAGAGGAGGTTTTAATAAAAGACATCTGTGTTCTCTAAACAGAATTAATACAGAGGAGAATGGCAGTAGTTTTACCCCTTTGATTATTAACAGGAGCAACTCTACACTACAATGCTTTCAAAATTATTTTGAAAAAAAACACCCTCGATTTTTTCATTTATGGCCCATGATAGGGTGCTTGGAAGTTCAGATGGCCTAACAGTTAGCCCTCCTGATGTCCAGCCCCTTGTTGCCCTAATATGGTGGCAGAGGTGCCTGGTAGCTGACATTATGTCAGGAATCTTCTGGCATCAACTTGCATCTTGGCCTCAGCCCTTAAAGAGGTGCAGTAGGGGGACTATCCCTCTCCTCTAAGTCCCTGCCCAGGGCCCTGTGTGAAGCAACACCACTGGGTCCTCCCAGCAGAGAGTCTCAGTCCACTGCGCTGGGCTACTTCCTACCTATGTACCTTCAGTTTGGGGCATGGCCCCTATGGTCCAAACAATTGGTAGTGGCTCACCAGGAGTAGCACCCCCTTGTAGACTTTTTGCAGCATCCTGCTGCAGCCTCAGGTCCCTCTGGGCTGGGGGCAGATGTATGGTTGGAGGAGCTAGCCCTGCAAAATCCTTACAGTCAGACAGTAAAGTTAACTCACTGCTGGGTGTTCCTCAGTCTCCTCAAAAGTCTCTCTCAGTCAGTGATATGATGCTTCTCCCCTGGTGGTTGTCAGGCTTGTAATGAAGCTTCCCTCACATAGAGAATTAGAATGACCTCCTGCCTCTTCACCAGACAGCCCTGAAATGAGCCAAGTTCTCTCCTTTTCTGTCCCCTCCAAGCCTGGCATTGGCTGGAGGTGGAATGGGCTAGCTGGTTCCATAGGCTCTCTTTAACCCTTCTTCTGCTTGTGTGAGATTCTTTGCTCCAACACGGGGCCAAATCTAGGGACCCAGAATTTAGACTGGGTATTTGGGATCTCTTCAAGTAGGTCAGGTGAAAAGAAATCCTCCTCTGAAGATTGCAGAGATGGTCTGCGGTGGCTACATTAGCCCAAAAGCTGAAATACCCCGCAGTGGCCCTACCTGCCTCTGTTGCAGATGGGGTGAGAGATTGGGGGATCTGCAGATTAGCAGGTTCCCCTACTGCCCCTTCCTTGGCCCTGACTCACTCTTTACCCACTACTATGCATGGAGTCATGATCAAACTTGGTTCTGTGTAAATAAGTGCACTCACTGAATCCAGTCCCACTACCTATTGCCCAGGAAAACTGCAGTGGCCACAGAGCTGGGGACTGGATTTGCCCCTTTTCTTCTAGAAGGAAAATGGGTTCTTATTGCCATTGAATAATCAATCAGTGTTAGAAAACAGCAAAACTGCACTGTTGTGACATTAAATCTTCTAATCCTTCCTAAGCCATCAAGCAAAAATAACTTTTCTATTGCCTGGTAGCTGGAGCTGTCCAACAATGTGAACCTTCCATGGTAAGTATTTTTTTCTCCTTTAAGTTACTCCAGACAGGTAAACTTTTTTCACTGGCAAGTCATTGGAGAGCTATAGTACTTTTTTCACTGGCAAGTCATCTGGGATCTATAGTAATGTTTGGCAGAGTGATACAGCTACAGTTGAAACAGAGTGCATGCCAAGACCTTCTTGTGGTTGATGATATTCTGTTAGCTGCATTCAGCTAAGAATTTGCATTTGTTGGGATTATTTCCACATCTCTTTCTAAATAATGTAGGGAAACAGGAAAGTGGCTACCACTGACTATGATAGTCTCATGTTCTTTCTGAAAATCTTTAAATTGAACTTCTTTTTTTGAGATATGGATTAAAAAAAACATGTTTTGATGAACAGGAACATGTATAAAACCAATGAGTTATTTGAGCATCCTTTACAAATGGTGCCTATCATTTAGCATACTCTCTTATCCCAGTATGCGAAATACATTAACAGATAGACAGTTGGATAGCATTTGTTGCCAATGAGGATTTTTAAAAATCTGTTCATTGTTTTTACAGATCAATACCATGTACAGAGAGTTAGTGATCAGTTAGAGATTACAAAGAAATGGCAAAGTTTGAAAAGGATTTGTACAACAACAAACAAATTTTCTGTTTCTTGCCTACTGCACATCTTTAAAGTCTGTGTATTGTACAAATCCTGTCAGTGTTTGCCAATTCTTTGTAATTTCTAACTGACGACCACTTGAAGGCCATGTCTGAGCTGCAAACTCAGTTCTGAAGCTAGTCTGACTCTGATTGGGTTTAGATTTGATGTTCACATTCAGGACTGTCTCCAAATGAGAGAAATACCAATAAGTTTCTAATGTTCTTTCTTTTGCAGAAGATTAGTAAGAAGATAAGAATTCAGGAAGCTCCAGACTTCTTCTGAAACACTCATCCTTGTTGCTGTCAATATCTTCCTCTTACTATGAACAGTCTGCTTAAGCTACTTATCTAGCCTCCATCACTGTAGTCTGGGCATCTCACCGTCTTCAATGCACTTCTTCTCTCAGTACACGTAGGTGGTAAGGGAGTGCTATTTATGCACATTTACAGATAGGGAACAGAGTCACAGAGAAACTAAATAACTTACTCAAGGTCACACAGGAAGTCTGTGGTAGAGAAGGGACTTGAACCCAGGTCCCAAGCTAGTGCCCTAAGCACTGGACCATCAATACAATGTACCAGTGCACTCTAGAACTGTACATTTTATGTTGGCTAGATCGTTCAGCAACCTTTGGTTCCATTCACCACCAGGTGCCATGCTGGGTGTGTAATAACAATAACATTATTTATGAATATTTTAAGTTAAAAATTCACAATATTCATAGATGCCTGTGATTTATTCAGGCATTATTTGCCCAGCTGTATAAACTGGGTTAATGAAAACAATATTCATGAATAGTTTATTCAAAGGAATCTTGAAATTTATCAATATAAGTGATGAATATGGACAACTCTTCTTTAGTTGGGGTGAGGGGTAACTGCTCCATGAGTGATGCAGGGTTTTGTTCTTGTACTTATACAACTCCTCTCAGAGTAGTAGTGAAGAAATACCTCACATACATTAAAGAATGTACCCTACCTCACAGGATAAGCATTATCCCCATTATACTGTTGGGGAACTGAAGCTCAGAGATACGATGGGCCCAAATCATCCCTTCACCAGACTGAGCTGGGTACCAGGCCAAAGCAGAGCATGCAGGTAAAGGTGGCTTTACATCCCCTTTGTGCCTCTATATCCTAGGGGAGGTGGGTGGGAGGGCTAATTCAGCCACTGACGCAGGTTAGAGCAGCCTAAAGGCTTTCCTGAATTGTGCATAGCTGCCTGTGACACCAAGTGGTTGTTCCAGTAACCAGGCTTAACAGGAGTGCTCTGGCTAAACCTCCATTGCTCAGGAATACTCCTAAAATGCCCTATGCAGTGGTACTGAGCTCTTACATCAACTTCATGCCAGCTGAGGAAGCCCTCTTACATGCAGGGATTCCCAGGATCAGCGTTGCAGCCCCCTCTTTCCTCTGTGTGGAGACACATGGTGGTGTGGTATCATAGTTGTGTTAATGATTCAGACTTTTATGCTTCCTTTTCAATCAACCCATGATGGACTGTGTCTCAAGGCTCATTTGGCTCCATATGCTCCATGTAGTCCTTCATTCCATTCTGAAATTTGTTGGTTTGACAGCACAGGACTTCAAGTATTTTTTTTAAATGGCATCTCTATGTTGAGATGCATTCAGAGCAAACTGCTCTGGTGCATATTCCAAAGATGGCATCGGTACTTCTGAGTGAGCCCCAAAAGCATAACATTTAAAAATTAAGCCACTCCCAATAGACCCCCCCAAAACTTTTTTTTAAAAACCAATTTCTTTTGCCCTTTTCTCTTTGATGCTGAACATGCTTGATTGAAATTTATTCCCTTAAAGCAAGATCATGGCTTCCCTATGCACTCATATATGGGAGTAAGAGAATGGCATGTGCTTCCTTACTGCTGTAAGTGGGACACAAGGGTCAGGTGTGGATAGGGAATGGACAGAGTCTTGATTCCACACCACCTCAATGTGTTGGGCAGCATAGCGAAGCTAAGATGGCTGGGTATCAACCTGTAGCAGATTACATCACGTATGGAGCAAGGCAGAGGTGGTGGGGAACCAAGAAGGAATTGTGATTCACAGAATCAGCATCATGATTCCCTCATTTGGTCTTTGTCCTTCCTTGCTATGGACAGAGAATAAATTCTAAATCTAGCCCTACATTATAAAAATATGAGTTCATGAATAAAATTGCATAAACTGGCAAAACCCTAATTGCTAAGAGTCTCCAGTTTAGGCTTTCTAGCTTTCAGGATGAAAGCACCCCAAGGACATGCCCAGTCCTTCATTTTCCTCATTAATAATGACAATTAACTTTCTGTAATGCTGAGCAGTCACTTTAACTCCACTGCTGGTAATTAACAGTTTGTGTGAATACCAGGCATTTGAGACCTGAAGGGTTTGAATAAAAAGCACCAGAGCTCAAGTGTTTATGAGCAGTTCATATGCAACAGGAAATTGCTTGTTTTTCTTGAACAGTTGCCCTGAATCTACTTGCCAAAAACAGTATGGTGAATAGTCATTACCTGATTTAACAGAGATGTAGCCTACAATTTCTGCTACCTGGTTTTACACATACGCTGTGGTTAGAGAAAAGACTCAGTGCTTACACACAGGTATGTAGCTTTTAAAGAAAAGTAAAATGTTAAGAATAGTCAATGTATGTTCATCATTTAAACCATGCTTTTTGATGAGAGGTGGACTGAACCAATCTCCAAATCCTAACATCCCCAAGCCTGGTAGAAATTCAGATCCCGGTCTTGATCTGAACTTTGCATCTTAGATCCATTCCTACTTTTGATTGAGAAGATGAAGTTGCTTATTACTAGTTTCATTTTACCACATCAAGACCCTTGCCAAGAAGCGGAGCTCGAGAGATGGCTTCCCCATCCTCTGGGCATTTTTTAAATCTTCCTCTCACATTTTGAAAACATTGGCTATCATACGTCTTTACTGCCACCCCACTTTTCCTTTCTCCATGGTTCTTCATCTACTTGTGCTGGGTTTGCTCCACGGAAGGGTTGGGTTCAATCTGCATCACACGAGGGTATGTTCCAGATAAGGGGACATCAAATGGCAGCTTTGTTATATTTACAGTCATGTTACCCATAGAAGATGGCACCCAGATATTGAGGCAGCTCTAGATTATGTTAATAATCTGATTTGAGGTCACACTGAATCAGCACTTACCCAGAAAAGAAATGCTGCACACAGGTAGACAGAGAATGCTTCTTGATCTCTGGGGCAGCTGCCCCAGGGCCCAGCAATTTAAAAGGGCCTGGGGCTCCCGGCCACTGCTACCGTGGCAGCAGCTGGAGCCCCGGGCCCTTTAAATCACCACTGGAGCCTCAGGCCGGGCAGCATGGAAGAGCTGGCTGGGCGAGTCTGACCCTCCAGCCCTGCCCCTTCCACCCGAGGCCCCTTCCCGTCCGGGAGTAGTATGTATTTTACTTTCGCCTCTGGAAGTTATCCAGGTGCAAGCAGCCAACCCCTGACCCTGCTCTTCATCTGTAGTAGTGGCCCTTAGAGTGCTGGAGAAGAAATGAAAGACATGGAAAGAAAGAAGAAGAGATCATTAAAAATGAAGCATTCTGAGAACCAGGCAATAAACCCCAGCTTTTCCTAAGAGAGAGATCAGCTTCACTCAGCACTTGGGAAAGGAAGAGGCAGATCTGGGAAGCTGTGTTTGTCTTCTATACCATATATCATCTTATCTTTGACTTTATATTTGCATTTGTTTCTTTTTGTTCTTTTTTAAAAGAAGATTTTCAGTTTTGAGATTGATCTTCCAAGTCAGTGTATGTTTGCCAGGAGCTCTATGTACATCTTAAATCTCTCTCTCCATATGGATGTTGATAAATGTGAGGGTTGTTTGTATATAATACTATGTATTTTGTGTTTCATCTTCTTGTTTTGCCTAGAGACAGCCATGAAGTTAAAATAGCTCATGTCTGGAACCAAGAGGAGTGAGAATCTGACATTCAAGGAAATACGCTCTTGTGTACAAAATCAACTCTGAGGCGGCCAAACTTAGAGTCAGAGAAAAGAGAAAATCTGAAATATGAGCATGAGGCTTTCATATTGTTCTACAAAGAAACCCACTGAACAAGATATTCTGCTTCTCCCTCAGTATGGTTCATGAAGACCAGGAGAAGATTTGTGTTGATACAAAATGGGGGAGAAATAAATCTTCAAATCACATTCAGAAGAGATGATTTCACGCAGAGTCATTTGAAGAAATGGGAGCAAACTGACACAAGAATAGTTTATTTGTCCTTTGCCAGCTCAGCCACCGAGAAGGGAAAACAACACCCACTCAATCCTTTTCTCTTCTCTCACTGCAACCAACAACTGTGAATGAGCCTTCTTTATCCTACTCAAAGAAGTGAACAAGAATATATGAAGGTGCCAGTCACAGTTTCAGGGTAACTGCACCTTTATTCTCCACCCTCCATGGCCCTGTGGTCCATTGAGAGCATCCATGTAAGGTTTCCAGCTCCCAGTCATTACCTCCTGGGTGGAGGCATGAGTCTCTCTCTCCCTCCTGCTGAGAGTTTTAAGGAGTCATAGTTCCCTGCTTTATTGTGAGACATCCTGAGCAAACCAGTCTGCCTAAAGGTGAGCACAGGTGTATTGCTTTCTCTGAGGGCTGTAAACAGTGTATTGCCAGCAACTACAAGTCACCATAGAGCTTCTTCTAAGCCAGTACATTTATTAAAGTAAAAGCATTACAGACAAGACACAAACAACAAACAGATATAAACACACTAAACATACCAGGAGACCTTCAGTCTTATGGAGCCCTAGTAGACTTTCCAACCCTTCTGCAAGGGATGGGCAGAAGGTCAGCAGAAAGAAGAAATGAGTCAGTTTAAATGCAGACTGTCATGCCCAAAACCCTTTCTTTGTCTGTTCACCTCTGGAAAACTCAGTTTGAACTAGTATATGCAAGTCTCTCTGGGGACTGGTACCTCTGTGGAGGTATTTATAAATTAAATGATTCACTTCAATCATTCCCCATCCTCCAGAGTGCTTTTGGTTTTTGAAGGAGTTGTGGTATCCCTCCCCCCCGGAGTTGCATACAATCCCTAACTCATAGTGATACATAAACTTAATACAATCTGGTCCCCAAAGATACTCCATGGGATTGTCACAATTCCCATCCTCTAGAATTAAAATATTGAGGGACCAATCAGTTCCCCATATTCCCCTGGATTGCCAGCTAAGAGGGTTCTTTCATATGGATCTCTCCCTTCCCACACAAATGGGCATCAGCCATCTTCACAGAAGCATCCACTCTCTCCTCTGGACTGTGGGGAGAATCCTCTACTGGGCTGAGGCAACGTGAGCCATGAGAAGCAATGGGATGACCAAGACTGGGCCAAAGAAGGACACGCCTTTCCCTTTTTCTAAATATCAGTAGAAGTGGTGAAAAATCAATGCACTCTTCTTGTATAATAGGGAGGAACTCGTTGAGAATTTGAAAGTAGAAGGCAGCTTGGGTGAAAGTGATCATGAAATCATAGAGTTCACAATTCTAAGGAAGGGTAGAAGGGAGTACAGCAAAATAGAGACAATAGATTTCAGGA
>NC_133770.1:242676100-242806352 GCF_003597395.2 Chelonoidis abingdonii
GGCAAGGTTTTGGGGGGACCAGAGTGTATCAGGCACTGGAATTCCTGGTTGGTGGCAGCGCTACAGGTTCTAAGCTGATAATTAGCTTAGAGGAATTCATGCTGGTACCCCATATCTTGGACGCTAAGGCTCAGAGTGGGGATTCTGCCGTGACAGCTACTCAGACAAAACTTTAAAACTCTGTGGGAATTTGTTATATAGAATACGATAGTTAATTTACTTCAAGATATACCATTGAGAACACAGATACACAGACGTACAACGGTCTCACCTCCAATCACTGTACAGCTCAGGTTCAGTTGCCCAGCAATTGTCCAGTCTAACTTAGCGCAGAATTTAGGGATTTTTTTCAGATGTATATGTTGCTATATAACTATATCTGTACATAAATGTGAAATATGGACAGATGGCTAAAGACAGATAGTGTTAAGAAGAACATGCAAAGTATCAGGGATGAAAAGTGAAGTGATGAAATTTGTCTTGTCAGTACCAGTGCACTTGCTGAAATTGCAGGTGAGACAATGACTACTGACTCCACATGCAGATCTCAGCCTGTGAAGTGAAATGTTGACACCAGGGACAAAACAGGATCTATAGCAAACAGATGTAAATCTGATGAAAAGCACACTGAAATGGGATTTACTTGGACTGGAGACAGTGAATACCCTCAATCGTAGTATGTTATGTGGTTGAGACCTGTCAAACAACAGCCTAACAATCTCTTCTTGGACACTTGGAAACAAAACATGACCAACACAAGGACAAACCACCAGAATTTTTCAAGTGGATGTTGGCACAGCTAATGGTGAGCAAGAAAGTTTTGCACTCTGCTGCTGCGGAAATAATATTAGGGCCCTTGAAGCATCATACTTAGTACATTACAGAGTGACGAAGTCAGGAAAACCTCCCACCATAGCAGAAGAACTAATGCTACCTGCAACTGCAGACATGGTACACACTATGCTTGGAAAGGAGGAGACAAAATTAATTCAGTTAGTGCCATTATCAAACAACACGTCGAATTGATGACATAGCGAAAGATGAACCGTGTCACTAGCACCCAGTATTTTGCTCTGCACCTGGATGAATCCCCGGATGAGGCAGGCTTAGCTCACCTTCTGGTGTATGTGTGTACCTCTGTGAAGGTGCAGTATAGGGGGACATTTTGTTTTTGCCAGATATTGCTTACCAGAACACCAGCTGATCTGATTTTTCAGTTGCTTGACAGCTTCATAATTCAAGCTTATATTAAAAGTGGATGGAAACAGCATCAAAAGTTTAAGAGCAGAGGGTAAAATCTTGGCCCCATTGAAGTCAATGGAAGTTTTGCCATTGATGTGGATGGGGCCAGGATTTTGCCCAGATTGTTTTTAGATGGATTTGCACAACATACAGAATTTTATGTTAACATATTTTTAGCTTATTGCTGTTCAGCTGCTATCTAATCTTGTTCAACAGGAGTGTGACTTAAGTGTATGTACCTTCTTTATATTAGAGGTGCCACAGGCTTTAACAGAATTTTAAGTTCTAAGATTAAACAAAATATAACACTCTCAAAAAAATTCATTGGAATGAAATAGATTAACCATACAAATCTTTGCAAAACTCAGAGATTCTCACTTGCTGCCAAATATATTTTTGCTGAGCTTTCAGTGGGCCAATATATATATGCATCTACTGTAAACAGACTCAGTCCAAGTTCATCAGGAGGTACCTCAAATGGCAGCGTATGACTTTCAGATTCTATATAAATATTCCATTTTGTTTGGGCCCTCATTGATTTAGATGGATGTTGCGATAGGCCTGTGCTGAGCTGCACCTGTGATCTCTCCCCCAGTATCTCCACTGGGACTTTTTCCAAACTAAAGGCTCTACCTGCATTCTCCTAGAGGAGACCTCTATGATTCACCCCACTTCAGACAAAATCACTAGGCTGCAACACCCCCTATTGCCAACATTCTGGCACGGTTATAAGGCAACCAGTGCTTTACACGCATTTGCAGTCCTTCATGCAGTCAGTCAGAATAATTTCAAGCAGGTAAATATAATATTAATAAAAAAAGCAATAGTTATTTCCCTCCTGCTCCACAGATGTATACCTGGATGCTATTACATTTCTCTTGTAAGTTCATTCCCCAAGGTTCCAGACACTGTATGATTCTGCACAATACTTCTTTTTCAAAAGGGTGGAAATTTGTTTTTTTCCTCCCTCTCAAAAGGACAATTTTTTAAAGAAAAACAGAAATGGTATCAAAGGTCATCCTTAAAGTACACCCAAGACAAGAGTCAGTGAAAGAGCAATGTAGCATTTACATCTAACATTGATGCCAGTGTTTTAGCCAGTGTTATTAAAAATGCAGTTGAGGATCTGCCCAAGCCTGACAAAGCCTTATACTTTTTCTCCTTCTATATAACTTCACCATGCTTTGCATACAGCTTTTCTATTAGAAGGGCTCTCTTCTGAGGGCTGAAATGAACTCCCATTCCGTCTTCATTAAGGCCTGTAAGAGGGGGCTCAGAGGGCCAGGCAGCCTGGTTGGCATACCTGGCTTCTGGCCCCTTCCATCCCTGGAGGATGATTCTCAGCCTTTAAGGGTATGTGGTAGGGGGCCCAACATTCCATCTCCACCAGCTCCCAGCCCAGGGCCTTGTGTGAAGCAGAACCTGCAGGGTCCTCCCAGCAAAGAATTTTAAGTCCACTGCCCTGGGCTACTTCCTACCTCTGCCCCTTCTGGAGTGACTCAAAGTAACATCCCCTTGTGGACCTTTTTGCAGCATCCTGCTGTGGTCTCAAGTCCCTTTGGGTGGGGGCAGACATAAGACTGGGGCGGTGGGGGCTAGCCCCACAATGTCTCTGTACTTCAATCACACAGTTCACTCACAGTTGGGTACTTCCTGGTCTCCTCAACAGTCTCTCTTGGTCAGAGATGCAGTGCTTCTTCCCCAGCAGCAGTCCCAGCTGTCAGGTGCCTAGAGATGTTCCCCTCCCATACAGAGAGGCAGAATTAACTCCTGCCCCTTCACCTGTCAGTTCAGAACAAGCTAGGTTCTCTCCTTTTCTTCTCCCTCGAGGCCTGGCATTGCCCGCAGGTAAAGTGGGGAAGGGCTAGCTGGGAGCAAAGAGCATTGCCTCTACTGGCTTTGAGAGTGAGATGTACTATCCAGAATGTGAACATGCTGCTTGGCTGTGCACATCATGGCACTAGCAAACCACTATGTATTCATATCTTGTAAACTTAGTTTTTTCTACACCTTAAAGGGCAAAGTTTTCAAGAGGTGAACAAGCTTTTAGGAACAAGAGTTTTCTATGGTTCCCATTGACTTTAGTAAGAAATACATGGTTTAAAAAGCTCAAAAAGCTTTATAAATGTACTATAATCACAATTCATGCTATAATGTTACCACTTTTGTCATAGAAAGAAACAGGCTGATATTTCAAGAGTCTGATGGGTTAAGGCCCTTTCTGAGCAGTTCTGGTTTCTAGGATAGTCATCACTTTCTGAATTCAACTGAGACTTCACTGATCTTGCCACTAACATCCACAGTAACACATTTAAAGCTCCTTCTCTTCTTTTCTTCCTCTCCTGGGTTGAAATGCAAATTAATAAATATTCAAATGTGTACTAAGTCCCACAGTTGGAATGGTTCCAGCTGCAAAAGTGATTGCTCAAGGCAAGCTGTAAATATCAACATATGTGAAAAATCGCTGCCAAGTTTAACTGAAGTATAGTGTTGAATTGTAACACCATCAGCCATTTATTCAGGGCTAGACTGGGCTTTTAGCCCAGAGTCTATACAAAAAGGCAATGTGGAACTGGGGTAAGGAGGCCCAGGAAGGTTTTGTGGCTGAGAAGCACAGTCCATTCAGGACTCCCCAGTAATATGTGAGGGAAGTAACTCACTATATCCCTTTAAAGAGTGGAACATACTCCCCCTCCCTTCCCCTGGGTGACCAGATACTTCCACTAGCTGATGTATGGCTGGGGAAGCTATGGGGCCCTGTAATAGTTCAGCTCCACTGGAGGTATCCCTTGGCAGAAGGCTGGCCACACAACAGCGGTCACAGCTCAGTCTCCGCCCACCTCCGATTCCCTTGATCCCCCAGGAACTACACCATGAACTTTGTGTCCCCTCTTGGGGTTGATTTTATTAACTTCAGTTACTCAAATCCAGGCCTGAGGTACCCAAATTGTAGTCCAAAAACATACGCTTCTGAGCCTATAGGCTTCACCACCTCTTAGGCTTCCCTCCAGCCTCTTCCTGGCTCAGGATAGTCTGCCTCAAGTTTCACAGCCTAATGCTCCTCAGGTTGTCTCAGGAAAGTCTGTGTCACTAAGACCTCCCTCATTCTGGCCTCCTGGCCCTCTTTCTGGTCCCCCAGCCACACTCCTTATGCTAGTTAATATTAGGGTGACCAGACGTCCCGATTTTATCGAGACTGTCCGAATATTTGCTTGTTTGTCCCACCTCTGGGGCCTTTGCTTGTTTGTCTAGTGTCCCCTGTTAGATTGGGACACTAGACAAACAAGCAAAGGCCCCAGAGCCCGGAAGGGCTCGCGTCCTTCCCCGCCCCGACTCCGCCCCCTCCTTCCCCCATTGGATCACTCCCCAAATCCCCGCCCCCTCACTGCCCCATTGGCTCCCTTCCCAAATCCCCACCTCTTGCCAAGCACGCAGTGCCTAGGAGACTTAGGGGATCGCGGGTGAGCGTGAGTCCGGTCTGGCCCCGAGCAGGCAAGACTCGGGCTTGGTACCTGGAGGGAGACTAGGGGGCGACCTGTGGGGTCAGGCGGCGGCTGTTCTCCTCACCTGGGCAGCGGGACTCGGGAGGAGCCGCAGCCGCAGCTCCCACTGCCGCGGGGGGAGGAAGTGACCAAGCACGTGGCGCTGGGCGGCTTTGGCGCCCGGGCCCGAACTCCCCGAGCCCGGGCCTGCTGCGGGGATCCAGCAGCGCGCACGCTGCGCCCAGCCCCTGGCCAGTCGCGTCTTGGCTGGCTGCCCAGCTGGTGCAATCCCGCGGCGGAGGCATCAGCAGCCCAGCCCCGTTGGTTCCCCTGCGAGACCCGAGCGGGATGGGGGACTGGGGCCCGCTGCCCCCACTCCGGGGCCGCCCGCTGGATTGCACCAGCCGGGCAGCCAGCCCAGATGCGACTGGCCAGGGGCTGGGCGCGCGCTGGGTCCCACAGCAGGCCCGGGCTCAGGGGGGTCGTGGGCGCCAGAGCCGCAGCCACCGAGCTTAGCCAGCGGCCGCTTCTTCCCCCCGCGGCAGTGAGAGCTGCAGCAGCGGCTGCTCCCGAGTCCCGCTGCCCAGGTGGGGAGAACAGCCGCCGCCTGGCCCCCGCAGGCCACCCCTGCAGTCCCTCCAGGTACCGCCCTGCCCGAGTCCTGTCTGCTCGGGGCCAGGGCGGACTCACACTCACCCGCACTCCCCTGAGTCTCCGGGGCCTCCCTCCAGCGCTTGCGGAGGGAAGAGGGATCGCGGGTGGAGGATTTTTTTTTTTGGCTCTGCTGCCATTTTGTCCCCCTCTGCCCCCGCCCCGCGTCCCGTTATTTGACCTAGGTGATCTGGTCACCCTAGTTAATATAGCGCTGCCACACGACCCACAAAATCAGATTTAACAAGGGCACACCTGGTCAGGCACAGAAAGACTAAGCCTACCTTTTCCTAAAGTCTCAGTTACCACTCCACCTACCCTCAGACACTATTTACCTTTATCATATCAAGGCAAAACATTTAAATTGGGACAAAGGAAGAGAGGTTCCAGAGTGCAGCATGACACAGATGCTCAGCTATCATGGCAGTGGGAGATAAATACAATGACCCAGCTCAACAGATATTTATGTCCAGTCCTGTTGTCTCAGCTTCCTACATTCCAGGTTATCGCCTCTGAGTATTCCATGGGATTTATGAAGTGGTCCCTGCCTGAGGTGCTCCCATGGACTTCACTACCATCTCAGTGAAAGCTACTGAAGGTAAAGGTGGTCTAGAGATCCAGTATCACTAAGCTCCTTGGCTACAAACCAAATATATTGGTTGAATTCCTTGAATGGATAGATTTTCCCTTTGAGGGAGATCCACTTCAACAAAGGGAAAGCTGGCCTCCAGTGCAGCAAATGAGGGAAGGCTATAAGCAAAGTGGTCAGTCTCCTTCCTGTCCATCATCTTTGGAAAGCCAGTGTTGGAAGAACAAAAACAAACAACCCAGGGAGCTGGTCAGCACCTCCAATCTAGATTGTATTCACGCCCCTGAAGTGGAGACATTTATGGAGTTTCTCATGTCTAAGGAGATTATCCCATTGAGGAAGAAGATAGACTCCAAACAAAGGAAGGAGGCTCCCAGAGGATACACAAACTGGTGGAAGGTGGCTAATGGTATGAGGCCTTTCTTAATTATGCTTTGATTGTATAAATCTTGGACAAAAGACTGAGAAGTAAGAAACTCTTTCTGAAGTCCAGCTGGGAGACAAAACAAACGCAGTTTCAACATATGTTAAAATATGTTTTCTTGTGGCAGGGAAAATGTATTGCTGGGTCATCAGCATTGAGACAGGCCAGCAGAGGTAGACAAAATCCTAATATGCCAAATACCTGGGGTTACATCTGTCCCCACTGAAGTCACGGGAAGTTTTGCCATTGATTTCAGTGGGACACAATTTCAGCCTTGGATTTTTGAAACATGGTTGATTCTGACTTTTGGGCAAAGTTAAACTGCGGAGGTGAAGGTACAAGGAGACCTCTCCAGTTGCTGGGATGGTCAGTCTAAGCCTAACAAGAAAGACCATAAAGAAATGACAGTTCCTGGTCTCCTATTAAGTAGCTCTTCATCTCTGTCTCCCGTGGAGGGAGGGCCTCATCCTCCTTGATTGAACTAACCTCTTTATCTCCAGCCTGCTTCTTGCTTGTGTATATATACACCTGCCCCTGGAAATTTCCATTACATGCATCCGACGAAGTGGGTATTCACCCACGAAAGCTCATGCTCCAAAACTTCTGTTTTTCTATAAGGTGCCACAGGACTCTTTGCTGCTTTTACAGATCCAGACTAACACGGCTACCCCTCTGATACTTGAGATCTCCCATGTGTATCATAAGGAAGGCAACTCTAGCACTAAGCAAGGGCACAAGTCAACAGCCAGGGTTACTGGCTTGCAATCTAAAATATTAAACCTTCTCAGACATTTTAAGGCAGCCAGCCCTTCTGCAGTCATGGTGAGAGGCAGTCAAGGTGCCACAAGAGGTGAAAGTAAGCTGGTATGGAGGACCGGTAAGAAAAGGAGACTGACTGAGGGAGGGAGAGAGAAGCCTGCTCCCTGCATAAGAATAGTTTAAACTCAGCTGTTCCTTGATGGTTCAGCCCCCAGGGCTAGGTTTCTGGCATCCTTGTTAATTTCACTCACAGTAGCTGGGGGGAGGGGGTTGAGGGGAGGGTGTGTTTGACGATGGCAGGGGCAGTCCTTTTCTGCCCCCGGGATGAGGGGATCTCTCCAATACTAATATACACAACAAATACAAGCATTTGGCTGCACAGCTTAAATCCAGAGCTAATAAAAGCAGGTGGAAGGGGAAAACTCACTGTCACATTGGTTTCTCGGCTCCTCCCTCCCCCTCCTCCAGCCAGGCTCACAAGGACTCTGCATTCCTTTTCGCCCCACCCCCAGCAGGCTCTAGTCTTCGTAAGCTTGCCAGTAGGGGACACTGGCTGAGATGCCTGCTGCTGCTGCCTGCAAAAGAACAGTTTAAACTCAGCTGTTCCCTGTGCAGTTCAGTGCCCAGAGTTAGGAGCCGTTTCTGGCATCCTTGTTAATTTCACTCCCAGTTGTTGTTGGGTGTGTGTGACCATGGCAGGAGCAGTTCTTTTCTGTCCCTGGGATGAGGGGATCTTCTAAACACAATCAAAATCAGGAACCATTTCCAAGTTAAAATCTATCCCATTTCCTCCCCAGCAGAGGATTATGGTTGTGATGTCCAAACTGCTTGCAGATCCTCTTTGAAATGTTACTGTTTAAAAAAAGACAAACACAAAAAACATGGAGAACATGGTAAAGATGTGTCATGATGATTAGGGTTTATTTTGGGCAAAGCAATTTTGCTAAAGCAACTAAAGATTCACAGGGAAAGCAAATAGCCCCCATAGACAAAACCACAAAGGGATTAGAGGGGAAAACTGAATATTCAGGGAAATTATTGTGCCTCCTTTGAAAGAAATAATAGTTTTCATTCCAATCCACCCTCTTTATATACTGATTTAAACACCTGAAATGTTCTTAGGACATCAGGTGCAATCTCAGATCTCTTTTTGTTTTGTCCTGCCTGCAGCATGCAGAGGCTGAAATTGACAAAACTTTCTTTAAATATCTTGTATATTTCATGAAGGCTATTCCAGTTGTCCTTCATTCACCCCTGACTTCCCTCCGCCCCACCAGCTCCTTTGCTGGCTGACTGGTTGTGGTTTTTGCCTTGGCAGACCCAGCCCAGCGGCATCTGCTGGCTTTCTGCAGGCAGCAGCCCACGGACCGGTTGCTGGGGTCACTGCTGGTCAGTGACAGGCTGCAGCTGCATTGTTTGTGACACATTCATACACATACATACAGTCAGAGGTGAAAGTAAGCTGGTATGGTACAGTGTACTGGCAAGAGCCAGTACGCCGTGCTGGACCACATTGATTTCCACGGCAGGGATTGAAAGGGCTGAGATTAAAGGGCTCAAAGCTCTCTGTGGCTGTGGGCAGCCCAGAGCCCTTTGAATCCCGGCCAAGGCTCTGGCAGCCGGGCTGGGGCCAGGCTTTAAATGGCTCTGGGCTTCCCTCAGCGGCAGGAGCTTTGGGCCCTTTAAATCCCTGCCCCAGCCCTGCAAAACTTGGGGTTCCCTCTGGCGGCCAGAACCCCAGACCCTTTAATTTGCCCCTGAGCCCCGGGAGACTCCCAGCCACCTCTGCAGCTGGGAGCCCCTGGTTTATTTAAAGGTTCTGGGTCTCCCAGCCACAGCTGGTTCTCCAGGGCCTTTAAATATTGAGGGGCCACGCCTCTTCTGGACGAGGCCACGTTTCCTCAGGACCCCAGCAGTACCGGTAAGTCCTGTAAGTTACTTTCACCCCTGGGTGGCACACCCAAACCAGTCTCTCAAAATGGTGGGAAGACTAAAGTTTTTCTTGCCATGACACAGTGAAAGAGGAAGCATTGTTCCTCCAGGCCTAGAAGAGGTGAACTTACTCACTGCGACCCAACTCCCCAGGGTTCTCTTTCCATTGTTCCTGTGCTTGGTTCAGGAATGGAAGGTGGTGAGGGGGGGCGGGGAAGGCTACCTTTGTGCCACTAGTATTCTGAGCCTCGGAGGAGGGTGGCCCAGTTCCTAGATTACATTAGAACAACCTCAGGGTTTCTCTAACCTATGCTCAGCTGCAATGGCCACTTAGAGCTTTCCCACAGGTACACATATGCTCTGGCCATGCCCTACCCCATCCCCCTGATGCCTCTAGCATGTCCCCTATACTGTAGCTGCTATGGTTAAGTAAAGCCCTTTAGAAAGCCGAGAGTCACAGGTTAATCCCACCCTGGATTTTTGTACTCACTTGAAATTAATTCTGTTTTATTTATTTCCTCACACTCCGAGGCCAAGACTTTATTTTGTGACAAAAGTATGAATTAGTGCTTAGAAGTAAATGCATGAAAAGGACATGGAGTTTTGAGGTCAGGCTCATGCATTAAAGATACACAGACAACAATGCAAAGGAGTTTGTTGGAGCAGGCCTGTTATATGGAAGTGTCGAAATATGGGAGTCTCAGAAAAATCTCTTCTCTTTCCCTCCCCTCCTTGAGGACAAGAGGACAAAATTAAATTACAGGGACAGTGCAATTTGTGGCCACAGATAAATAGGATTAACTATAGAAAAGCCCAGAGCTTCATGATAACAATATATTACATTTATGCAGTGCCTTCCAGGTGAAGATCTCTGAGAGGTATGACCCCTCTCTGTTTTACAAACATGGTGGGAAATGAGGTACAAAGAACAAATGACTTGCTCAAAGTCATACAGCAAAGTCAGTGATGAATTAAAGCTAATGCCCTACCCCTGCTCCAACAGGCAAGTGTTGCTGCTTCCCCTCATACTAACTCATTTTATTATCCAATACAGACCTTTATTTGTACTCTCAGTACGATAATCATACTAGAAACGTGGGTGAACAGAATAAGACTATGCTGGAGAACCATCCAGAAAGAGAAACAATGTGAGACAGGGAAGGACGAAAGCGCCTGTAATTTTCCCCCCACCAGAGGGCGCTATCGGTTCATGTTGCTCGGTCTATTGCTTCCTTGTAAATTGCATTGTGTAGCTCTCACTGAACCAAGAGCATGGACTTTGAAGAGCACAAACCTATACCCTCTTGATAGCGTGCCTCTTCCTGTGCACCAACGGTCTAGTCTCAGTTAAGGACAATGTTGGAAGGTCAAATTATAACCCAATAATATGTTAAAAGACATACGTTAAAAAACAAACACAATAATATGTTAAAAAAATGTTAAACAATTTAAGCTTTCAGAGTCAAACAAAAGCTAAACCTGACCTTCTTATGAGACATTTCTGAGCCTGAAGTTGCCACCTGAAATGTATTCAAAGGGGAAAATTATCTCTTCCTCATGGACAAGCTCTTGGTATGTGGCTATCTAGAGAATATTCTGTATTTGTGGGTACAAAATATTTATCTATGTCATAGAAGTTTATATATACAGTATGTGATAGATTCACAAAGTAGATTGCAGAGGGCAAACTTGCCCAACTTCATTTGAATGTTTCCCACTTGTGGCCAGGCAGTCATCTTCTGAGCGACCCCCTACAACCTGGGGTGGTGCTGTAGCATTCTGCCTCGGTTTCCCCTCACCAGGGTTTTCCATCTCTCTGGGAGGTTCGTGTGGCTCAGACTTCTGGCTGGATCAGTCTCAGAGTTCAGTCTCTTGTTGGGGTACCAAGTTCAGCTGTAACTGTTCAGTACCAAACCAGCTTTTCCCAGAGGCCTCTTCAAATTCCCTTCATGCACCTCCACCTTGGTCAGCAGCAAAATCTTAAATGAAATAGAACCTAAAAACAAAAAATCCTCTTTGGGCTCCTCCTGGGCTATTCTTTAATCACACTTGTCTTTGCAAAGTAGCTGGTCCCAGGGCTTCTCTTGGGAGCCCTTCAGTAGATTTCAAAACTACAAACAAATCAAACACTACTGAAGCTTCTTGCACCCACTCCATAGTTGATCCTGTCATCTCTTTTAGACTTCTCTTCAGTTCTCTGTTCCTTTTTAGAAATATTGTCCCCTGGGCTCCCTCCCTGGAGCCTGACCTTTGCCCCAGGGTCTGCTTCTGTTACTAACTCTACTCCTGCTTTTCTCCTGTGCTTTCCCAGGTCTTTCTTATCTGCAGCCAGAGGCCAGATTTTAGCCACATAACCTGTCACATGACATTGCTCATTACTACTTATTCTCCCCACCTGGGGAGATGAGTTAAAATTTGTCACAGGTGGACTGGGGCTCATCTCCCTTAAAGGCCCAGCCACCCTGTGACACTATTGTAATGGGACATGAGAGGAGGGATGGGCTTTTGGTTCAAGCACTAGACTATGACTCATAAGACCTAGCTTCAGTTCTACACGCTGCCGCAGACTGCTTTTACCACTTTTGGCAAGTCACTGAATCTCAGTGTGCCTCAGTTTCACTTCTGTAAAACAAGGCCAATCATATTTATTTTTCTCCCACACATTATCTGCCTTGTCTGTTCAGACTATAAACACTTTGGGTCTCTTGTGTGTGCATCTAGGGCCTAGCCCAATGGGGGTCTGATCTCTTTTGGGGCCTCCTGTGCTACAGGTGTTTAAATAATAATGAAATTGGGGAGAGGGAGAATGGAAACAGCAATATCATTAACATAGAGCCTACAGCTCGGTCTGTTAGACTGTAAGTTCTTTGGAACAGACATCTTCTTGATGTTATGCATGTGTTCAGTGCCTTGCTTCAATCCCCACTGCCAAACTAACCATCATCATAATTTAAAGTATGATGTCAAGTTAACAAATCACTGTTTACAAGTGAAAATAATGAGAACGCACTGATACGACCTTATGCCTAGTGTATTTATTCCTAGTGCATTTGAAAAGAATTGCATCACCATTATTGCGTTTCGGGGCCTAGTCTCATTGCAAAAGAGTATGAACCCAGTGGCACTCCTGGGAGGAATGAGTGCCTAGGAAATGCAGATTAGATCTTTTGGATTGTATACGACTGGCATTGAAACTTTGCCCAGAAACTTTTCTTTAACTTTATTTTACTTACTAATCACCTTCCCAGGATCCTGGAGGGGAGATCAAATGCTTTAGGTTTCTATTTGGTTGACAGGGATTGTAGGAGAGGCCAAGGTGCCTTTCTGCATAGACAAGGAGAATCTTACTACTATTTGAGCAACAGTCTTGATGACTGCTTGAATCTACTCCTACAAATGACATAGCGTAGGTAACACACTGCTTTGGGCCAGCCTGTATGTTTTTTTTTCTTTTGTCTTATTTAATTGAGGACATGATCAGGAGTCCATTGATGTCAGTGGAAAGGCTCCCACTGAAATCAATGGGGTTTGGCTCAACTACTGAAACACTCATATTTTTTTACCACATCAAGCAGGTCCTGGAGTCCGAGACTTTGGCTGCAACATGAACTCAGAAGTCACAAGCCAAAAAACAAATGGGTTGTAAGTAAACTGACAATCTGCAAAAGCTTCCTTTTAGGCTAAGTGATCACTGAAATGAACAGTTGAAAGAAAACCTACTGTCACAATCAGTCTACTGCATGTGCCAAGCCTAATGTATGCAGTCTGCCCTGTCTGTACATTTCCCCTAAACCACAAGATGGTGCCATAATCACATCTGACATGACCTCTCTTGGTATTTGGGCATAAACTATGCCTTTTGTCTGCCCAGGTAGATTTGGGGTTGATATCTGCCCTCAGAACTCATCACAAAATAAGGCCATTGAAATCGTTTGGGGATCTCTTGGTTAGTGGACATTATTAAGTGAAAACTCTCCCATTGTATAAAGGTCCTCCTTGCTTCTGTGACTTTTAACAGTAATGTGTGCAGTTATGACAGAGTGATGATTTTAGCATGAATGGCTTTTGAATTATGATATTCCATACTGACTTACATTAAATTCTTAGCATGAAATTTCCAAACACAAATATCAAGAATTACTGTGGCCAGGTGCCACTATTTCTAACAGCAAGCATGGGTTGTGGCGCACGGTTTTAAACAGATGTTAGAACGGTTTGGAAAATTAATTTCATGAGGAATCAAGAACTTTGGGACATCAAAGGGAAAGTGTCATGTAGTTTAAGCTGAAAATGTGTCCTACTCTAATTTGATTATATTTTGATCAGAAGTATCCTCTGAATTTGGTGGGCTTCTCTGAGTTATTTTTATGTATTACTATACAACATGGCGCAAAAGAACAAAACATGAAGGATTGATATTTTTATAGTACCTACACAACATTTTGAACTCTTGTGCACTTTCTGCAGTAGGGCTTTAGTAACACTAACTGTTTGAAGAGATAAGTTTGTTCTCATGCCCCAATCTGCTCCCAAATGCTTATCCTTCCCTCTCCCCACACAAAATACCAGATTTCCTTTCTCTGTGAAAGCACCCTAACCTGAGCCATCTTCCTGAGACCAATACCCTCCTTCTACGGCCTAACCGGCCTCCCCACTGCACATCTGCCTCAACCCATCTGTTCCTAAGCCAAGAGCCAGTTTGGAAACTGGGAGCAGGAAGGCAGGATACACGGGGAACACAGGGAAAAATTCTATCAGCAGGTATAGATAGTGTTTGCTGGGACTAGCTCTGGATCATAGTCTCAACCTCCCCGTTGCTGGAAGCTATTTTGATGTTTCCTCCTCCTACCTAGGCCTTCTACCTAACCCAGCTCCAAAACCATTAGAACACTCAGGGTATGTCTATACTGCACACTAAGCTCAGGCTCTGAGATCAAGCCCCCCTTCCATCCACACACAAATCAATCTAATTCAGATCAGCAAGCACTCAGGGCTTGGATCCTAGGTGCCAGCTAAGGGTGATGGATCAGAGCTGGAATTGCACTGTGATTTGGGTCCAAACTCTGTCATTTTGCAGAGTGGATGAAGCTCAAGCCACATACCCAAGTCAGAAGGTCTGCACAGTGCAGTATGGATGTCTTAGCTGTGAGACCTGGGGCAGTAATTGTAAGCCCAAGTGTACAGTGCACTATGGACACTCAAGCATGGGCTTGCAAACACCAAGTCTATAAGCCGGGATCCCACAGACCCAGGATATCATGTTGTGTAGACATACTCTTAGGGCCATATTTTTCAAAGGTATTTAAATGCCTAAACATGCGGATAGGCATCCGGTGAGATTTATAAAAGCTAAGGCACTTTTGAAAATCCTACTAGGCATCTATCTGCACCTTTAGGCACCTAAACACCTTTAGAAATTTGCCACCCAGTCACCAGCTGTTCCCATAAACTGATCAGTCTTCTAAAGTTTAAATCCTATTTTAAAAATTCTCACAAGAACAACCTAAAGACATTGTCCAGAATTTTTAAGATAATTTTTATTCTTATTTTTGTTTCTCGTGAAAGCCCCTTGGAAAGCTGAAACTTGAAAGCAGCACTCTTCTCAGCCTTCTTCCTGCCTAAAGCACAAATACACTTTGTTGCTGTACGGTGGCTCATAAGTATTAATCTGCTTTCTCCCTGCCATGTATGTAACACGCCCCATGTGTACCTTGAGGCCTTACTGTGCTAGGCACCATAACAAACTCCGGGAACCACAGTCCCTGCTCTGAAAAGCTTACACACTAATGTGAAACAAGATGCAAAAAGTGAGTGTGAGAGCTTATCCACATGGCAAAGGGTTGTTGTTGTTTTTTGTATAAGCTAAGATACGAATTTAAACTGCTATAGTTTTATCAGTATAATCACCATTCTAGTGTGTGTTGTGCCTTTTTTGGTTTAGCTTATGTCACTGGGGAAGGAGTTTAAGCTAAACCGAAAAAAGCGACTCACATCAGAATAAGAATGTCCATACAAGGGTTAGACGTACCTTTATAATGATAATTGGTATAGCTAGTAAAATTTTCCCATGTAGACAAGGCCTAATAAACAGGGATGGCATGGCAACACTACTAAGATCACATGGTTACATAGACTAGCTGTGGGTCCAGCTTGATTATTAGTAGCTTGTCTGACAGGGACTTTCCAAAAAGTGCTTCCTTTATTCTTTTTTTGTGTCCTCAATTTTTTCTTTGAATTTTGGTGTTGGCAAAAGGAGGTGGGTTGAAATCCCTAAAGTGGGAAGTCCTTATTTATCCATGACAAGCATCACACTAGGCATAAGTTTCCCTCCCAATGTGTCTCCATTCTACCCTGGGAGGTCACTCTGAGGAATGGGAGAGAAATTGGCTTGATTGGCTCTTGCTTTGCCACCTCCATTAGTCATTTATACTTGCACAAAGTAGGTGCAAAATGCTATCAAATCAAAATGGTAGCACTTTAGACCCACTTGCACTCCCTTTCCCTAGGTGTAAATGACTGTGCAAAGTTCAAGGCCAAGGAGAATCAGGCCCTCAAAGTCCATTCAGTCCTTGGGAGTTCTTCCAAAACTTTCAATCCCCACCGCCCAAAGTAGAGAGCAACTAAATACTGACAAATGCTGATGTACAAATGCTGGAAGTCTTAAGATGGGTGAACTAGAATGCCTGGCATTAAACGAGGATATTGGTATAACAAGCATCACAGAAACTTGATACAATGAGGATAATCAATAGGACACATTAATACCATGGTACAAAAGATATAGGAATGACAGAGCAGGTGACGTTGGTGGGGGAGTGGCACTCTATCTGAAAGAAAGCATAGAGTCAAATAAGATTAGAATCTTAAATGAATCATACTGTACCATAGAATCTCTATAGATAGAAATTACATGAGTGAACAATAAGAATATAGCAGTAAAATGGGGCTTAGATTTCTGAGTCCCTTAGGGACAGATTTGTAAAGGCAATTAGGCACTTAAAGATGTAGATAGAGCGATCCACCGGCAGTTGATTTGGTGGGTCTAGTGAACACCTGCCAAATTGACAGCAGATCGCTCTCCAGTCAACCCTTGTACTCTACCCCCAATGAGAAGAGTAAGGTGAGCCGACGGGAGAGTTTCTCCCATTGATCTCCCACAGTGTAGACCCCGTGGTAACTCGACCTAAGGTACATTGACTCCAGCTACATTATTCATATAGCTAGAGTTGCGTAGTGTAGGTCGACTTACTGCACTAGTGTAGACATAGCCTAAGTGTGTAAATCCCATGGATTTAGCTTGAAAAAGGTCCTTAGTCTCTTTTGCAAATTTTTATTTAGTATCTTTGAATGCATCAGTTATTTGCTAAGGGTGAAATTCACCAGTGCTTTGCAGAGCCCTTGCACTGGCCCTCCACTCCACTGGAGATTCATAGATTATAATGCTAGAAGGGACCATTGTGATGGTCTAGCCTGACATCCTGTATAACACAGACCACAGCAGTTCCCTGAATTAATTCCTGTTTGAACTAGATCATATCTTTTAGGAAAACATGCAGTTTTGATTTAAAAATATATCTGGGCAATAGGCAAAACAGTTGTAGGTGGGGAGAGGCTTAGCATCCCCTGTGGACTGCATGCAAGCTCTGTGCACAAATCCTGCATAAGCTGGTGAGGTGCGGATAGTAGTGATGTGAGGGACCCAACAGTGGAACCACAGAACTTTTATTTACATTGACCCAGTGGGTGCAATATATCTTGGGTCAGATTCTTCCCCTTTGTCATGCTCAGTAGTATCTTGTGTCATGGTACCAAGAAAAACTTTCTAACTTTAAGGGTAGTTACGCTCTGGAACAGGCTTCCAAGGGAAGTTGTGGAATCTTCATCATTAGAGGTTTTTAAGTACACATTAGACAAACACCTGTCGGGGATGGTTTAGGTTTATTCCTGCCTCAGCACAGGGGACTAGACTTGATGACTTGCCGAGGGCCCTTCCAGCTCTACATTATATAATTCTATTATTTATTTAAATAGGACTACTGGTGGAGAAAGGGACTACTCATCATGTAGCAAAATAGATGGGAACATCTGGCTCCATGCAAGTAAAGTGAAGAGGATGAAACTACCCCGAACTTGGGTTGGTGGATAGATTTCAGGTTCCAAAACCCCATGTCTTCCCCCTCTTCTCATTTTCCCAGATAGAGCTCAAACATAGGTTTTAACTGAGCAGATTTAATTTTTACTCTAAATCTGGGGTGAATCTGAAGTTTTAAAAATAACATGCTTACGATTTACCCAAATTCAAAAGGTGTCTTGAGCATTTCTTAAATGCAAACATCTGTTTGCTTAGTTCAATATTTTTATCATTCATAATGTATGAGGCAGTTCTTCCTATGTCTAAACAGTGGCATGTATGGAGATTTGTGTGTGTATATATATAGCTCTATACACTTTTCTTGTTGGAAGCAATTATCTTGACAGTGATGTGATATTTGCTATATGAAAGCTCCATGTAAAGAACTGCAAACAGATTTCCATGGAGCTTTTATACTAACTTAAAAATCATAAACACAATTTTGGGGGACAAATGCTTGTTCAGATATGTCAAAGCCAAAGTGGGCATGTATCAGAGGGTGGGAATTGGCCCTTAAAATTTCATATTTAACAGGTCTTTCTGAGTAAAAGGCTGAATGAGAATTGCAGCTGTCCTTTCATTTTTTAAATATTAAGGCTATGGGGAGATTAATAAATGAACCTGGGATCAGGATGGGCTTACTCTGTAGCTTATGCCAATGTCACAAAAGATGGGACTATATAACAAAAAGGTCAATGAGCTTAGAAATGCCACTTGTAATTAAAAACTTAGCTGCTTCTTACCTTTCATCTTTGCAGATCGCTGGTCTGGACATATGATGCATTTTTTATTCATTTTAAGCATAAAAGAAACTAGCCCATCCCTTTCCAGGCTCAGGTAACTCACACCCAGCCCAACAGAATGGTGCCACTCTTTTAAAATAGAATTGAAATTCTCAATCAGGATGGCAAAACCCAAGGAAGAAAGCCCAAATCTTATTATTCCCCCTTGGAAATGTGTAAGTGCTTAAAACAGGGGTTTCTAACGAACAGGTCACATGACCAAGATCCTGCTATTTCTGAGTTTTCCTGCAAAAGGCTGCTAGAGCAGAGCCAGAGTGTTGCTTTAATATAGACCAGGCATGCTAGAACCTACAGCCTGCCCTACCCATTCCCCCAGGCAGGACAGCAAGCTTCCTGTCAGCATGTTCACCCACAGCAAGTTAGTTCAAATGTGCACCTCACTTTTTGCATTACAAAAAGCTTCTCGGTGACGGATCAGAAGGAAAAAGCTCCTTCAGACGCCTTTAAGAAAGTATTTATGAACACAGGAATTAAAATTGAGCGAATTCTTGAAAATATTATGATCAAATCTTGAGATGCATTTAACTGAAGAACATATGTGAAATCTGTACTTTTACAATTGTCATATTATAGATATTTATTATCTTTTAAAAAGCCTACAATGAAGAAACAGGTAATATAAATGTATTCACTGTTTTTTGACAATTTTATTTTATATTCTATAGGCACAAGTGAGCGTGCTTTAGAGACTGTATTGTATGGCACACTTATTGCAGCTAAAAGAGATGTCTATCCTTCGCATGCTCCATCCCCCAATTTTTGACTACTATATTTACTTCATATATAACTGGTTCATCTTTTGGGTCTTTTTTCTTTCCAATGTTTCCATACTAATCTTTCTATACAGATTAAACTTTTCCATTTCTTCAGTGTTTCTCTAGTCTCCTGGAGTCATTTACCAATTACAGCAGGGATCAGGGCCAAAAACAGCTCAAGATCACAAATAAGATTATCTCAAGTGGCACCTCAGTGAAATTGCTAAATCTTTTCTCAAGGACCCAGAACTGTAAATATGAGGCTGATTTCTTCAGTATATCACACCGTCTTTAAGGTTTTTCCTCTTCGCTAGGATATCTTTGCTCTCTTACCTTACTTCCTAGTGAGGGTGAGCATCTCAGTTATGTGGGTGCAAAATAGGAGTAGCTCAAATAAACTTTAATAGAGTTATTCCAGATGTAACTGGAAGCAGCAGACTCCTATTGACTTCAATGGGCACTGGATCAAGTCCCAACTTCTGTTGTGCAGGAATCATTTTTTAACTTGATGGTAAGGAGAGAACTTAACTAAATTGTTCACTTAATTCTTCCCCCAGGGGAGCACCAGATGGTAAGCAAGAGTACAAGCTAGTCTCTGGGAGATTGGACACTGTAGGCTGCTTTCCAGTATACATTTCAAGGAATCTTGCTCTGCTATAAAGACACAGGAGTTAAGCCAGTTCTTGTTAAACAAATGCTACTTTATCCTATTGCTTAATTGAGATGAGGCCTCCTCCTTTCCAAAAAGATTCAACCCTCCCCCGCACTGCGATGATTGTGAGCTAAACCCAAAGAAAATATTTTCTGAAAACAAATCTTAACTCCTAAGACTAAAAATCCTGAGATAAGAAACAGGAAAGGTCTGCTTCCAACTTGCAAAACTCAGCTGGCTTTCCCACTGCACAAATACAAATAAAAGCAAAGCTGACTGCAGCTTGAATGGTAGAATGACAAGGAACAGTTGCAAAGGATTATTACATTATCTTTCAGGATTCGAAAAGGAATGTATTGCTGATATCCATTTGTTAATCTACATGTATTTTTCTTTTCTGTGAATCAATGTATTCTGTAAAAGTTTCAAACATGCTTTTCTCTGCTGACTGGTGTGTTACTGTAATATGGGTGAATTGTTTTGGTGGGCTGGAGGGAGTAATGCTATTGCCTGTCTGCGTTGCTAGAGAATATCCCCACCCAAAAGATGAAGGGAAAAAAAAGAAACAACGTGTTGATAAGGGCAGATTTCAGGAACATCTTTATAAGGAATATTTTTATGTCTGTCTACACTTAAAAATTAGATCAATCTCTCTACATCACTCAAAAGGCTGCAAAAAATATTGCACCCTGAGTGCCACAGTTGAGACGTGTAGATGCAGCTAGGCCAATGGAAGAATTCTTTTATCAGCTTAGCTACTGCCTCTCCAAGAGGTGGATTAACTACAGCAATGGAAAAACCCCTTCTGTCAATGTAGGAAGCATCTACACAGTGGTGCTAAAAGGACACAGCTGCAGCGCTGTAATCGTGCTGCTGTAGCACCTGTAGTGTAGACATACCCTTACTTTGATGCAGTCAGACACTACCATAGCACCAGCAAGTCCGTGAATTGTTGTAACAAAGCTTTTAATACCTTTATAAAAAAATAAAGTTATTTACATTTGCAAATCATTTGATGGCATCCTCATTACAGCACTTTACTGGATGAAGAAATGTCACTAGAATACACATTAGGGTTAGTATCCTTCGTAGATGAGCATAATATGACAGGACAGACTGTTTAAAATATTTTAAAATTCCTGATCTTCTATAGCTTGATACAAATACATTCCTTACAACACATGTACCTCAGATTTAGAGAAAAACCGGATCCCTTCCAGGTGAGGACACGGGAACTTTGTCCTATCTATTAACATGTCCTAGGGATAGTCACTGCTCATGTATATAGCACCTTAAACACACACAAAAAAGGGCAATAACCTAATTCCAAGGCCCATAACCTAAGTTCAGGACCTCGCTTATGCTACTTCAATGTCTTTAAGAAAAATCTAGTTAAAAGGACAAAAGTAATGTGACTATATTTATTGCATAGCTGCAGGAAATAGGATTGATGAATACAAAAGCCATCAAAATATATTATAAATCTATTTGAGTTTCAAAACTACTCTAGAATACTGCTTTGCTTTAGAATACAAATAACACTGTTTGGGATTAGTTCGTAGAGCCTGATTTTGGTCCATGCTGGTAATTCTATAATGTTATAATCCTCTTCCATTACTTTAAAAGCCTCAGAACAACAGGTTCTCAGGCAGTGGTAGTAATGATGCAGCAAAAGAAAGGCCTTTCCAAATTCCAGACTTCAGCCACTGCAGCCAGTTCAGAGGAATTCCCATCTCACCTCCTCCCTTCTTTATTCCTTCCCTTTAAGTGCATTTACCCTCAGAACTATAAGGGAAAGAAAGGGTAGGGTACAAAGATTTCACACTGTTTGTTAGAGATGGCTTCTAGTCACCATCCTTTAGTTGTGTGCCCATAAATCATAGCTCTTAAAAATATCCAGAAAAAAAGTTAGCTTTACTTCAGCTAAGCTGTAGTTCCACATAGTCTGTTAGCTGTAGAAACTTCTTTGGTGTCAGATTCTGGTCGTCCTGAAACCACAAATGGCCAAGTCTGTAAACAAAAAAAGACATTTCACATTAGAAGGATAGTTGCAATATAAAGTAAAACTGGAGCTTTTATTAACAGTTAATTTCCTAGCACCCCATATTTAAAAAACAAACAGTTTTAGTCACACTGGGAAGCACTACAAACTGGTTCTCTCTAAAAAGTATTATTTTAATTGGTATCAGATGCACCATAACTTGTTATTACCAGCATCCACTTATTCATGTCCAAACATATAATATTTTTATAATGCTTTGTAACTGATTTCCTAGTTTTTAAACTGGTGCTAAAATAATCAACCACCCTAATACATCCAGAAAGACAGAACAACAATCCTCTTCTTTATGCCTCAGGTCTTAAATTCTGGATTTAGTGAAAGCTTATGCTGCAAAATGACCTGAAGAATGAATTATATTTTCCTCAGTCATTTAACTTGCCTGATACCCAGAGAATGAATTCGTTAAAGGTTTCTGATTCAGTCTCCCCAACATAAACACATCTAGTCTCTGCATCACTTTAGGCCAACGTTGGCTCTTCGTTATACTGGTGTAAACGGCATGATTGCGAATGTTTTCAAAGCTGTAACTGAGCGGAGAATTGGGGTCTTGCTTAGATAATAAACACCACCACTCTGCTGGAGTGATCTACACAGTTTAAAGAAATAGGGGAAACCTAAGAACGCTGGAAAATGTAGTATACCAGCTACAGATACGCTGAAGTTAAAGATCAGAAGTAAGAGCTAGACCAGATGAGTTAGATCACTAATTATTTTTTCAGGGGGAAATGTCAGCCTATAAAAATAAACACACGTCGATGGGTCTGTTCTTCCTCTCCACAAACACCCCTGCTCCCAGAGCTACTACGTGTTCATCCCCAAGGCGCACAGCTCTCTGAGCAGGGACTGGACGGACTCGACCTCCAGGATGAAGGTTTCAGACCCACAAGTGCCTGCTATTGTTCGGTGTCCAGCTAGACACGCCTGGCACCGGATTGACAGGGCCGGGCGTGCCAAGCCATCGGCTTCTTGTAGCTCAGCACCTCTGCGAAGCAGGCTCTGGGGGTGCGAGGTTGCTCCTCCCACCCAAATCAGAGGCCCCTTGGAAAAGTGGCCCTTGTCTGCCACCCCTCTGTCCGTCCATCCTGCCACCCACCCCAGCCCCGCCGGGCCCATCCGCCTAGAGGCGGGCCAGCCTCGCCTCGCCTGGGGGGCGCTTACCAGGTTGACAGGGTGCACGTAGCCGTTCTCGTAGCGATCCTCCTGCAGCAGCTGCCGGAGGTGGGCGATGTAGCTGGACGCCAGGCGCAGCGTGTCCAGCTTGGAGAGCTTGGTGTCGGGCGGCACCCAGGGCAGGCTGGTCTTGAGGCGGGAGAACGCCTTGCTCAGCACCCGCATGCGGGCCCGCTCGCGGGCGTTGGCGGCGTTGCGCTGCGACTGCTTGCACTCGCCCGACGCGCCCCTGGGCAGCAGCGGCGCCGGCGGCTTTCTTTGCCCGGCCTCGCCCGGAGCCCGCTCCTCTTGCAGCCCCCGGCCGGCCCGCCCGCCGCGCAGCGCCCTCGCCGTCCTCTCTTCCTCCTCCTCCTCGTCCTCCTCCCGCGGGAGACTGGTCCGCCGAGGGGTAGAGCGGGCCGGGGCTGACGCTGAGCGGCGGGCGGCGGGTAGCCCAGCTGCAGCCCCCGCAGCTCCATGGCGGGCAGTCTCCTCCGCGTCGCTGCCGAGCCCGTGGACATGGCACGCGCCCTTCCCCGGGGAGACGGGCTCGGGGGGCAGCGGCGCCGGGCGGGCAGGCAGCGCAGGCAGGAGTCCGCCAGCCCCGCGGCCGCCCCCCACTCACCCGCGCCGGGAGGCTCGGCGGGATGCCCCCAGCCGACTGGGCTATATAGCCAGGGGTCCGGAGCGGACCATCTGCAGAAGGGGAGGGGGAGGGCAAGGGGCTGGGGGGCGCTCCCCCGCCTCCCTGCGCACACACGGCAACGGGCAAGACGCCCAGAGCTCCCCCCCAGCAGCGCCTGAGCCCTTCCCCAGCGCCGCAGAGTGTGTCCAGCTGCTCCGCCAGCGACCCCGGCGCTGCTGTGGGAGCCGGAGCGCGGGGCTGGGGACGAAGGGGTCATCTCCCCCCCACCCCGCGACGGAGCTGCGGGCGCTTTGGGCTGGGGTGAGGGAACGATTTCTATAGCCGGGGTGCTGAGAGCCACTGAACCAAAGGGCAACCCCTGTATCTAACGGAAACCACCTCACCCTAGGCCCGGGGTGCTGCACCCCCCGCCCCTAGTTCCAGCACCTGTGCTTCGGGAGGCTCTACCGCCCCCTGTCTGCACAGTCTGCGATTCCCAGCTGCCCTCCAAGCTCCGCCGGGCCCTTCGCAGGGGGGATGGGGCTCGGCAGGGACGTCCCCACTGCCTGGCCGGGGACCCGAAACTGCAGAGTGGTGATCCTGCTGTCCTCGCCCAGGCCAAGCGTCCACTAGGGACTGACAGCTCTGTCGTATTATCATCATATACCTGTCGCTGCAATAGAGTGACCGGCACTTTACCGCGACTCTGCTCCAAAAAACTTACAGTCAAATCCCCTTCTTATTTCAGGGCTTTCCGAATAAGACTAGATCGAAGATACCTGGCCCCATTTTTCGGGACGGCTCTGCAATGGCCGGCAATAGGCCAAACCTACAGCGGCTGTAGCACCCCTGCTATAAATGGAGTTCCACCTGTTACAGACCTGGCCCTCACTCATTTATAGGCAGTGACTTTGTTATTTACTGTGCGCGGGCTATAGGCGATGGAGAGCGAGCGAGAAAACAATGCTATAGCGGAAAACCAAGTAGTTTTTTTTTTTAAATGAGTAATGTAGTTAAAAGTCACTAAAAAGAAATGACATATATCTTGGCATTGCGAATAACTTGCACAAAGGTATAGAAAGTGGCAAACGGATATAAACGGGTCTGGAGATTTCTTCTCCCCTGGAGCAATCTTAATTGAATCAAACCGATCTGGAATCCTTATAGTTCTGTGACATATACGAACTTAAACAAGGCAGCTTTCCTGTAAAAGTTCATCAGAGTTTGCACATTCCGTTTTGCAGTTCTCATGTATCACCGCACAGGGAAAAATACTCAGTCCACTGGAAATGGTAATATACAAAAGCAATATAGAAATAACTTTGATAACAGAATAAAAATCTCCTTCCTAAAATGAAGACCCAACTCTTGTTTATTTCATGGGCCTTCTCGACCCTATCTGGATACAATTAACTAGAATAAATGTTCCAGTTTGCAGAGAATGTGTGGGTCTGATGGTTATAACAGGTGGAAAGATCTGTCTTAAATCTTGCTCCTTAATCTTTTCGATACATTCATCTCTCGACCAATATGGCAACTTCCCCTTTGTTACAATTCCTGGCACAATTCTCCTTCTTTTCATGACCAGTTTCACCCAGCACTATGTAATTTGCTCCTCACGAGTTTTGCCGTCTTACTCTGGGGGCACTTAACGTTGTATAAATGTCTTCATCAATAGGGGCGTGACTCAACAGAAGGATATTTTATGTCAAACTTTCCAAGTGAAACTTGACAACAATATTCGTTGAACCGCTGAAACACACGAATGATATTTGCAACTGGATCTCTTGAACTTGGGTTGACTCTGGGTGCTTGCTTTCTGTCCTACACATAAGGCTACAGTGGTAGGGAAAATAAGACGAGGCGATGGATTTTTCTCAGCAGGACTATACTATGCGTTACCTATTAGTGCACACTATCAATATAAATACAGAGTGAAACACGCACATCAGGAACACATATATAACTTTTCTTTTTTCCCCAATCTGGATTGTTTATTCAGGTGCAGTCTGAACGCTTTCTTTGCTAAAGATTAATGGAGAAAAAGTGCTGGATTTCTCTAAACAGAGAGGAAAATGGTATCCAGTCTTAAAAGCTATATTGGCGAATCTCACCTTTCACTCCTAGCGCTTCCTCAGCGAATTAAAGTCTAATTGATTGTTTATTTCATCCGATTAAACCGCCTGAAAAATGGAGAAGGGGAATAGACAATCTCTATGCTCAGTTACTGGTTATTACAGATCTTGGGCCAAAATCGCCAGTGGTGCAAATCGGGAGTAACTCTATTGAAGTCTAAGGAGGTATTCCGGATTTACAAAATAGAATTTGGTCCCTTGAATCCACTAAATTGTTTCTACGCTTGACCAGCATATCAGTTTCAGAATAAATTCTTTAATGGGGCCAGAGCGTTACGTCATGCTTACATTCATTTTTTTTAACAAATACTTTAATCCTCCAATAGTGCATGCTCTCTCGAATACTGAACAAGGAATATTTCATTACAAGATTGAGCCAGAATTCTCTCTCAATTACCAGGTATGAAGTCGTTGACTTCAATGGGGGTTCTACTCAGTTAGGAGGCACAGTGTGAACAAATATTGAACCAAACCCTGCTCTCTTTGAATTCAGTACCGCTCCAATGTGTAAGCCCTCTGCCCTCTCTGTGTAACACTATTGACACCTGAATGTCGCAGAGTCAAGTATAAACACCAAGGTAGACACAGAAATAATGTCTGGATGGGGAGAGAACTGGAGACAGGGCCTTCTTCAGGGAAGTACTGGAACTCCCTTCCTCTTGTTGACCTGCCATGTTTGTTGACTTTAAGGTGATGCCACATAGAAAATCTATTCCCTTAAGTTTTCCGTGAGAAAGTGGTAGGAGAGTCCTTGCTTGTGTGGGGTTGGGAGGATTTTATGTTTTGGCAATATGCCAGAACCTACTATGTATTTTCCTTAATTTTTGCGTGTGGCTTGATTCTAGAGCTCTGGATAGGAGTTTTGGTAAATAACTCGGAATAAATGGATATATTTGAATCCATAAAAACAGAGTTTGGCTTCTTGTCTTTATAGTGACTCATTCTCATTTTTAAAATTTGTATCACTTTAGTGCCTAGGAACTCCAGTCAGGACCGCTCGGCATCATGCCGGCCACTGCCCAAACATGACCTGTGCTGCTGATTGCTGGGAAAGCTGTATAATACCCTCGCTTTATTTCTAGTCAAAGTGCACGCTTTAACGGCATGGAAAGCTGTTTGTTTGTTAGAGTACTGGGGATGAGGGAGTGTATGGATTTTTCTTCTCAAACAATATTTTAGAACGGAACAAAATGTCAGAAATCACTTAGCCATTGTAGGCGAAGTACTGCAGAACCAATTTTCTTGTGAATTTAAGAGACGTCTATATCATATAGGTAGTTTGTTTCTATGGATCCATAAAACTGGGGTGGCAGCAAGTCATTTATATAAAACATACAAGGATCGGATGGCTTAACTGATGGGTTCTCTCTGGCATTTGTGCTTGCAACATATCTAGCCACAGCAAATCCCTCACCGTGAAGAGAAGTATAGTTTTTCAGCTCTTGGAGAGCGCTAGGTAAACGAGTTTAAAAGGGTGGGCTTTGCTGTGCTTGCTATAGTTTTGGACTAAGTAGGAAATGATAACATCGCGAGAGTGGTTGGAGGAGGGCTTGTGTCTGACTCTAGAAGCTGTACAGAGCATACACCAAGCAGCCTAAACATGACACAAGGGAGAGCCCTAGCAACTGAAAAAGAATTCAGGGGAACTTGTTAGAAAATATAATTAGTCACACTTCTGCTATTAAAGGATATTACCTGCTGATCCTATAGACAAAAAAAAGAATGTGTAATAATTTGTATTAAAAGAAACAACCTGAACATTATGCAAAAAGGGAGGAACGTGCTGCCACGGCACAATTTACACGAGATTCCTCTTTGCTACCCGTATTGTGAGGTCATTGCATGAGGGGAACATATATTTTATCAAATTCTGGGAGGTCAGAATTGAATTCCTCCTGTCGTCCAATAATTTTGCAGTACTGATATGGTGAGTTGCCCTGCCAGCAGTGTTCTGTTCTCCAAGGGAGAGGAAATGACTTCCTTAATACTGAAGTACCAGAGGGGTAGCCCTGTTAGTCTGGATCTGTAAAAGCCGCAAAGAATCCTGTGGCACCTTATAGACTAACAGACGTATTGGAGCATGAGCTTTCGTGGGTGAATACCCAGTTTGTCGGATGCTCCAATACGTCTGTTAGTCCATAAGGTGCCACAGGACTCTTTGCTGCTTTCCTTAATACTTGCTGCCCCAGGACAAAAATACTTCATGCTGCGATACTTTGTGGATCGCCTCAGTTTCAAAGGGAAAGGGAACATTGTGCATCGAAAAGGTGTTCCAGGAAGCGAGAATACTGTGCTTTACACTCTGTACGGTTCACTTAAACTCCACAGAAATACCTGTCGCTGCTAGAACCACCAAGAACCACCCATACGGGGTTTACTAAACACCATTGCTTAGCGTCCTGGCATTGAGCCAGACGTTTGGCAAGACCAGGATTGCACAGCAGTCATAAAACCGACTTCCCTCTCATACCTTCCAAAAAAACAAACCAAAACTAAAAACCCCATCTTGGGCCAGATTCTCATCCTATACCGTTTACACGGTCTGAGGATCAGACCGCGCTCCTTTAGCGCTCCTGACCACACGACGTGGACACTAACAAAGCGTGTATATGACTGTGTGGAGCCTTTAAGTGATGATCCGAGCAAAGGACAACAATGTTCGTTTAGACTTGGACATTCTAATGAAAGCATCACACTGAAATCCAGGAAACTCGAACCTGAAAGGTTATTCACAAACGAAAAAAAAAAAAAAAAAAAAAGACTACGCGGTGGTTTCACAAAGAGTTGCCTTTCCGCCATATTTGGAGAGGAGGAGGAGGAGAAAACCCTAGTGAATGGGTTAAGCCGTGTCAACTAAAACAAACAAGTGTTAAATGAACCCCTGAAAGAAAAGTAAGAAAATTATTTACTCGACTTTATTCTGCATAGTAGGCGCGGAACTCCCTCACCAGAGCACATCATCAAAGAATACACTTGGCAAATGAATTTTAACTCCAGGATTTAAAAACGGAAACACGTGATGATGCTAGATCATTAGCGTTAGTGTGTTTACCGAGTGCAGTTTGACAACAACACCTCTTCAATGGGAACGAAGGCACAGTGAGAATCGACGATATGGAAATATTTCCCAAAGCAGTGTGTGCCACGACGAAAGATGTCACAGAAAAGGAAGAGATCAAGAAGATGCAATATAGAGTCGGATCCTGCAGACTTCTGTCAGGCTAAACTTCCATCGACGTAAAGGGAAGCTTTCCCTGATCTTGCTGGAGAGCTTACATTAATTATGATGTCATGGGATTTTTATATTTTACTCCAGCCATTTGTCCGATTTCTTAGCTAAATGTGTTAGATTTAGCTGTTTAAGGGGAAAATGTCATTGCTTTTCTAATTTCTCACAAATATATTCATACCTATATCTCTCGATCAATACCTCAAGCATACTATATGTGTACAGGCATATACTCAATATACACCGTCCATCTAGAGATATCAAATTCCTAAAGTATGTATGTGTTGTGCAATAGAAAATAATTAATTCTCTCTCCGTTTACTTCGATCTAGAGAACATAAATAAAAGAGGCTTTTTTTTAAATAAAAAGAAACGTGTTTAGCATTCGAACAGTCAGATTCCAGAATTCTTAAAATACACACGGCGAGCAAACACTGTTCATTGTGTTAATTGCATTGACCAGTACTCAGGACCCCCCTGTTTGCGGAATTATTCGTTTTTAGTTGATTCTGTGCGTTTGTTTAGTTTCAGATTTAATAACTTTGGAAAGAAAAGGAGACATTATTAATTGCTGAGGCTCATTACTTTCCCCCAGAGTTTGGCTGGTAGTCAGTTTTGCTCAGGTATCTCTAACTTTCAGCACACTTTCCCCTATGGAATCGCCAAGCAAACTCTCTAAATACCTCCTGGCGCCAGAAGAAAGTTCTCATGTAATAGATACCTTGTGGTGTGAGAACACGGATTCTGCTCACTTTGTCAATCAGCCTTGGGGAGAGGAGGGGGATTTTATATATAAAAATGAAAAATACTTGTTTTTGAATTCTGATTTTTAAATAGTGCTTGAGTGGGATGCTCAGAATTTCTGATGCTGTTAAGTCTGCAGTTTATTTCTTCTCTTGAAACAAATTAGCTGGATTAGTAAGCAGCTAGGAGAAAACACCATGTTACGCTCCTTGTGTTTCAGTCTGAGAGGGAAGCCCACCAGAGCAAGACGGAAGAGATGGGTAGAGATAACATCACCACAACACTTCATACTTCAGTGCTCCAGCACACTCATTTCACATGGGCTCGGGCAGAGCACATGGAGGAGTGTTGTCTTCACCCGATTTGTTTGCTTCCTCAAGTATATAGCTAGCTAGAGTTGCTGCGGATCTCAGATCAGCCTGGCACACCTGGTTAGTCAGTTACATAGCAGCACACAAGAGAAAATCAGGGCGCAAAATTATAATGGTGTAAATAAAATTCAAGCTGATACTTTGGGTTCTGATTTGAGTTGAGTGAATAATTCACAATTAATAATTTATGCAACACATTTGATCGTTGTTCACAAATCAGCTGCAAACGAGAGCATGGAATTCTCGCATATGTTATATACAATTATTCACTATTTTCTTCGGTTAAGAACTCTTCCTGGAATGTACATAGATACCGCAGTAATGGGCAGCCACATAAAAAATAGGCAGGCAGACATATATTCTTTACATTACGATAGCACCCATAGGCTCTGATCAAGATCAGGGACCCATTGTGCTAGGTGCTACACAAACAGGTTGTAAAGAGTGTAATTCTTGGTCTGCAGACAATTCTTGGGTCGAATAGTTCTTTGAGAATATTTGCCACTTATATTGTCTCTATTTGTTATACTTTATGTTTCCTGGTTGGATGACTTTTTTAACTAACCAGCACAGCATGGGTTGGGAATTTTACAATCAAGGATACAATTCAAAATTCACTTTTGTTGAATATCTGAGCATTTGAATGTAACATTTGCTTTTTATAAAGATTCACACTAATAAACCTTGAGGGCTCATGGGAAACATTCCCAAAAGGGTCACAAACACAAATGAAGCAAAATTTGCTTTTGGATTCAAATGAATGTTCATAGAAAACTTTTTCTACTGTTTTGACCAGTTGTAGTTTTGATCCAATATTTATGCTTTTTAGTAGATGTAACCTTGATCTGAAAGAAGGAAACAATTTAAAATACTGGAAAGATTTAGGCTACACAGAGTTAGTTTTCCAGTTCTGCCACAGACCTTTTGTGTGACCTTGCGCATGTCACTTAGCCTCCCTATCTAAGTTCCTCATTTGTAAAATGGGGATAATAACACTGTTCTGCCTCACAGAGGGGTTGTACAGGTAAATACATTGAAGACTGAAAAGCTCTGAGACCTATTGATGAAAAAACTATATAAGAATAAGGTTTTAATTATTATTAATTATTATTATTATTAGAGCAATTCCTTTTTCTAATCGAGAAGGTTGAATTTCCAGTTCTACATGCTATTTATTAAATCAGATGGTTTGATCTTTTGCATACCTCCAGTAAGTCACAGCTTTCAGAAATCCTCATGATGACTTTAGTACTTAAAGTTTGGTAGGAGCTATAGTGTTTCACAGTTTCACAACCAGCCTACCTGGCTCCTCTCTTGACATTTTTGTGTGTGGATCTCTTGATGCACCAATATTACCAAGTTACCCAATATATCTCTTGCTATTACAATATAGCACAAATACCGAGGACGTCTCATGCTGTGTGTGTGTCATCATGTGGATGGGGCACTCATGTTTGTTCCAAGCACAGACTTTTCTAAGGGCAACTGCTAGGACCTTGGCACATTATAAAGTAAATGGGCTGAATTCTCAGCTGCACCAGGCTAGGCACAGCTGTGAGGAGAAGATGCAGACAGAGGACTGATTTTGTGGCAGCCTGATGCTTGAGTTGGTTCTACCTTCTATATATGTCCCCTGCTTAGTAACACTAGCTGAGGAACACAGCATGCTCCATCCACACCCTCAGTCTGCCCCACAGCATGCACTCTACACAGAGAACAGGAAAAAGTGGCATAGAGCAAGCTATGCCAAGTAGAAACTGCCCCAGATGGCTAGTTTGGGACATGGGCTTTCTGTCTTCCACGCACCACCAGAGTGGTGTAAAGAGGCTAGATTGAAATCAAAGATCTGGCCCAAAATATTCTCAAGAGGTTAATGAAACTGATCATTAAGGCCCAGTTCCACAAAGGATAACTTTAGCTTAACTTTAAGTATGTGCCTAAATCTTTTGCAGATTCAGAAACTAAATCCCTAGAGCAAACTCCCAAGTATTGTAATGAAAGTGTACCCCGTGTAGAAAGTTTATTCCAGCTAATCTAGGTGTTTCATGAGAACAGATGTTGATGCTATTTGAAAACTGCTGTTAAAAAGAGTTAACATGTTCATTTAATATTCTCAGAAAAGTTTCAATAATCAAAGAATAAGTGCTGCAGCTCTGGAGAGGATACGCTGTATATTTCATGCAAAACAAAAAGGCTGAATCCCTGCTGTAAGTGCAAGGCCTGAACTCAACTTTAACTGAAGCCCTAATGTGCCTCCATACTTCTTTTCTACAATACTGCTTTGATGACAAAAAAGAGTTTCAAATTAATTATGCCCAGGATAGATGGTACTGATAATGTGGCATGTGTTTGACACAGACATTTTTGACATATAGTTAGGGCCCTACCATATTTATGGTCCATTTTGGTCAATTTCATGGTCATAGGATTTTAAAAATCATAAATGTAATGATTTCAGCTATTTAAATATGAAATTCCACTGTGTTGTAATTGTAGGGATTCTGACCCATAAAGGATTTGTGTGGGGGGGGGGATCACAAGATTATTGCCGGGGGGAGGGGTTTTGGTACTGCTACCCTTACTTCTGCACTGCTGCTGATAGCTGTGGTGCCTTTAGAGCTGGAGGGCCAGAGAGTGGTGACCACTGGCCGGAAGCCCAGTTCTGAAAGCAGAGCTGCTGCCAGCATCAATGCAGAAGTAAGGATGGCATGGTATGGTACTGTCATCTTTACTTCTGCGTTGCTGCCTGCAGAGCTGGGCACTCAGCCAGTGGCTGTCACCCAGTATTACCACCCTTCTGTGTTGCTGCTGGCGGGGTGCTGCCTTCAGAGATGGGCGCCCAGCCAACAACTGCTGCTCTCCAGCTGCACAGTGTAGAAGTAAGGGTGGTAATACCACGACCCCCCTAAAATAACCTTTGACACCCTCCCGCCCGCAACTCCCTCTTGGGTCATGATCCTCAGTTTAAGAAACACTGGTCTCCCTGTGAAATCTGTATAGTACAGGGTAAAATAACACAAAAGACCAGATTTCATGGGCGGGAGACCAGATTTCATGGTCCTTGACGTATTTTTCATGGCCATGAATTTGGTAGGGCCCTACATATATTTCAGTCAAACACAGCCTTTTATTAAGGAGAAATAGAAGTAACATATGTATGCTGCAGTTTGAATTAAACTTTGATGCAAGCTGCTTCATAGGGAAGTATTATTATCATTATTATTGAAGGCATCCTGCCTCTCTGGCAATTCTCACAAGGCAGTTTACAGACAGCGTGGGAGTTGGTTTCAAAGTCCCTGCAATGAACCTCTGGGATTGAGTGAATTCATTATCAATTTTGTGTGCCTGAATTGAGCGAGACCATACTGGGCCATAGTACTCTGCTGCTGAGTAACACAGGGCAAGACTGGTTGCTCGGAGTGTTATAGGGTTAACTCCCCATTTTATGTGGGCCAGTTTCTGGATTACACAATTCCTGAAGCTAACTTTCCTTTTTAGCTTTTTGATGTGCTGTTTGAATGTTAGCATTCCATCTAATACAGTGGCCCCCAAACCGTGGATGCACACCACAAGAGGGTGCAGAGGAAAGTTCGAGGAGACATGCAGCATGGCCAGGGCCAGTCCCCACAGGGGGTGGGCAGGGAGTTCCACTCAGGCTCACTCTGCCCCAAGCCACAGCTCTACTCCACCACCTGCTCCACCCTTAGCCCACTTCTGCCTTCATTCCCTCTCCACCTCCTGGCCAGCTCCGCCTCTAGCCCCAGCTCCGTCCCCAGCTCTGTCTTCAGCCAACAGGGGCAGCTCCAGGCCCCAGCACGCCAAACGTGTGCTTGGGGCAGCAAGCCACGGGGGACGCTCTGCCGGTTGCTGTGAGGGCTGCAAGCAGGCAGCCTTTGGCGGCACGCCTGCGGAGGGTCAGCTGGTCCCACGGCTCCGGTGGTCCCACGGCGCCTGCGGGAGGTCCACCGGAGATGCGGGACCGGCGACCGGCAGAGCACCCCCCTCGGCATGCTGCCATGCTTGGGGTGGCTAAATGTCTAGAGTCGCCCCTGTCAGCCAAGCTCCTCTGCTGAGGCAACTGTGCGTGAATGGAGTGGAGATGGACAGATTCCATAACTGGTAAGGGTGGGGGTGCAACAGAAAGTTTGGGCACCACTGTTCTAATTGGATTCCAAGGCACAATGGACTTTAATAGTGCTCAGGGATTGTACCATCCCAAGATATCCGTGTCCACAGGTGTGAATGTGGAGAGCCTAGACAAACACCTGAACACTGTCTGATGCAGCACCCCCTCTTGACATGGTCAACTCCATCGTGTTGGTGGAGGAAAGGTTCAGCATGACTAGTATGGATGCCAGTGACATAATGCTCAAGTACACCCTGAAGGAGCAATGGAATGGGTGGAGGGACTGTTTGACTGATGGGAAGGCACTGCCCCTTTCAGCACACCCTTGGACACATGCCCCTGGCAACCTACCTGGACCGATAGAGAACAGCTGGAGAAGCCCTACTCATTCTACCAGCCCTCTCCCAGACTCCATAGTGCCAAATGTCTTTGGCAAGAGGGTCCAACCCCTTCACTGAGGGACGGGGCTGTGTGGATTCCAGACTGCGCCTGGTCTCCTGTAATTCAGTCCAATATCCCCTGCTTGTGTTTCCTGTCACTGCTCCCTGTGCTGAGGGCTCACTGTCCCCATGTACCTTGGGGGGACGTGATAGGGTCCTGCCTTTTCCCCCCACATTTTGAACTCTGCTTACACCTCCTGTCCCAGTGCACTACCCAACACAGTCCCTCTGTCTCCCTTCCTGTCATATATCCCTGGCAGGGGGAGATTCATACTCCATCAGAGCTGCTGTAGGGCCCAGGGGCAGGGACTGTGCACCAGGCAACAGCATTGGATGGGCAGCTGGGGCAGGAAAAGCAGAGGGAAACAGGAAAATCTTTAAAAATGTAACTAGCAAGATCTGTGCATTTGGCATTGTACTGTCCATTGCCAGCTGTCTGTCTGACTCAGCTGTAAGCTAGTTAGCATCCAGCACAATGGGGCTCTGATTCTTGATTGCTTGGTAAGCTGGGTGGAAGCAAACAATATGTGTTTTACTATGGCTAATAGGAACAAAGAATGTAGGCCATACTTACAGGATGGGGGACTCTGTCCTGGGAAGAAGTGACTCTGAAAAAGATTTGGGGGGTTGTGGTGGATAATCAGCTGAACATGAGCTCCCAGTGCAATGCTGTGGCCAAAAATGCTAATACAATCTTTTGATGCATCAACTGGGGAATGTCAAGAAGGAGAACAGGCGCTGACTCCAAAGTGCCAGGGGGGATGCTTGACCCCTGGCTCTGCCCCAAGCCCCGCCCCTTCGTCCAAGGCCCCATCTTACCTCTTCCTGCCCAATTCTGCCCTCTCCCCCAAGCACTCTGCATCCTTGCTCCTCCCCCTTCCTCTCCAGAGCCTCCTGCCTGCACCCGCAAAACAACTGATCATGGCACTGGGGCACTGAGAGGGAGGGAGAGGTGCTGATTCATGGGGCCTGCTGGTGGGCGAGAAACATTGTAGAGGGGTGATGGGGGGAGCTGATAGGGGGATGCTGGTGGGTGTTCATCACCCACCATTTTTTCCCTGTGGGTGCTTCAGCCCTGGAGCACCCACAGAGTTGGCACTTATGGTAGAGAGATTATTTTACCTCTGTATTTTGGTACTGTTGGGACTGCTTCTAGAATACTGGGTCTAGTTCTGGTGGCAACAATTCAAGAAGGATGCTGATAAATTGGAAAGAGTTCAAAGAAGAGCCATGAGAATGATTAAAGGATTAGAACAGTGGTTCCAAAAATGGGGTCCCTGAACCCTCAGGGGTCCACCATGGGTTATGGAGGGTCCATCCATTGAGGAGTACTGCAGTGGGGCCGGAACATGCCTGAATGGTGTTCCAGTACTTTTACCACATTGAGGACACCATTTTGTTCTTAAAATGGCATCCTTCACACTGTGTGACTGTGACAGGGTGAAGTAGGCCTTGAAGCCCCCTGTTGGAGGCCACATGATTCTGCCACACCCAGCCCCACAAAAAGGCAGTGGAGAGGGTCCTCCAAGCTCCTTAGAGAGGCTGCGTGGGATGCAGCCAATCAGGAAAGAGGCTGCAGGTAGGAGCAAGTTGGGGTCCAGCAGGCCTGTATAAAAGAAGCTACAGGGTCAGAGTGAGTTTAGTCTGCTGGCAGGTACCAGGGGAGCAAGAGGTGCTCCTGGCTGGCTGCAGGAGCTGAAAGGGCCAAGGCAGGTAGTTGCTGGCAGGGATTGGGGTAGCAAGCAAGGAAGATGGTCCTGGCTAGCTGCTGGGATTTGAAAAAGACAAGGACCACGGGGAAGTAGCCCATGGAAATGCAATTAGTTAAAGGGACATGGTATATGGCTGCTACTTAGAGGGCCCTGGGTTGGGGCCTGGAGTAGTGGGCCAACCCAGGTCTCTCCCAGTAGCCACTGGGGAAGTGGCTGTGCCCAGAGAAAAGGGAGTTTAGACAGGCCCAGGGAAGGGACTGTACGTGGAACTGTTACCCATTACCCGCCCCGGAAGGAGTCTGAACTGAGATTGACCCAGCTGGAGAGCTGGGGATAGAGACTGACAAAGATTGTCCAGGGAGGAAGCCCCAGCGGTGCTTCTCCAACCCAGAGCAGGAACCTTGGCATGTAAGCTGTCCAACTAGGGTGCTGAGATGGGCCCTCTTTGTCAGACTTAGGACTGGAGCCTGGAGAGGGCTACAGAGATGTTTCCAATAGAGGGATATTGTGATAAGAGTTGGACTGTGAAGGGATTGAGCCCAGGAAGAACTGCAGGATGTTACTAAGGGCTCTGAGATAGGCACAGCTGGACAGTATACCTCGCAAGGGGTTTGTTTTGTTTAGTTTCGCACATGGACTGTGTGTGACTTGGTCAGAAGGCTGAGTCACAGAAGACCTGCCTGATGAGTGCAGCAGCAGATAGGGGGCACTGTGAGTGGAGGAAGTTGAGGAAAAACTGCAGGCATGAACACATTCGACTAGGGGTGCTTGCAAGAAGTGGGTGACATCCCATTATGGTGACTTTGCGTGCACCGTGTGTGAGAGGTCAGGCTGGTGAGGGCATTCTCATGCTGTTGGGGGCATTCTGGTAGAACCGTACTTGCTATTCAGGATTATACCTTTCACTTGAAGTGAAAATAATAATTGGATTGTTTACATTTGGTTCCTTTGGGAGTCTTATTTAATTACAGATTCTTTTTTTAAATAATAAACTAACTTATCTAATATAATAACATGAAGCTTATGAATAAAAAATGAAAAGCGTCTGGGAAATGTAGTCAGATGCCAAGGGGTCCTAGGCAGAAAAAAGGTTTGGGAACCATTGGATTAGCAAACTTGCCTTAGACTGAACTGCTTGAGTCCCTCACAATATTTAACTTAGCAAATGGAAAAGTAAGGGGTGACTTGATTATAATCTATATGTACCTTCATGGGGAACAAATATTTGAGTGGTTCCCTCAATCTAATAGGGGAAGGTATAATGTGCTCCAATGGTTGGAAACTGAAGATAGACCAATTCAGACTGGAAATAAGGTGTACATTTTTAATGGTGAGAGTAATTAACCATTGGAATAACTTATTGAGGATTGTAGTGGATTGTCTATCATTGACAATTTTTAAACTGAATGTTTTTCTAAAAGCTCTGCTCTAGGAATGATTTTGGGGAAGTCCTATAGCCTGTGTTATACAGAAGGTCAGACTAGATCAGGGGTCAGCAACATTTCAGAAGTGGTGTGCCGAATCTTAATTTATTCACTCTAATTTAAAGTTTCACGTGCTAATAATACATTTTAATGTTTTTAGCAGGTCTCTTTCTATAAGTCTATAATATATAACTAAACTATTGTTGTATGTAAAGTAAATAAGGTTTTTAAAATGTTTAAGAAGCTTCATTTAAAATTAAATTAAAATGAAGAGCTCCTTGGTCCAGTGGCCAAGACCCAGGCAGTGTGAGTGTCACTGAAAATCAGCTTGCATGCCGCCTTCGGCATGCATGCCATAGGTTGCCTACCCCTGGACTAGATGATCACAATGGCCCCTTGGAATCTATGATCATTCTGTATTCCCAAGGAACTATTTGAGACAAGTGACAGTACCAGGTCTTGGCTGCAGTCTTGAAGCAACAAGCTATGAGGATGAAGATTTAATATTTATATTACCCTAGCACCTAATCAGAACTGAGACCTGCAACATAGGTAAGTGACTGCGTAGAGCCCACAGACTTCAGCAGGGCTCATCACAGGCACAACTTCTACCTGCATGGAGCCCTATTGAAGTCAATGGGGTTCAGTTTGTGGGAACAAGTTGCAGGATTGAGGCCTAAGAAACCAGATGGATAAACAGGGCTGCATTTAAACAATCTGTCTGTGAATCACAAACAGTTAAAATGCACTTTAACAGATATAACTATTAGTCAGAGCTTAAATGGTAAATGATAAACAAGGGATTCTATCCTCTGCCTTACACTGTCTATTCATTTTCCTTTTAAAAAAGATATTCGGATTTCAGATAGTAATTCACAGACTTTTAGTAGGCCATTATCAAACTGTTTCATCCTCCCCTGACATCTTCATCAGCTGAACACAAGGATTTAAGATTTTTATCTCTATTTTTCATTCTACACTTTAGGTTAAATTTTGTCCTCATGCCTGTGAAATTTTACTGTGCACAGTGGGTGTAAATGAAATCAGAATTTGGTCCTGGAGTCCTATTTGGATGGCTGATGGTATCTAATCATAAATATAGTAATAATTAACACAATCAACTGATGTGAAACTGGAGTAAAAGGAGAATCAGTAAGTCAATTGAGGGTGACTGGATGCAGTTGAGATAAATACTGTACTGGAGCACTGGATCCTACATTCTCTGTTAAAACAAAAGTTCTGTGGTCTTCAAAATTGGGTTCAATGGGGAACATATGGATATAAAAACACTACTTTCCTGGGAAGTTTGGGCTTTCTCTCTCAGACATCTAAGAGGTTCCTTCCAAACCTACATTTCTATGATTATCATACAACTGGATGTCTAGCTGTATACAAAGCCCTGTATTGAATAAAGTGCATCTGACTGGGTATGTCTATACTACCCGCCGGATTGGCAGGTAGTGTTCAATGTATTGGGGATCGATTTATCGTTGCATATCTTAGTTCGAACCCCCTCACACCTGCTAGTGTAGCCCAGTCCTAAGAACGGACCAAGAAACATGCTCTACTGATGAAAACTTTTAAACAATGTTAATCTATTTTATTATCCTTTTTACCAGAAAAAGACAACAATGACTACAGAAAGCACTGATATCTTGTAATAAGTATTATTGTCTCTCTCAAGATGAAATGGCCCTAGGTCAAATCCTGTTTCCACTGATGTCAATTGCAATTTCCCCTCAAACTTAAACTGCAAAACTCCTGTTATTCCATTCATTGGTCTTTTATGAACTGAGATTGCCATTAAAATCCAATATTTTCTGTCTCAGTACAGAGATCAGGACATCCTGTGGCTGGCCTGGTGGCTTCATACCTGTTTGTGTTCACCTTAGGCATGTTGTCAGCAAATTGGTTTGATAGAGCAATTTTTGGCTCAGCTGGATGGCTCATCGCTGTCTGGCCCATTTTATTACTCATCTTCAAGGGTTAAAGTAAAGTGGACTTTATTGCTCCAAACACTTTGCACTCATTATTTGTTTCTGACTATTGGTGCCTCATTGGTGCCATGAATTCCTTTCAGATGTATTTCTTCAACTTGTCGATGGCTTCATATCATCACCACAAGGTGACACAACACATCACACCATGAAATGTCAAGACCTATCAGAATAATCACCAAAATTGATGAGTTCCTCCTCACATTTTGTTATGGTTAGCTAGAGCTTGTATGCTGTTGTTGCTTATAATCAACAAGTGAGACATTATGCTAGAGACAGCTTATCAGGTCTTGCTGCAAGGCGCGGACTGGTGACAAGAAGAGGAATAATTACCTGTAATCTATGATTGACAAGGCAGAATTTAGCACTCTTCACAGACAAAGCTTGCTGGAAAAAAATTGTCCTGGTAGGTTGACACTGACCTGAGATCATTCTGGAAAATGTCAGTATAGCTTGGTCTATATACTGGTAGCTATATCCTTGTTTATTTCCTACGAACAGAACAAGAACGAGAGAGATAGCAAGAAAGAGAACTGACGTGACAACAGAAGGTATACAGAAGGCAGGAAAGCTGAAATATGCTTGGACTTATCCATCTGCACATTTCATAAATGTATATTCAGAGCCCCAATCCACAGGGGAAAACCAAGCATTTTCTTTGCAAATTAAAAAGCTAAACACATTTCAAGAATTTGTGAATCACAAAAAAAGGAGCTTGTAAAAGAACGGTTGTGTTCCTTAAACTGAATTTATCTTTCTAGATTTTTTTTCTTTGTAATCTTCTAATTAAAGTCTTCCTAACATATGCCTTTTCTCAATAATCACAAAATGATATAATTGGTGTTACAGGGTTATCTATTACTGAATGCTTTCATTTTTTTTTTAAATTTAGCATCTCAGAAATAGCAAACTGGCTGTCCAGTTGGGGATTTGAAGTAGTCTCAGGTATATGAAATTTCACACAGGCAATCCAAACAGTGCTAAGCAACCTAATCCAGACAGAATCAGTTTGCATCTCTAACAATGGAAGATAAAATCAGAGAAGACTCTTTAATTCACAGAAAAATCAGGAAGTGGCTTTGTCTAATTTTGGCATGAAACAGTGTTCCTAGCCAAGTTGCTCACAGTTCACCATTTACTCTAAGCAAACTTTGGATGGGGAACAGGAACAAGACTAATTACATATTTGATCTCTCTTAAACTTCTGATATGCCACTCAATTAGCCAGACTAAGATGGGCTTTGGCAGTTCAGGTTAATCCTGATCTAATTTAAGGCCTCCAAAGCAAAATGAAGTTTTGATCTTTAGTAGATAATTTAGCATTTATTATAGAGGTTAAATAAGGAAGTGTAAAATGGCAAGGAAACAAAGTAGTGTTCTTTTGTTACTGCAGAAAGTAGGGCTGTCAGTTAATCGTGGTTAACTCATGCAAGTAACTAAAGAAAATTAATCATGATTAATTGCACTGTTAAACAGTAGAATACCAATTGAAATGAATTAACTATTTTTGGATGTTTTTCTACATTTTCAAATACATTGATTTGAATTAAAACACAGAATACAGAGTGTACACTGCTCACTTTCTATTATTTTATTACAAATATTTGCACTGTAAAAATGATAAACAAAAGAAATAGTACACCTCTACCCCGATATAACACTGTCCTTGGGAGCCAAAAAGTCTCACCGCTTTATAGGTGAGACTGCGTTATATCGGGTTTGGTCCGGTATGGCTCTTGCCAGTACGCCATGCTGGACTGGACCAGCTTCCCCAGTGGTGATTTAAAGGGCCCGGTGCTCCAGACATTGTGGAGAGCCCTGGTCCCTTTAAATCATCGCTGGAGCTCTGGCAGCAGGGCTCAGGCAGGGATTTAAAGGGCTGGGGCTCCCCACAGCGGCCAGAGCCCCAGGCCTTTTAAATCACCACCAGAGCTCTGGCAGCTGGGCTCAGGCGATGATTTAAAGGGCTCCTGGCACCACATGAATTCAGATATAACGCGGTAAAGCAGTGGGAATTGGGTGGTGCTTTAAAGGGCTCAGGGCTCCCCGCTGCTTTACCGTGTTATAGCTGAATTTGTGCTATGTCAGGTCACATTCTATCAGGGTAGAGGTGTATTTTTCAATTCATCTCATACAAGTACTGTAGTGCAATCTCTTTGTCATGAAAGTGCAACAAATGTAGATTTTTTTGTTACATAACTGCACTCAAAAACAAAACAATGTAAATTTTTAAAGCCTACAACTCCACTCAGTCCTACTTCTTATTCAGCCAATCACCAAGACAAATATTTTTTTTACAATTATGGGAGATAATGCTGCTGGCTTCTTATTTACAATGTCACCCAAAAGCGAGAACAGGCATTTGCATGGCACTTTTGTTGCCAGCATTGCAAGGTATTTACATGCTAGATATGCTAAACATTCATATGCCTCTTCATGCTTTGGCCATCATTCCAGAGGACATGCTTCCATGCTGATGATGCTTGTTAAAAAAATAATGTGTTAATTAAATTTGTGATTGAAGTCCTTGGGGGAGAATTGTAAGTCTGTGGCTCTGTTCTACCCACATTCTGCCATATATTTCATATTATATCAGTCTCAGATGATGACCCAGCACATGTTGTTCATTTTAAGAACACTTTCACAGTGGATTTGACAAAACACAAAGAAGGTACCAATGTGAGATTTCTAAAAATAACGACAGCACTCAACCCAAGGTTTAAGAATCTGAAATGCCTTCCAAAATCTCAGAGGGACACGGTGTGGAGCATGTTTTCGGAAGTCTTAAAAGAGCAACACTCTGATGTGGAAACTACAGAACATGAATCATCAAAAAAGAAAATCAACTTTCTGCTGGTGACCTCTGACTCAGATGAGGAAAGTGAACATGCATCAGTCTGCACTGCATTGGATAGTTATTGAGCAGAACCCGTCATCCACATGGATACATGTCCTCTGGAATGGTGGTTGAAGATGAAGGGACATACGAATCTTTAGCACATCTGGAACATAAATATCTTGCAACGCTGATGACAACAGTACCATGTGAATATCTGTTATCACTTTCAAGTGACATTGTAAATAAGAAGCAGGCAACATTATCTCCTGCAAATGTAAACAGACTTGTTTGTCTGAGTGATTGGCTGAAGAAGAAGTAGGACTGAGTGCACTTGTAGGTGCTAAAGTTTACATTTCTTTATTTTTGAATGCAGGTTTGTTTTTTTTTTACATAATTTTATGTTTGTAAGTTCAACTTTCATGATTGAGATTGCATTACAGTCCTTGTATGAAGTGAAAATAAAAATAAAGCAAGCACTGTACACTTTGTATTCTGTGTTGTAATTGAAATCAATATATTTGAAAATTTAGAAAACATCCAAAATATTTAAATAAATGGTATTCTATTATTGTTTAATAACGCAATTAATCACAATTATGTTTTTAATGGCTTGACAGCACTAACCAAAAAAGATGGGAAATTATTACAAATGGACTTCAGAACTGTCTAAAATATGAAAAACATACAGTCTTGCTAATGCAGAGAAAAAGACTTATTGCTTGCTTTAGGCAGCTCTTACATTTATTCTTAACAAGTTTATTCAACCTAGCAGTATTTTTGCATGCCCTAGTCTTCTGTTGATTCCACTCAGCTTGTTAATGTCAGCTGAGCAAAAAAACATTAATTACAAAGGCAGAGTGCATGTGATTTTTGGAAGATTTCTCTAAAGTAACATAAATATTATATCTGTCAGATAATCAAAGGGTTTTAGGAACTAGAAAGGATTCCCAGGAAATTCAAGTTAGTGCGTCCTCTGGAACTGTTATGATGCTTATTACCCTATGTGCTAAATTCTCAAAGATCACATTAGATTTGATTTTTAGATTATACAGGTAGACAGTTCAACCCTTACTAATACTGCTTCAGAGCAGGGGAGGGGGTTAATGAGGGATGTTGGACTAGATGATCTCTTGAGGTCCCTTTCAGCCCTACATATCTATAATTCTGAGATCATTATACAAAGGGACTACTGGTGTAAATGCTCACCAGCATGAATAAGGGTTACACAGCATAGCTGCAAATTAATATAAATGAAAGAATTCTCATGGTACATAGAGATGAGTAACTCCAGTTTCATGGGGAATTTGGTGACCTGTACATATAGCAGGTATTTTATTACCCTGTAGCGAATGGAATGCTCACTGGATTCAGTCATTTGCTCCCACAGATCTTATTAGAATATGGCTAAAAAAATATTAAGCACTAACTCCAGATGGATAATTTCAGTTCTTGGGATTCTGGTAACCTCTGTGAATGGAAGATATTTTACTACTTTTTATTACCCATGACATCTGACATTCTCACCCAAACTAGTGAGAATCCTGTTGCTGCATTCCGAACAAGCAGAAAGGAACAGAAAAGAACTACAAAGAGGCCTGTGAAGAGGTAATTACAATATTCAAATCTTTTGTCAGGTCTAAAATATGGCTTTCTAAGGAAAAGGCATGATCAAAACTGATGCCAAGATATTGAACTTGACTACCTCTGAATGAATCATCTTAACAAGTGGGGATATGAAGGCTGAGTGAGCATTCTTGTGTACACAACCAAAATGAATAAGACTTCTCTCTCCCCTAATCGAGAAAGAAGTTGTTGGTAATATCATTCAAGCTTTCGTCCGAAACAGAGACTGAACGTAGTGGGTCCAGCATGCAAGAAACATTATGTATTGTAAGCAAATTGTATCTAGTTGTGATGGGGTGTCCTATAAGCTGCACCTGGAGGAAAGACAGGGCACACTAAGGCCTAATTGGCCGATGAAGCCCATCTGGGGGAGGAGATGGGCTGGGTTTATAAAGCCAGGCAGGAGAAGGGGGCTGCAGGGAAGTAGACTGCAGTCATTCCCTGGGAGAAAGGAGGTATCTTTGAGGCTACTGGGATCAATTTATAGTTACTTCTGAGGTGTGTGTACGGAAACAGGAACTGTAGGATAAAGTCCAGGGAAGAAGAAACAAGTTCTGAGAGAAAGCAGACCACTGTTGCCAGGTACAGGGTCCCAGGATTGGAAACCAGAGTAGTGACCAGACCTGGGTTCCCCTACTAGCCACTGGGGAAGTTGCACCATCAGGGCAGCACTGGAGATGACTGCCTGAGACCATTTGTGAGGAAGAACTTTGAGATCCCCCAGAAGGGGAAAACACATAGTGACCTGGCTGGAGGGCCAAATCATGAAGAGGAGGCTGCAGTTCCTGGAAAGAGAGAGGGTGTGCCGAGAAAGAAAAAGACAGAGTGCAACTGCCAGAAGGGGCATTGGCCTGGCAGAGCTAATCCCCAGAACTGCTAGGAGTCAGTGCCATCCAGTGGTGAGCAGAACTGTCCGTCACACTAGTGTTTGGAAATAAGCTAACCATGAGGTTTCATATATCTATTGAATAACGTGAGAGTAGGGAAGACTCTTGATGGATCTTGGCACAGTTTCAGGACAACTGCACCTATGTTCCCCCTTTGAGGTCCACCCACTTTAGGCTTCTGGCTCCCAGCTATCACTGGGCAGAGACTTATATCTTACTCCATCCTGACTGGGGATTTTAAGTCTGCATAGCTCCTTGCCTTATGCTGATATCCCCAGCAAGCCAGACTGCCTAAAAGTCTCTGCACTTTGCTTTCTCTCTGAGGGATACGACCACAGTATTGCCAGCAGTTGTAAGTTACCACACAGCTCCTTCTAAGCAAGCGCATTCTCAAAGTAAGGGCATGGTAGATAAAACATATTAAAATAATAACAGAACCTAGACACAGGCTAGAAAGCTTATTGGGGTAGTCCCCAACTCCATCCAAGGACTCTGGTATGTTTTAATCCTTCAAAAACCACAACTGGATTTTCCCATGGTTACAAGTTCATCTGTCTTAGATCCAGAACCAGAATAGAGGCAGATCAGCCATTTCTTTATACATTTTGGGTCTTTGATCTTGGCCTTCTGTAATGGGTATTGTAGCAGGCAATGACACTCTCCTCAGGGCAGCTGGGATTTTGCGCAACAGGAGTTGGGGAATTTGCATTAACTTCTCTCTAGGAATTCCCCAGGAAATCCACTTAACATGTGTTGTCTCAAAAGTTCATACTTGTCCGACACATTTTCAATCTATTCTTTTGAACTCCCAGATTTCACAAATGTCATATCTCCCTGCTACAGAGGCTGCATACAATCCTGGCTCACAATGATACATAAACATAATACAATAAGGTCCTCCAAAGATATTGCAAGAAATTTCCATATGTGTCACATACATCACATTTCAAGTTCTGCAATCATGTCACAATTATCTATTACCAGTGACAGACTATTTTCTAGGTATGACTTGAAACAGTGGAGGTCAGTTCCAAACACTTTCAGCATTTTTTCAGTGAAGCAACAAATCATATTCATCACTATCTAAAGCAGTGGTTCTCAAAGCCAGTCTGCTGCTTTTTCAGGGAAAGCCCCTGGTATGCCAGGCTGGTTTGTTTACCTGTCACATCCGCAGGTTCGGCTGATCACTGCTCCCACTGGCCGTGGTTCGCAGCTCCAGGCCAATGGGGGCAGTGGGAAGCAGCAGCCAGCACATCCCTCAGCCCATTACACTTCCCACAGCTCCCATTGGCCCGGAGCGGCAAACTGTGGCCAGTGGGAACTGCAATCGGCCAAACCTGCGGACGTGGCAGGTAAACAAACCAGCCTGGCCCGTCAGGGGCTTTCCCTGAACAAGCGGCAGACTGGTTTTGAGACCCACTGATCTAAAGCTCCTGAGAAGTTCAGCGTGAACAAAATTGCCATCTGATCCCAGTCTAAAACAAGATCAATGATAAGCACATTTTCAACTCCAAAAGATGGCTGAAGCTCATACTGGAACTCTCTCAGAATTTCATTTTTGTACAAATGCACCTGGAATTGAAACAGCAGTGACCATCCCATCACCTTCCCTAAAAAGAGGAGGTATAGATAAGGCAGCAATCCAAAGTCAACAGAACATTTCTCATGGGGATGATAGAGAAACCATGCCAGTGCACAGTCACATATCAAAATAAATGTATTATGCCACATCACCACAGGAACATTGTGATAAATGAAGAGTAGGGGTGGCTCCCTTTTATGGACACCCAGCCAACCAGTTAACTACAAAATCCCTGTTAGTAGTTATTCTCTACTTGCTTTACCTGTAAAGGTTAAAAAAGCCCATAGGTAAAAGGAAGGGAGTGGGCACTTGACCAATGAGAGGGCTAGAACTTTTTAAAATTAGGAAAAAAAAACTTTCCCTTGGTCTGTTTGTCTGTTCTCCAGAGAGAGGAGACACAGAGCAGCAATGCTGTAAGATGCTAAACCAAGTATGAAAAATCATCAGCTCATACCTAGGAATTACTTATCTGAGCCCCAGATATGTAAGTAGGTCAGGGAATGTCTAGGAAGATGCGATTAGTGTTATTTCTTTTGTTTCTTATTAGCTTATGGACTCCTCTGTGCTAACCCCAAATGCTTTTGTTTTGCTGATAACCATTAAGTTGGACCTCAACAAAACCATTCTTGATGCTTAATTATTATATTTGCTTTTTTAAAATCAAGCAATAGCCTAAGTTCCAGATGTCTTTTCTTTCTTTTTGTTTTTAATAAAGTTTACCTTTTTTTAAAAACAGAATTGGATTTTTGGTGTCTTAAGAGGTTTGTGCATATGTTGTTTCATTAACTGATGGCAACAGCTGATTTCCTTTGTTTCCTTTCTCGGCTCTTCCCTGGATGGCGGGTGAAAGGGATTGAGGATGCCCCACAGGGACGAATTCCCAAGTGCACCTTTCTGGGCTCTCAAAGGGGTTTTTTGCATTTGGGTGGTGGCAGCATCTACCCATCCAAGGTCAGAGAGAAGCTGTAACCTTGGGAGCTTAATACAAGCCTGGAGTGGCCAGGATTAATTTTTAGAATCCTTGCGGGCCCCCACCTTCTGCACTCGAAGTGCCGGAGTGGGAAATCAGCCTTGACAAACGTGCACGTAGAAAATTCACTGTTTCACTTTTTGATATATTTTCTATATGTATCATCATCACTGGTGGTTGTTTTCTGTCAGGGCTGAATCTAGTGGAAGTGAGTTAAAAATGGTTCCGATGATAAATCTCAGTGTCACTAATCCTTTGTTTGATTGTATGCATATAGCTGTGTTCCCAAGATGATACCAGAATTACCCAAGAAAGCGGAGCCCACAAAGTGCCACAAACTTAATCGCTACTGCTCTGCAACTGCAGGTTGGCACTTGCAAAATGTATGACCAATACTCATGTAACTTCATAAGGTACATTCAGAATTTTGCCTTAAGGTCAAACATCTTTAAACATTATCTAGGATTAGGGTGACCAGATGTCCCATTTTTAAAGGGACAGTCCTGTACTTAAGCCCTCCTGCAGGTGTTCCTACTTTTTTCTTAAAAACAGGCAAATTGTCCTGCTTTTTCTGTCTTCTCCCATTAGTATTGGTGCTCCTGCTGTTGGCTGAATCCCTACTCACCAGATGTCCACCCACCAGTGGTGAGTGTAGGAGTCCAGTAGCTGATGATGGGGGTGGGTGTGCAAGCACGGTGGCAGGGTAAAGCTACAGAGCATGGGGCCAGCTGCTCCCTCTGCTAGTTTTTCAGCATAGCCCCTAGTGCACGCCGGTTCTTGGTTAGCAGGGTCCTGCCCCACCATCCTGTTTTCAGCAAGCAATGGCTGCATGCTGTGAGATGCGGTGGCTGGTGATGCAGGCAGGCACCAGGTGGCGGCCTATTATGTGTCTCCTCTGCTGCTCACTCATCGGTCCTTTATGTGCTCCAGCTATTGCTGTCCTCTCCCTGCTTTGCCCCTTAACTCCCCTCAGCCCCGCTGCTCCTCCATACCCGCCCAGTGGGGCACATCCCACTCTCAGTGCTGTGCGGAGAACCAGCCCCTGGTCAGAGTGCTCAGCTCACCAACAGCCTGGTAGGCTCCTTCCTTCCCCCACTGCCTCTGGCTGGGCTGACACCCCAGGAAATCCCAAGACCCTCTGGCCCAGGGTGCTGGCCAGGAGGAGCCAAGCCCTGCACATGCCAGAGCCCCGCACAGCGCTGGCATGGGGAAGCCTCTCCGCCCCTCAGCTCAGCTCTGGAGTGGCAGGGGAAGAAATGATTTCCAACCTGTTCACACCCCGACCCTGCAGGATCCACAGCAGTGATCTGGGCAGGGGCTTAGTACTCTCTTCATATGCCCCCCTGCTCCCACCCTGGGTCCACCTCTGTCCCCTAGGCACCTTCCCCAGCTGAGCCACCTCTTTTGCCAGGTTAGCTGAAGACCATGTGGTCGGGTTCCCTGGGCCCTGGTGCACAATGCGTCTTTAGGGCTTAACCTCTTCATGCCGGTGCTGTAGCTGGGGGACAGGAGGCGTCTGGGTTGTGTTGGTGGCCAGCAGTAGCCTGGAGAAGGTAACTGCCTTTTGACACTGTGTGGGCAGGAAGGGACAAGGGGTTTCCAGTCAGAGGGGAGCTGGGTGAGAGGGTGGGGGCAGGGGAGAGATGAGTTCTGCAGAGACACAGGCCAGGTCTCATCCCTTCCCCCCCCCCACCCCGCACAATGCCAAAAAGTTGCTACTGGCCACATTCTGGCAAAAATCTAGGGAGGGAGGCATGTGACTCTGCGTGTCACCTTACATGTTTCCTCGGGAAGATGCAGGCGCCAGGTACCAGGAGAAGCAGGTCCATCCTGGGGCCCAGCCAGGCATGGAGGGCAGAGAGTGCCAGGTAGGGAGGGTTGTGTCGACTGGTCATCCTGCCTGTGTGAGGGAGGTGTACGGGAGTATGTGTGTTCATGTCTCCCTGTGTGAACCTTAAAGCCTTAAAGATAAGAACATAAATAAAAAGAATCCAACTATGCAGTATTTCTTTGTAACGGGTTCAGTCAACTTGATGTTAATTTGAATGTTTGTACTGCATAGTTCTGATTGCTGTTGGACTCGCTTGAATATGAGTAATTTTACCAGGTGTCCCTTATTCAGCATAGGGAAATATGATCACTCTACCTAGGATGCACAGATAGCAGTAATCAGAGGTATGTTAATTAGCCTAACATCTCAGAGCACTGTAGCAAAAGAGGTGTTCATCTCAATAACAACATATTATCTGGCAAAATACGACATGGTGAACGCCTCAAAATAACTTAGCTCTCATACTATATACAGCTGAAAAGCAACAGTCTTAAAAAACAGTACTGAGTTCAATTAAACTTCAAACAGGGTAGGATTTTTAGTGAGGCTTCCATATGTGCATGCTCAACTTTCCACATGCATACACCCTTATGCTCCCTGATTTGATCTGCACGCAGGTGACAGTGTACAAAGTGGGCAGGCAGGGAGAGGCGAACACACTCCTGTGGAGGACAAAGGTTAGAAATCAGCCTTTTACTGAAGTAGCTGGGACAGTATAAGGGAGTGAGTAGTGGACCCAGGCTGGATTCCTACAAAGGACCAGGCCTTATATCAAATTCTCTCAGCAGTTCTGTATGTAACAACAGGCTGGATTCTGACCTTATTTACTTCTGTTTCACATCCGTGCACCTCCATTGACTACAATGGTGTGAATGGTATGGCCCAACATCTTTTTCTGCGTAAGTTATTCCATCAAAAGCACTATTTTCCTTAGACCCACTTGTGCCCTGCTAGCATTGTGTGTGTCCTACATGCTCTCTTTACACTTCCAGATCCTGAAAGCTTGTGGTAAGACTTCAGCATTGTTGTAAACACCACGTTGAACCTTGATATTGCTAAAGGAGTCAAAGTAACAAAGAGAGTTAAATGCCTGTTTGATAGCTGAAGTGTATTATGATTATGGTGGTTATTGTGCCAGCAAATGAAGACCATTTAATGAACAGTGAAAGGAAAAGCTAAGGTGTTTGGCATTTCTAATACTTCTTATTCTATACTTGACTTGCCCACCATCTAGTGTTTACTCTGAGGATACACTAAATAACGCTGCAGGAAGCAGAAACAGTAAAACTATATAGTACATGAAAATACACTGTAAAGCTGATGTGAAAAAATAAATACAAGATGATACCCTTAACATTTTGCTTTAAGGAGGATATGGAGCCTGACAATACTGACAGTGATTAAATAGATTGAAAGATTGATCTGAGACGTGCAGGGGGAAATCCAGATATTGAGAACATGCACCTGCCTGCCAGATGTGTGCCACGGCAACTAGGCCAAAAAAAAATAAAAATCCCTCTTAACTCTCAAGTTTCAGGTTTAAATACTTTAACTAACTATTCTCAAACTTGAGAAGTTTAAAGTGAATGAGGCGATTAAATTATTTTAAATCAGACTTCCAAATCAAATCTCTCTCATACACCCCTTCACAATTCCGGCTTTTGTCTGTTATATCAAGCATCCTTAACAAATATGGCACACTAGTGTATGCTTGTAGAACGGTACCCAGACCAATCTTTTGGTTTTGTAGGGACCTTCCATATTGCACCTCCTTTGTTGTATACATTAGAGCATGTGTTTCTAGATCTCTGCTTTAAGAAAGTGTGACAGCAGCCTTACAATTATAGTGTACACTGCAAATTTTATAGCTTTACCTGTACCAGTTATATGGGTTTCTATGTCCCTGCAACTATGAGTAGGCATTCAGTGCAAATGAATATGGACTACTGTCATAAACAGATAGTAGGAGTTAATAGAACAGAAGTACTTTATATTTCTTTTGACTGTAAAGGGCTAACCAGTTCAGTGAGCCTGGCTGTCACCTGACCAGAGGACCAATCAGGGGACAGGATACTTTCAAATCTTGAGGGAGGGAAGTTGTTGTAGCTGCTGTTGTTTTTGGTTGTGATTCTCTCTGAGGTTCTGAGAGTGACCAGACGTGCAACCAGGTCTCCAATCTCTTCGATACAGGCTCTTATAGTTCAAAATAGTTAGTCCTCGTAGTTAAGGCGAGTAGCTTATTTTGTTTTCTTTATTTGCAATGTGCATTTGGCTGGAAGGAGTTTAATTGTGTATTTGGCTTGGAAGGAGTTCAATTTGTATTTGCTGAAAGGATTTTAATTTGTATACTTAAGCTGGGAGGGTATTCCCAGTGTCCTATAGCTGAAAAACCCTGTACCTAATCCATCTTAAATTTACAACAATAATTTTAATTGTTTCTCTTCTTTAATTAAAAGCTTTTCTTGTTTAAGAACCTGATTGTTTTTTTTATCTGGTGAGACCCCAGGGGACTGGGTCTGGATCCACCAGGGAATTGTGGAGAGAGAAAGGAGGGAAGGGGGAGAGAAGGGTTAATTTTCTCTCTTGGTTAGGATTACTTTCTCCTCAGGAGAATCTGGGAGGGGGAAAGAGAAGGAGGAGGAAGGTGAATTTTCCTCTCTGTTTTTAATTCAAGGAGTTTGAATCACAGTGATCTTCCAGGGTAACCCAGGGAGGGGAAGCCTAGGAGAGGCAATGGTGGGGGAAAGGGTTTACTTTCCTTGTGTTAAGATCCAGAGGGTCTGGGTCTTGGGGGTTCCCCGGGCAAGGTTTTGGGGGGACCAGAGTGTACCAGGCACTGGAATTCCCGGTTGGTGGCAGTGCTACAGGTTCTAAGCTGGTAATCAAGCTTAGAGGAATTCATGCTGGTACCCCATCTTTTGGACGCTAAGGTTCAGAGTGAGGAATTGTACCATGAGATCTACAAAAATTAGATCCCACAAAAAATGATATAGGTTTTAAGAACAACTAAGTCCCACTATTCATTGTTTGTGGCTGACTCAAAGTTGGTATTCCCTGAGATGAATACCATGCTCAAATTTTGCATGGGGTATGCCTCTGGAGGGGCAGAGGTTGGGTGCATGACCAGTCAGAACTTCTGGTCTCTCTTTTCCCACGTGTATAGCTGGAACATTTCCAATGCCACTCCCTAGCATCCTCCACTGCCTTGCCACAACTATCTAATGCACCACATGGCTACTTTTCAAAAACTTTATCAGAAGCATTCCTTGCTGACCAATGCCCAAACACTAAGCATTCATCCTGGCCTCCATTCTAAGTAAAGGAGGAGGAAATGGTGTCATCACCAGAAAGCTTCTAGGAGTTCTCCTCCAGGATTTATATGATTTTGACTTCTCCTCCTCCAATACCTCTGGTTCCCCAAAAGCTCCCAGAATTCCTTTCAAAATCTCCCAGTAAACGAGCAGAAGCGATACTTCTCAAAGCCACACTTCAAATGAGTGCTTGAGATTGGTGAGGAACTGAATTGGCATTGGCTAGTTTACTGAAAATCAACTGACAAAATGTTCTGTTTTTGTTGCAAAATATTTAACAAGAATGCAAATTGTTACTTGTGCTTTCCAGGTACAATTACTGGCATAACTTAGCTGATGCTCTGAAGCAACATGAAAAGTAACCTGGCCATTTTATGGCCTACTCCAAATGGATGGAGGTTGAGTCCAGGTTCAAGCTGAATAAATGCATAGACACAGAAAATCAATATATTATTAATGCAGAAACCCATTATTGGAGGAACATGCTCGAGCGTCTGATCTCAATTACCCTCTTCCTTGCAGAGAATAATTTGGCTTTCCAGAACTTGTTGGATAAGTTGTTGACTAACCATAATGGTAATTTCCTTGGTTTGATAGAACTTCTTGGCACATATGATGATGTCATGCATAAACACTATGTTGAGTAGTTTGTAAAGAATTTATGGACAACAATTTAAAAAGAATTGATTGACCTTATGGCAAGGAAAATGCTTGATAACATAATGATGTGGCTTGGCAAAGAAAAATACAACAAGGACAAGGACAAGTGCAGAGTCCTGCACTTAGGACGGAAGAATCCCACGCACTGCTACAGACTAAGGACCGAATGGCTAGGCAGCATTTCTGCAGAAAAGGACCTAGGGATTATAGTGAATGAGAAGCTAATAGCATTTTGGGTTGTAAAAGTAGGGGCATTGCCAGCAGATTGAAGGACGTGATCTTTCCCCTCTATTTGACATTAGTGAGGCCTCATCTGGAGTACTGTGTCCAGTTTTGGGCCCCACACTACAAGAAGGATGTGGAAAAATTGGAGTGAGTCCAACGGAGGGCAACAAAAATGATTAGGGGGCTGGAGCACTTGACGTATGAGGACAAGATGAGGGAACAAGGATTGTTTAGTCTGCAGAAGAGAAGAATGAGAGCAGATTTGATAGCTGCTTTCAACTATTGAAAGAGGGTTCCAAAGAGGATGGATCTTGACTGTTCTCAATGATACCAGATGACAGAACAAGGAGTAATGGTCTCAAATTGCAATGGGGAAGGTTTAGGTTGGATAGTAGGAAAAACTTTTTCACTCAGAGAGTGGTGAAGCACTGGAATAGGTTACCTGGGGAGGTGGTGGAATCTCCTTCCTTAGAGGTTTTTAAGGTGAGGCTTGACAGAGCCCTGGCTGAGATGATTTAGTTGGGGATTGGTCCTGCTTTGGGCAGGGGGTTGAACTAGATCAGGATTTCTCAAACAAGGTTCACTGCTTGTGTAGGGAAAGCCCCTGGAGGGCTGGGCCAGTGTGTTTACCTGTTCCCTCTGCGGCAGACAGTACATCCCTTGGCCCTTGCCACTTCCAGCAGCTCCCATTGCTCTGCAGTAGCGATTCGAGGCCAGTGGGAGCCACGATTGGCCAGACCTGTGGACAGGGCAGGTAAACACGCCGGCCTGGACTGCCAGGGGATTTCCCTACACAAGCAGCGACCCCTGTTTGAGAAACCCTGGACTAGATGACCTCCTGAGGTCCCTTCCAACCCTGATATTCTATGATTCTATGAAAGTACTACACCATAATAATAGACTGCACTCCTGACATTAGTAAGATTTGTTGACGACGAGGATGGCTGTATCCAAGTAAAGGAACACGTTATCTATTTCTGGTCTGTGGCTGACTCTACTGGAAAAGGCCTAGCCGAACTGTTTATGAATATTCTGAATGAGAATAAAATAAAGCTGCAGGACTGCTGTGGCCAAGGCTATGACAACGGCATAAACATGAAGGGAAGAAACAGCGAGGTCCAGGCAAGGATCTTTGCATTGAATCCAAGAGCTTTCTTTATGACTTGTGGCTGCCATTTCCTCAACCTGGTTGTATCAGATAAAGCAGCATCTTCTTTAGATTCAGTAGCTCTCTTCGGAATACTGCAAATAATATATGTCCTGTTTTCAGCATCAACTATCAGGTTGAAGATCCTCACGGACAATGTTACAAATCTGACCTTGAAGTCACTAAGTGACACTCACTGGGAGAGCCGCCTTGACAGTGGGGTACCAAGTGACTGATGTTAATGATGCCCTGCTGGCATTGGCACAGTCGAGTAAAGCTGAGGCAAGAATCTGACATGAGGTGCAAAGCCTGGCAAACCAGATCACTGACTTAAAATTTCTGATCTTAATTGTGCTTTGGCATGATATCCTGTTCCAAGTAAATGTTGTAAGAAAGATGCTACACTCAGTTGATGGACATCACGACCACTACTACTTTGATGAGAACTGCCTTGATTTCATTGTGGCCTAAAGAGATAACAGATTTGAAGATGCCATCACTGCTGCCAAAGAAATAGCAGAAAACTTAGGAGTTGAGCCTGTCTTCAAGGAAACTTGTATTCATTGGAAGTAGAGACAGTTTGGTTCTTAGGGCAGAGATAAGATGATGGGAAGCTCGGAATTAAAATTCAAGAAGGTGTTTTTTTGCTCGCTCATTGACACTGTTGGGATGTCCATTGAAGAAAATTTTGGACAAATGAAGCACCATGAAAAGACCTGGGTTTTTTCGTATGACCTTAGTAAGCTACCACTGGACAGAAAAATACTCTTGAACAATTATACAGACCTTCACCGGATGCTGACATGTGGGGAATGTTCGGACGACAATGATAAAACCCTCTATGGTGAATTAGACAACATCCGTCACATTTTGCAACACGGGATGCACTCACCACTCTAAGTTCTCCAGTTCATTCATGATGCAGAACTTTTCCTAATGTGTGGATAGCTTTGAAGATTCTGCTCATGCTTCTGGTCACAGCCACAAGTGGTGAGCACGGTGTTTTGAAGCTCAGGCTTATTAAAACATATCTTTGATTGATGATGGCTGATGAGATACTGACATTGCTTGCTATTTTATCATTTGAAAATGCCACTGGCCAGTCTTTGGATCTCTCTGACGCTGTGCTTCAGTTTGTGAGGGCAAAGGCAAGAAAAGTGACCTTTTGAACTCAAGGACTAGGATTAACATTCTAAGGCTGTCACCTACTGTAATGCTATTTAATACTGATGCATCCAGTGTTGGTGTGCAGTTCAATTTCTTGATGTTAGTACATTTCAGTTATTCTTAAAATTAAAAAGTTTCTGTGAGCATACAGGAAACAATTTTTTTTATTTATGTATTACATACAGATTTACTGATCCTAGCATGCAAACTTATTGTCTTATATGTCAGGGATAAATCATGCATGCAAATCATGCATCCAACTAGTGAAATCGGCTACAAATGCAATAAAAATAAGGTATTCAAAAGTTTAACAAATGGAGAGGGGGCGCTGAAGACGCTTTTCACTTGGGGCGCCATTTGGTCTAGGGCTGGCCCTGTTCACAATGAACCAGTTATGTATCAGATGTATTCCTTTTGTTTGTGAATTGTCCATGAACAGATTGAAACTATTCAATGTGGGCAGGTCTAGGAAAATAATACATGTTTTAAAATGTGTCCGCAAACACATTTCAGTTAACATGATTTCAAACAGGACTTTACACTAGTGTAGATGGGCTTGTTCACTGGTTTTGATTAACCTCAGGGTACCACCATATTAACGGGGGAAATGAAAGTGAAAGTCTCCACTCCGACGTCTGAATGTCTGAATTTTTGATCTCAGGGCAACAAATGTTCCCTTCTGAAGCTAGACTATAATTATGTGAGCCAAAATATAAAGTAATAATCATGCAGTCTACAATAAATGGGGAATTACAGAAACTCATAAAATATAGTAGGCCACTTCTTGACAGTATCAGACAGATGAATGGATAAGGAGATTTCCTCCCCCTCGCTCTCCCCGACTTTTCCATCTGATCTAAATATATCAACTAAGTGACAATGTGGTGTGCAGAACTAGAAAAGTCCAGCCAATCAGGGATCTCACAGAATGTTATGTGACTTCTACCATGTGACTTTTACCCCAACAAACTACTACTGAACTGAGAATAAACAGTGAATAGCAGCCTGTTCAACAAAGTAGGCTGGAGACAGCTTTTGTAAAATCTTGTTGTTTGAAGATTGGTTGTGTAAAAATAAAACCAGGGGTTGTTCAGCTCTGTGTTTTCTGTTATCTGAGCCATCAAAGCTTACAGGGCATTGGGGGAAAGGGTTTTGGTTTTGTCCCATCCGTAAAAAAAGTGTTTGTAAAAAGCTTCCACAGAGAGCTTTCAGACACAAATGGAATTCAAGCAAATCATTGTTAGCACATTAGTCATAGTTCAAACTTGAATCAGTGCTGATTTTGGGTACTTTTGTGTTCAAGCTGAACAGTTTTTATATCTCTTCGACAGAGCATTGTGCTCTGTGATAGTTGCCAACATTTCAAACAATTTTCCTGGGAAAATTTTTTGAAGAAGTATGGATCTGGGAACTGCCAGGGATAGTTAGGGGAACGGTAAAGGAGTGGTGAGTAGGTGAGCGCCTGGGAGAGGCAGGATGAGATGGTTGTTGACGAGGGAGGGAGTTGGGGAAATTATAGGGAGTTCAGTGGGCTGAGGGGGATGGAGGAAGGAAGTAGTTCACAAGATTGCGGAGGTAGGAAGGAGGTCATTGGATCTGGGGAAACAGAAGTGAGAAGTGAGGTGGGAGGTTTACATATCTCACAGTCTGGGCTAGGGCCTGGTGGGCTTTGTCTTGACTAGGAATAGTGATCGAGTTTAGGTCATACTTCACTAACACATTATAACTTGACCTCCTAAACTGAAACTAATGATGTTACCCTGTATCTGCACTAGGAAGAGTGGTTGAATTTAGGTCAGGCTTCGCTAGCTCAAGTTAGCTAAACCCAGCTTAATCTAGATCTTTCCCCTAATGTAGAGAAAGCTAGAGATGCTTTGTAGTGTCGGTCACCTCCTTTCCAGTAAAACAAGTAGTGGTTTGGGTCCAGAAGGGGAGCTGCTAGCTGTGGGAGTGCGGGAGAAAGGGATCCAGGGTTAGAAGTGCCTTAAACCACTAATTTCCTTGCAAGGAGGAGAGAAGGAGCCACTCCTTAGCATCATCTCACTGCTGGGTCTGGGCCAACAACTGATTTACTGGGAGGGGATGGCCTGTAGGGAGCTGAGCAGCTGTAGTCATACTTGATATTGACCAGGACATCAGTTTCCTAGGACTGGTAGCAAATACTCAGGATTATCCTAGGCAAAGTGGGGTTATTGACAGGTATGAACCAAGTGACTGATTTCTTATAATTAACAGGCCCCAAAGAACAAATTCTGTTGTCAAAATGGCTCTTTTCTTTCTTTTTTCCTGCTCTGCTCTTGTGCCTTTTGTCACTCTCTAGTGAGTCCTTCTGGCTGATGCAAGAAACGACATTGAAATAGGCTCCAGAAGGAGACAGGTCCATCGTTTCTTAGCCTGAGGGCTTTCCAGCTTGAGTAAACATGCCTGTATCAGCTCTGATCAAGCTAGCACACTAAAAATAGAAGTGTAGCCATGGGGGCATGAGTGGCAGTCGGTGATCCTGTCTGAAACCCAAGTGCATACCTAGGGTTTCAGACAGGATCACAAAAAGAGAGAGAGAGAGATTTTGGGCGGCTAGTCCTTTGGGGAACAGGAAAGAAAGAGGGAAAATGTGTATCTGTCATAAAGCTAAGTGTCATTGTATCCTATGTTTTTGAAAAGAGAGGGGAAATACATATGGAGAACTACAAAATCAAATTCAGAGGCCAATTCTTTGCTTGATATAGGTGGCAAGAATAGATCTAGTAGGGCCCAGTACCACGGCCCCTACAGGTTTATTATTCCCACAGACACCAAAGAGTCCAATTTTGCCATCCTTCCAGAGGAAAAACTCCCAGTAGGCGAGCAGGATCAAGGAAGCAGTTGTGGCTGTGTGATTCAGGGGCCAGTTCTATACTAGTCCCAGCTTTGTGTAGATTAGAACAGGCTTGAGGATTTTCACATCCAACCCTGAGCAGGGTATCACTGGTCACAGCGGTTCACTCCAGCCATGCCCCTTGTGCCCTCCTCCCGGTAGACTAAAAGGGATGGTGTGCAAGCTGCCTATACCAACTCACTCACACAGTGTTACCAGTACCACAGAATAGAAGAGATATTTTGGGCAATTTTTAAAAAAAAACCTGTCAGTTTACAACTCCTTTGAGCTACTGGCACACGTAAAAACCCTCATGCATTCAGACGGAAAACAGTCATATTGAAATGATTAAAGCAAGCAAGAGAGAGAGAGACTTATCTGAGAAACCCACAGCAGGTTACGGATGAGCTAGCATATATAGTATTTACCATAGTATAACTCACTCAAGACTTACTGTCTTAATGAGTGACAATAGCATAGCTGGAAAACATCTGCCTTGGAAAAGAATACATCAGCTGCTTTCTGCTTGAAAAATGTTGATATAGTATTACGTTATGTCAGCCATGCATATCGTATTGTGGTATGAAATGTCATCAGTGGCAAAAAGTTAGAGAGTACATTTTCATTTCTAAATTCTGTGGGCCAGATTCTGATATTTTCCCACATGTTGAATAGCACTGAACTGAATGAACAGCCTCATTTAACTCTCATTGTGTTGTAAGTTTCTACTTAGCATGAGTAAGGGTGGCAGATTCTGGCCCTATGAATTAGATCCAAGCAGAGCTGATATTTTTCATCAAGAGCGTTTAAGAAAAAAGATATATAAAAACTAGAAATGTAATTGGCTTTTATACTCTCATACCAGAATAGACACAAGAAAAATGGAGAGAATAATTTAATAAAGATTGTTTTAATGTAGAATTGAAGGAAATCTGCTGTATTAGTTCACTTTGCTATTTATATAGCTGTTCACTTTTCCTTTTCATGTTTTGTCATGCATGTTTTGGCTGGCATGATTACAATATATTCCTAATCCCTAGAACAGCATTTTTCCCATCACAGCCAACAGCAGCTGCAGCTGAACAAGTTTATCAGCACTCCCACCTGTGTTTTTGTCATGGGCAGCCAATGATGCCATAACTTCTCATGTCCCTCCCATTACTAATTTGTAGGACACAAATCTTCCCTCAAAGATAGTCGGGTTTTCCATTTTAATCAAAGGAAGTTAGAAGCCTAAATACTTTTGACAATCTGGACCTAAATGTTTTATTTTTTCGTCTAGTTTCAAGGAAATAAATCCCAAGACCTAAAAGATGAAGACGTTTCCTTACTAACACAGGGCTTGATCTAATGGAAAGACTCCAATGGGCTTTGGATCAGGTCCATGGAAACTGTAAGAAAGAGATTAATTATTCCCAGCTAGGGTTGAGCTCTACAAAAAAATGTTTAGAAGTAACATCTAGTTGTCTACTCACACTTCTAAAGAAGTGACTATTTTTCATTGAAAGGAGAATTGCTATACTGTTCCCACTTGGATTTGTCATTTTACTTGACACAAACGCATTGCTGGAGTAAAAAGTCTATACAATGTTAATGGTTTATTTTCTGGCTTTGAATGCAGATCTAGAAATGGGAAAAAGTTAGCTTTTTGGGCATCTTGAATATTAACAATAATTCCATTTGTTCAGTAGTTATGCTTTGTCATTACATATGTGAACATTTTCATTCTTATTATAAGAGTGATCTTTAGCCAAGGAATTATCTAATGGAGCAGCTGGTATGCTTATTGGGTTAACTGTGAACCTAGTCTAAGTTCACAGTTCAGACAGCTCTGGCTTGTCTTTCTTCTTTTTTTATTTTTAATTTTATATAGAGAATTGAAATCTAAGTTACTTCCCCCGCCCCATCACTGTACTCATCAAGTATTATAGCAAATACAATAAATCTCGTAAGATGAATATAAGAATCTGTGTACCCGATGTGATATTAACTTTCATTTTAAATTAGAGTTTTGGGTTATTTGTTATAACCAAATAATTTTTTCATTAATATCCCACATATTTTTAAATCATATTTTTCATACACTTACAAAGATCTGTTCTTAGAAAACTACAGTCTCAACTAGAAAAGTGAGCAGACTTTTATTATCTTCTTCGTTCCAGAAGGGGAATCTACCAGCATGTATAGAGGACTAAGCAGAGTTTAGTTATAGTTTATGGTCTTTTCTGTCTCTTAGCAAAATCATGTACTGTTTACAACTGTATCCATTGTATGCAGGTGCATTGTGAGAAAATGAACCACTGCTGAAGCCATATTATGGACACTTAGTTACAAGTGATCCAGCCACATAGCAAGAAATTAACAATGCTGCATTTGTTTTCTTTTTAATATTTCTCATATTTCTTATTCTCATTCTTTAGGAATGCATTCTAATCCAAGGACACATTCTCATACATTCATTAATCCTGCTGTTCTAAAATGTTTCACATGAAAACTCAAAATCAGATGGCTTTATGCGTTCCAACTGGGCTTTTGTAAAACAGGGTCATCCTTGAACTTATCATCTGCTGAGGTATTAAATTCCAGATTTCACTCAATTACATGATCTTAAGAATGTGGCCATTTGCCATTTCTTTCTCAACTTTGAACAAATGTTATTGTATCTAACTGTTTAGTTTCAGGAATCCCTCGATTATAAATGACCTTTAACAGGAAGTTCTAAGCTTTTTAAAGATTTACCTAAGTAAGACATGTATATTTTGTTTATTTCCTTAATATTTTAAGACCAAAAAAGATTTTCTCTTTTAGTGCAGAATGCCTCAGAAAGTACTAACCAATACACAAATCTCAGATCTGAAGATAGTGTTAGTTCCTTCCCCCACTTCAGATTCATGCCGATATTATAAAATAAAAGATACTGTACTAGTGGAAATATTATTTGATAATTAAGGTGGTCCATTTATTAAAGTTACACTTAATACCAGACAAAACTTAAAATGGAGTTAAGGCTGAGAGTTAGGGTAAAAAAAATTATAAGGACATTATAATTATCCCCAAACCAAGCATTATAAACCCAGGAAATTCAGAGTTAAGATTACTTTTAATAGAAAGCCAAATATACTAGGGGAAGAAATGCCCTGTTAAGGCAGCCAAACAATTGTTCTCTGACTCCATGCAATAACCATACAATTATGATTAAGGCATGTTAGTGTTTGTGGTCCCAGCTTGGATTAAACTGACTTTCAAAGACACATAAATCCCACCCACCCCCAATATTTCCCCCCTTACAACATCACTATAGAACAGAGTTAAGGTTGTTTGGGGCCTTAACTGGGCATTTCTTAATGTAGTCGCACCATATAATCTGTAATTATTATGCTGTGAATGCATAATGTTAATGAGTGGGTGTAATGGAACAGTTATATTTGTATAAACATCATAGATTAATTTCATTAAGTATGTTGTGCCAGATAAAATACTTTAACTGTCTGGTGACATGTTTATTACAGCTAGCCAGAAATAGCGGAAAGCTTATTATTATAAAATATTATATTTTACTCAAATTCAGTGTCAAGGAAATCTGTATTTTAAACTTAAAATTAACACAAGGAAGGTAAACTGAAGCACAAATCACTGATTATTTGTCAATATCTCTGTTCAGTTACACAGCTACATTGATGCTCATTCTTTTTCATCCTTGGTTTTTCTGTTTGAGTGGAATGTTTTTGATCAGGTATGCAACTGACATACCTGCTATGACTGGGTGCTATGACTGGGTTCCCTCACCATGCGGGAAGGGAAAGGGACATGCAGAGCATGGTGAGTGAGCAGTAAAGAGGGAGGCAGCTGTCTTTGAGCTGGGAGCAAGTGAGTGGCAGAGAGTCTGCTAGGTGGTTGCAGAAAAATCTGGAAGGGATAAGGCAGTTGCTCTATAGCAGGGATGAGAACAGAAGAGCTGCCTAATAGGGAGGAAGCTGTGCAACCACATGGTGAATATGATAGAGACCCCGGCCAGCTGCTCACAAGAGCAATGCAGAGGTGAGAACACTTCTGAAATAGAGCTGGTCAGAAATGCTTTTAATACTTTTTTTCAGAAAAAATTCCATTTGATTAAAATTAAAACCTTGAAATAATGGCAATTGCAACAAAATTTGTTTAAAACTCCCCCCCAAAACTAACAACAAACTGAAATGAAGTAGTTCAATAATGTGATTATGACCCGGTTATGGAATGAAATGTTTCAATTTCTGTTTTCAAAATGACTTTTTGAAATGAAATTCAGTGTTTATGCTAAATAAATAAATAAGGTGAAAATCGTAACTAAATGTTTTAATTGTATTAAAATGAAGCATTTTGATCAACCCCAAACAATGTCTTTTTGGAACTTTGTTTCATGAGATTTTTCTTTTTTTAAATCATGGATGTTCCCAGCAAACAGCGAATTTGGTTCCTGCACAGCGCTATTCCAGTGAACCAGGAAACAGTAGCTGGGAAAAAGAGTGGACCTGTAGCAGCAGAGAGCAAGCAAGAGACTGACAGGGGACTGGCTCCTGTACATGAAAGGGAGCAGCCAATGTCCTTGGACCAAACAGTCATCCTGGTTCATTAATAGAGCAGTAGCCCAAAGGATCTTTTAAATGGGGAAGAAGTGGGAAAGGTTGATAAGGCCTCTGATTTAGGGACTGTGCAAGTGGGGGTGGGGGGGAACAGTGCAGAAGAAGGCTGGGATCAAGATACAGGCCGAGGGTGTTACTGAAAGATGAGTTTCAGCCTGGAAGGTTGAATGCTGAATTCTCTTCATGGGAAATGTGTGTGTGTGCTTTGTAGTCTAATGTTGCCAATGGGCTGACATGACATCCAATGTGGACAGTCAGCCAGCGGGGGGGTAGTGCAGCAGCACCCCATCACAACCCACAGGCAACAGGTAAATCAGCAGAAGCTTATCTGATCCTATCTTTCAAAGACCAAGGGCCTAAGGCTATTTACTACCAAACAAGGGATGGAATTAAAGGACCCCCCCTTTGACTTCCCTCTAGGTGCAAACTTGGGAATTACTATGGATTTTTGCTATAACTAGGGCTATGCATGCTTTTCCCTTCTACTAGCTCTAGTAAATGTGTGTGTGTAAACAATTAATGGAAACCCACCAAGAGCTAGAACCTGTAGGACTTAGTGGGTGGATGTCTACAGCATTTGCCTCTAAGTTTAGGTGCACGTACTATGCTAACAAGTATGTGGAAGGGTTGGGTACATCCCAAGACTCATGTCAGCCTTTGATACTGTTGACTGTAGTGAGGCGGTGTGGCTCCCCTCTGCCCCGGAGGAGGAAGAGCCCACCCGGAGACCAGATAGGGCGGAGCTAGGGAGCTCTGAGCCCACCCCTCAAAGGGTCAGGCAGCGACCCAGAACTATAAAGGCTGCCCTCAGAGCTCAGTAGGAGCCCAGCCGCCGGAGACAGCAGATGTCCCCCGGGGAACCCGAGACTGGGAAGCTTCTGCGGCCTGAGGTGGCCACTCAGACTGGCCGGAGCTGCCCAGTGCCCTGGAGGAGCTGCTGGAGCTATCCTGTGCCCACTACCCAAAGGAGCTGCCAGAGCTACCCTGTGCCCGCTATCCAGAGAACTGCCGGACGTGCCGACCAACCTCTGCCCCGACGAACCCATGCTCCTGTACCCCCCAGAATCCAACGCCAGCACCCAGGTAGGGCCTGAGGGGGAGTATGGAAGTAGCCCGGGGGCAGCCAACCCCAGTCTGGCTGCAGTACGACCAGAGCCTATGTCGGTGTGTTGCGGCCAGGATCCCCACTGACTAAGCAGCGGATCGTCAGCTGCTGCTAGGGCCCCGGGCTGGGACGTTTGGTGCCCCGCCCTGACCTAGGGTCGGGCTTAAAACTATTGTTGCTGCTCAGCTCTGCCTGAGGGCCTGAGCCTCCTGACTCGGTGGTTTTTGCCCCACCCTGGCCTAGGGCCAGGGCTTAAAACAATTGCTACTGCTCGGCCCTGCCTGAGGGACCGAGCCGCCTGACTCAGTGAGTGTTGCCCCTCCTGAGTCAGAGCCAGACTAACTGCATTTCGGCCTACGCCATAACACAGGCTACTGAGGGAGAACCCCCTGGCCGGACTAAGCCCCCAGAACCATTGGTGTAATGAGCCAGTGTGGCTGCCCACCGCCCCAGAGAGGGTCAAGCTCCGGTGAACTCGTGTACATTGACCATGAGGTTTTTTTGGTGCATTTGCAGACACTAGCAGGGGTGGATGGAGATGTTCTTGATTGGCTCCGTTCTTGTCTTTTTGAGAGCGTTCAGAGAACACATGGTAATTTGGGCAACTCTGCCCCAAAGGCTGTCTATTGAGGGATGCCACAGTGGTCAATATTGCTACTATTGTGTATGAGGATATGAGGCTGCAAGGAAGGGTAGAAAGCTAGAGAAGAGACATGTATTCATTATGCTGATGACACTCAGCCCTATGTGTGCATCACATTTGACCCATCCAGAGCCGTGGAACAAATTACCCAGTCCTAGGTGAACAGGGGGTTGATGAGAGCTAGTTTGCTGTGACTCCATCCAGACAAAACTGAGATAATGCTGGTGGGGACTGGAGGAAGCAGCTGGAAGAGTTGATGGAACATATGACAGCACCCCTAATAGAGGAAGTGCAATCACCGCTTATAAAACACATGCACAATTTGGGGCTGTTAGTGCCTAGTTCAGTCCTGAATGCCCATGTGTGACTGTAGCTAAGAGCACCTTTTTGTTTTGGTCCTGGCTTTTTGTCTCTGATGTGGTCTTTACCACAATTATCCATGCCTTAGTCACCCAGCATTAGTCACACCGACTTTAGATATTGTAATGTACTCTAAGCCTTGGTCTACAATACGAGTTTAGGTCAAATTTAGCAGCGTTAGATTGATTTTACCCGCACCCATCCACACGACGAAGCCATTTCTGTTGACTTAAAGGGCTCTTAAAATCAATTTTAGTACTCCTACCTGACTAGGGGATTAGTGCTGAAATCGACCTTGCTGGGTTGAATTTGGGGTAGTATGGACGCAATTTGATGGTATTGGACTCCGGGAGCTATCCCAGAGTGCTCCATTGTGACCGCTCTGGACAGCACTCTCAACTCCGATGCACTGGCCAGGTAGACAGGAAAAGCCCTGCAAACTTTTGAATTTCATTTCCTGTTTGCCCAGCATGGAGAGCTGATCAGTACAGGTAACCATGCAGAGTTCATCAGCACAGGGGACCATGGAGTCCCAGAATTGCGAAAGAGCTCCAGCATGGACCGAATGGGAGGCAAGGCCGGCTCTAGCTATTTCGCCACCCCACGCACAGGGGCACGCCACGGGGGGCGCTCTGCCGCTCGCCGGTCCCGTGGCTCCGGTGGACCTCCCGCAGGTGTCCCTCCAGATGCTCCACCAGAGCCGCAGGACCAGCGGACCCTCCGCAGGCATGCCTGCCACCTGCCGCCCTCTCGGCAACCGGCAGAGAGCCCCCAGCGGCATGCCGCCCCAAGCATGCTCTTGGCGCACTGGGGCCTGGAGCCGGCCCTAATGGGAGGTACTGGATCTGATCACTGTATGGGAAGATGAATCTGTCCTATCTGAACTCCGTTCCAAAAGATGAAATGCTGGAATATTTGAAAAAAATCTCAAAGGGCATGGCCAGAGGCCATAACAGGGACCCTCAGCAGTGCCACAGGAAGCATGCAGTGGGGGGATAGCTCAGTGGTTTGAGCCTTAGCCTGCTAAACCCAGGCAGGACCGGTGCTTCCATTTAGGCGACCTAGGTGGTCGCCTAGGGCGCCAGGGTTTGGGAGGGTGGCAGACTGCTTCGGTGGACCTCCCGCAGGCACCAGAGCAGCGGGACCAGCGGACCGTCCACAGGGATGCCTGTGGCAGGTCCACCGGAGCTGCAGGACCAGCGGACCATCCACAGGAACGCCTGCGGGAGGTCCACCGGAGCCACGGGACCGGCGAGCCGGCCCTGGGCCTAGGGCGCCAAAAACACTTGTGCTGCTTCTGAACCTAGGGTTGTAAGTTCAATCCTTAAGGGGGCCACTTAGGGATCTGGGGCAAAAATCTGTACTTGATCTTTCTAGTGAAGGTAGGGGTCTGAACTCAATGACCTTTCAGGATCCCTTCCAGCTCTATGAGATAGGTATATTTCCATATATATTATATCATTAAACTTACAGAGCTGAGGCAAACCTACCAAAACACCAGAGAGGCAAACTACTGCTCTGGGCAGAGCCCCAGACATGCTGCTTCTATGATGAGCTGCATGCCATTCTAGGGGGTGCCCCTACAACTACCTTACTCCTGTGCTTTGACTCCATCAATGGACTCTCATGCAACAGGTATGTGGATTTAGGGGACAAGGAAAAGGAGGAGGAGGACATTGAAGTTAGTGCACAGCAAGGAAGCGGAGAAAACATTTTCCCCGACAGCCAGGAACTGTTAATCACCCTGGACCCAGTAGCCTCTCAACCCACTCAAGGTGGGCTCATGGACCTTGAAGGCAGCAAAGGCACCTCTGGTGAGTGTGCCTTTGTAAATATTGTACATGGTTTAAAAGCAAGCTTGTTTAAATAAATTTGCCCTGAAGACTTGAGATGCATTTGCGGCCAGTGCAGCTACTGGAAAAGTCTGTTAATGTGTATGGGGATGGAGCGGAAATCCTCCAGGAACATCTCAGTGAAGCTCTCCTGGATGTATTCCCAAAGCCTTTGCAAAAGGTTTCTGGGGAGGGCAGACTTATTTCGTCCTCCATTACCATGCCAGGACAGTAGCATATAGTCTGGAATCATTGCATAACAAAGCATGGTGGCATATGGGCCCGGTGTTTGCTGGCATTCAAGCAACATCCGTTCTTTATCTTTCTGTGTTATCCTCAGGAGAGTGATATCATTCATGGTCACCTGGTTGAAATAGGAGAATTTTATTAATTAATTTTATTAATTATTTATTACAGTCAGAGGTGGCCATTCCTGCTGAGTTGTTTGCCTGTGGCTGAACATAAATCATCCCCGCTGTGCGCCACATGGCGGGGGGAGGGGTGAAGCGATCATCCCAGAAATTTGGGTGGGGTGGAGGGCTTTCGTTGGGTTTGTGCTGCACGTTAACCGGAAAACTGCAGCCCCTCCTTTTAAATGGCCAACCCCTTTTAAATGGCCAACCCAACGAGTGCTTGGTATGGACCATGAGGGCGCTGCTGTTTGAAACCATTCTCACATGTTTTGAAGGTCAAAGAAGCCAAAAGACTGTGGGTTACCATGGCTGCCTGCAAACCGAATCCTGTTGCCCGCCGGCCCTGCGTGTGTGATCTCTTGCACCAAACCAGCAGGCAAATGCAACCTTGTAAAGAAAGCACATGTGCTATGTAATGTTAACAGCTTGGTTCACCATGGAAGAGTGTACCCATTGTTCTCTAAAATGCATCTAAAATACTACTTTCCTTTTTTTTCCTCCCGCAGCTGCAAATGTTTCAACGCTCAGTGTATCGTTTCCATCCCAAAGGCTAGCAAAGATTAGAAGGTGAAAAAAGCGCACTCTTGATGACATGTTCTCTTAGCTCATGCAGTCCTCCCACACTGAAAGAGTCCAGCAGAATGGGTGGAGGAAGACAAAGTCAGAGTGCAGGAAAGCACAAAATGAACGTGAGGGACATGTGAGAGGACAGAAGGAACCAGTGAGAGGAGATGTGGCATCAGCGTGATGAAAGGAGGCAGGAAGCAATGCTCAGGCAACTCAAGGATCAAACTCATATTCTCCAGCGTATTGTTGAGCAGGACAGGCAGCAGGAGTAACACAGATGGCCGCTGCAGCCCATGTGTGACCAACTGCCCTCCTTCCCAAGTTCCACAGTCTACAGATGCCCAAGAACGCGGTGGGAGGGCCTCCGGCCACCCAACCACTCCACCCCAGGCGACTGCCCAAGCAACAGAAGGCTGGCATTCATTAAGTTTTGAAATGCAGTGTGGCCTCATCCTTCCCTCCTCTACCACCCCACCCATTGCTTCCCTCCTCCCCCACCCCTCCTGGGCTACCTTGGCAGTTATCCCCACATTGATGTGACAAAGTAATAAAGAATGCATGAATTTTGAACAAAAATGACTTTATTGCCTCTGCAAGCGGTGATCTAAGGGGAGTAGAGTGAACCAAGGGGTCAGGTTTTTATCAAGGAGAAACAAATAGAACTTTGACATAATAGCCCCCTGACCAGTCATGAAACTGGTTTTCAAAGCTTCTCTGATGCGCACTGCTGTGCTCTTCTAATCACCCTGGTGTCTGGCTGTGCGTAATCAGCAGCCAGGCAATTTGCCTCAACCTCCCACCCCTTCATAAACATCTCCCCCTTACTATCACAGATATTGTGGAGCACATAGCGAGCACTAATAATGATGGGAATATTGGTTTTGCTGAGGTCTAACTGAGTCAGTAAACTGCGCCAGCGCACTTTTCAATGACTAAAGGTACATTCTACCACCATTCTGCACTTGCTCAGCCTATAGTTGAACAGCTCCTGGCTACTGTCCAGGCTGCCTGTGTATGGCTTCATGAGCTATGACATTAAGGGCTGGGTCCCCAAGGATAACTATAGGCATTTCAACATTCCCAACAGTTATTTTCTAGTCTGGAAAGTAAGTCCCTTGCTCCAGCCATTGACACAGACCAGAGTTCCTAAAGATGCGAGTGTCATGTACCTTTTCCTGCCATCCCATTTGGATGTTGGTGAAATGTCCCTTGTGATCCACCAGTGCTTGCAGCACCATTGAAAAGTGCCCCTTGCGGTTTATGTACTCGCTGCCTTGGTGCTCCAGTCCCAAGATAGGGATATGCGTTCCGTCTACTGCCCCACCAAATTAGGGAATACCACTGCAGCAAAGCCATCCACTATGGAATGCACAGTTCCCAGAGTCATTACCCTTGATATCAGCAGCTCTTTGATCGCATTGGATACTTGGATCACAGCAGCCCCCACAGTAGATTTGCCCACTCCAAATTGATTCCAGACTGACTAATAGCTGTCTGGCATTGCAAGCTTCTGGAGGGCTATCGCCACTCTCTTGTGAACTGTCAGGGCAGCTCTCATCTTGGTATTCTTGTCCTTCAGGCTAGGGGAAAGCAAGTCACAAAGTTCCCTTACGCATGGAAAAGTTTCACAGCCACTGTGAATCATCCCAGACCTGCAACACTATGTGGTCCCACCAGTCTGTGCTTGTTTCCCGGGCCCAGAATCAGCATTCCGTGGCATGAACCTGCCCCATTGTCACCAGGATGGAAAAACTGCCGTGGCCTGTGCTTTTAGAGAAGTCTGTGTCCATGTCCTCATCATTCTCGTGACCGCCCTGCCATCGCTGCTGTCACCTCCTCGCCTGCCTTTGCAGGTTCTAGTGCTGCATATACTGTAGGATAATGCACATGCTATTAACAGTGCTCATGACTGCCACAGCGATCTGAGCGGGCTCCATGCTTGCCGTGGTATGGTGTCTTCATGGAAAAAAGGCACAAAACAATTTTCAGCCATTGCTTTCAGTGAGGGAGGGGCGACTGACGACTGTAGCTATCCCACAGTTCCCGCAGTCTCCGCCAACCATTTGAATTGTGGGTTCAGCTCCCAATGCCTGATGGGCCGCAAACATTGTCGCAAATGGTTCTGGGTACATGTCATCAGTCCCTCCCGCCCTGTGAAAGCAACGGGAAAAAATTGTTTGTTGCCTTTTTTCATGTCACCGTATGTCTCCTGGGTGCTGCTGGCAGACACGGTACTGCAGTGCTACACAGCAGCATCCCCTTGCGTTGCCTTGCCTTGCCTTGCGGACAGCAGACTGTGCAGTATGACTGGTAGCCGTCATCGTTGTCCTGTGAATGCTCTTGGTTGGCCTCAGTGAGGTCGGTTGGGGATGCCTGGACAAAAATGGGAATGACTTCAGGTCATTCTCTCTTTAAGTTTTGTGTAATGGAGATTCAGTCCTGCCTGGAATATCATGCCAGCTGGAGGCTTCTGCCTCAGGCTGCTCTACCAGTCGGCGGCACCATGCAGTCACACTTACCCCAGCTTGCCGCTTGCTTCCATGGCTCATGAAGCCTGGACAGTAGCAAGGAGCAGCAAAATCAGCGTTGTTTCAAATTCATGCATTCTTTATTAATTCATCACACAAATGGGGAGATAACTGCCAAGGTAGCCCAGGAGGGGTGGGGGAGAAGGGAAGCAATGGATGGGGTAGTTGTAGGGGCACCCAGTAGAATGGCATACAGCTCATCATTTCTGCGGGATGTCTGGGGCTCTGATCCGGAGTGGCCGTTTCCCTCTCTGCTTCTTTAGTAGGCTTGCCTGATATTCCAGGCAGGACTGAATCTAAAACTTAAAGAAGAGACTGAGCTTGGGAGTCATTCCCATTTTTGTCCAGGTGCCCCCGACCGACCACACCGAGGCCAGCCAGGAGCACCTATGTCTGCCCAAGTGCCCCTGATCAACCTTGCCAAGGCCAGCCAGGAGCACCCATGACAACAGCAGATGGTACAGTAGGGCTGGTAACCATCTTTGCCAACTTGCAAAGGCAAGGAGCTGCTGCTATGTAGCACTGCAGTACCGCGTCTGTCAGCAGCACCCAGGAGACATATGGTGACAGTGAGCTGAGCAGGCTCCATGCTTGCCGTGGTATGTCGTCTGCACAGGTAAACTAGGAAAAAAGGCGAGAGACAATTTTTTTTGCCATTGCCTTCATGGAGGGGCTGGGACTGATGATACGTACCCAGAACCACCAAAGACAATGTTTTTGCCTCATAAGGCATTGGGAGCACAACCCAGACTTCCAGTGTGGGGTGGAGACTGCAGGAACCGTGGGATAGCTACCCACAGCGCAATGCTCTGAAAGTTGAAACTAGCCTCAGTACTTTGGATGCACGCTGCCAACCTAATGTGTTTAGTGGGGACACACAGATGACAGTATCAAATTGATTTCTAAATAATTGACTTCTATTCATAGAATCACGGTTGGAAGGGACCTCAGGAAGTCATCTAGTCCAACTCCTTGCTCAAAAGGGGACTAATCTCCAGACAGATTTTTCCCCCAGAGCCCTAAGTAGCTCTCTCAAGGATTGAGCTCATAACTGTGGGTTTAGGAGACCAATGCTCAAACCACTGAGCTATCCCTCCCCCTAAATCAAACTAATTTCGTACTGAAGACATAGTCGGGGGGGGGGGGGTAGGCTACACCTTGGGACCATTCGGAAGTTAAAGCTGGTACAGAATGTTGCAGCCTGCTTATTAAGTGGAGTTGCCTGTTGGGAGCACATCAGACTAGTGCTCTGGTATCAGCACAGGCTTCCAGTAGCCATCCTGGTGCAATTCAAGGAGCTGGTTTTAACACCTTTAAGCCCTAAGTGGTTTGGCACTTGATTATCCGAGGGACCAGTTCTCTACCTATGATGTATTCTCACAGCTGAGATCAGCAGAGGCACTAAAGCTGGAGCTCCTTCACTATTAATGAGAGGGAGCTGCTGTCAGGGCCTTCTCTGTGAATTTAATTTTGTAACTCATGCTCCCCACCCAATTTGTGCACCAAATGCCAGATTTATTAGGTTTCTGGGCACACTCCAAAGTCTGTCTTTTTTCTTTCTTTGTGCAGTCTGTTAAGAAGGGCATGGGCTAAGGGAGATATATTTATGAGCAGTCCTTATTGAAGTGTTAGGCTATGATTTTTAATTTAGGGGCAGGTGCGCAGAGCACTGTATTTAAAATGAAAGAAATAAACAGCAAAATAAGTAACTGTTAAAACATTTAGGGAATTGCTCATTACAGTGTGAGCAGAAATTTCCAAGTGCAAAGTGTAATAAACAGATTTTGCATGTGGAATCATCTTGAAGGTGAGGGTATGCTTATGAGAACCTGAAGAGATGCAGAATTCAAGAGAATAAAGCACAAAATCGAGCATTTTCATTGTGGGAAACATCCATATTTCAGCTCTGTCTTTAGGTATTTCTAATGTGTCCGGAGCTGTTATGTTCTTCTTGGGCAAATAGATGAAAGCAAAAACAATCACAAACAATAAGAGAGAGATTAAAAGAAAACCTTTAAAAAAGTCAAGAAATAATCCAGAAATAAGGGATATATAAGTGGATAATCTGCAAAACATTTAATGTTGGTGTTAGCTGCTGATTTTTTCATAGGCTATGAGTTAGTGTGGGTGCAGGACCTGTTAGAAAGGGGAGTTTTCAAATATTCACAGCTAGAAAAAGGTAAGAAGTACTTTATCCTCTACCAAATCTTTAATTTATAATAAAATCTTCCCTTGCTACCCACATGTTCAGCACAGCTGGCTTATTTTGTCTCCAGTTCTCAAGAAAGCAATATCACAGCATGGCAGCAGGAAATAACAAGTTTAAAAGAATTAGTTACAAAGCAAGGTAAACAGAAATTTAATTACAAAAATTTAATTACAAAATACTCCTCAGCAACTTTATTTTGTCTCTTTAATAGTAGACTAGCTTTCTTTGTAGTCTTTTCATGTATATTGATTGTAATAGCAGATAATTATGGCTCTGCAGTTTCACAACTTTTATTTACCACTGTATTTCAGATCATTGAATCTATTAATATAAAAAAAAATTCTTGTAAATATCTACTGAATCATATGGGAACTTTATGAGCAATATAGCCCAGTGGCTAGGACTCTCATAGACTCAGGAAATCTTGGTTTTATTTTCAGATCTGCCACTAACCTACTCTGCAACAACAATCAAGTACCTTGATAAAGCCTAGGTATGTCTACATAGCAATAGAAGACCTGCAGCAGAGACTCAGGGTGTGTCTACACTGCAATGTAAGCCCAGGGTTAGTGGACTAGAGTCAGCTGACCTGTGTTAGGGAACCCTGCGCATAAGCATTTATATTGTATTTAAACCTTAGGTTAAGAATTTTCTGACCTGTGCCCAAACCTAGGGCTCTGGTGTTCACACTGCAGTGTGTAGACCTGAGTTAAACTAACCATATCCCAGAAACCTAGGAACATGGTGCATTGTAAGAAAACTTTACTCCCTACCCTTGCATATTACCAGGAAGCAGCTCACTTTGGAAAAGGCTTGATCAGTTCACTCTCCATTGAAAACCAGGGGGCTCCCTGATACTGTGCTTGCAGATCAGTGATGAGAACAGAATGGGTTAATGCTGACCTAAGCGGCTGCCATTTGCTGTGGGGAGATGGGGGGCTTCCATTTTCAATAGAGTGGATTGCACGTTGTTGGGTTAGAGAAGACTAAAGTTGTCCCATGGAACTGTAGGATATTTCCAGATGACTTCTGCCACCTGGGTCAAGTGGGGCTGCAGCTACACTGCAAAGCAATAGGGCTCAGACCCTGGGTCCCAACTTGACTCAAGCTTGGACCCTCCAGCCCTGCAGGGTCCTGGGACCCTGTATCCAAATCCTAGGTTAGCACATTGCAGTGTAGACACAAGGCAGCAGGTTTAAAACAAATACAAGGAAGTTCTTCTTCACTCAGTGCACAGTCAGCTTATGGAACTCCTTACCTGAGGAGGTTGTGAAGGCTAGGACTATAACAGTGTTTAAAAGAGAAATTCATGGTGGTTAAGTCCATTAATGGCTATTAGCCAAGATGGGTAAGGAATGGTGTCCCTAGCCTCTGTTTGTCAGAGGATGGAGATGGATAGCAAGAGAGAGATCACTTGATCATTGCCTGTTAGGTCCACTCCCTCTGGGGCACCTGGCATTGGCCACTGTTGGTAGACAGGATACTGGGCTAGATGGACCTTTGCTCTGACCCGGTACAGTCGTTCTTATGTTCTAAGGGGGTGAGGGGCTAGCCTTGAGCCTGGGCTTAAGTACAGGCTTACATTGCAATGTAGACATACCTTCATATCTTGAGTCAACTGGCTCAGGCTTGTGCTACAGGGCTCAAAATAGCAGTATACACGTTTGGGCTCAGTCTGCAGCCTGGGCTCTGAAACCCAGTGAGTGGGGTGGGTGTCAGAGCCTAATCTCCAACCTGAGCAGGAACATCTACACTGCTATTTTTAGCACTGTAGCATGAGCCCCTTGAGCAGGAGTCAGTTGATCTGGGCTCTGAGACTCACAGCCACAGGTTTTTTTATTGAAGTGTAGACATACCCTTAGATCCATATCACTTCCCATATATTGGTGGTAGTATATTAGGTTTTTGTTTATTTGTTTGTTTTGTTTTTAGAATAGAAGACAACACTGGGGTGTAGCACTGTGTATTGTGATGAAAGAGAGCACAGCAGCATAGTCGATGTATTTCTGGAGCTGCGGAAAATGTTTTCTCAAACAGCTTATTCTCTGTTTCTTTAGCCTTAGTTTCTCATATGTATGCAACTACTACCAGATACGCAGATGATGAATTTGTACACATATGCTTTTTGGACCAATTCATCTTGTTTTGACTAGACTTTCTTTTGAATAGACATAATATTGCTACCATATTTGAGTTACTTTAACCATTCTGTCAAGGGCAGAAAATTCCCGAATGAGCTAAAGTGAGTCAAACTTTCCAAAACAACATTTAGAGTTGGAGTCTCCTAAATTTACTCAGGATATGTCTACACTGTCTGGATCTGTGCTTGTGGACTTGGTATTTACTTGAGCATCTACACTGCATAGTAAACCTGGGCTTATAGTTGCTGGACCTGGGTATTACAGCCATGCTACTAACATGTCCATACTGCATTATGTAGATGTTCTGCCTTGCATCTGTGGCTTGAGCTGTGTCCACACTACAAATGACAGGGCTGGGACCTGAGTAACAGTGAGAGTCTGGCTCTGACCCATCTCTCCTCTCACTGTCCTAGGACCTGGGTCTTGTGTACTTGTTGACTGGTATCAGACTGATTTGCATGTGGATAGAAGTGGGACTTGGGCTCAGACCTGAGTCAGATACCTGGCTTAGTGTGCAGTGTAGACATACTTCATAGAGCAACTGGAAACGCTGATTGAGTTTTGAGATGTAGACAAAAAAAAAAAGAAACCAAAAAACAAACACCACAACTGTTAGACTAACTGATACAGGTCTGATCCCAAGCCTATTGAAGCCAATGGAAGGCTTTCCACTGAGCTTTGGATCAGGCTCATACTCATGTGTCTATTGAGGAATTTTCATAAGATCTTCTCTGCCCATTTTGGAAGGTTTTGTACTGAATGCCCTGATGGTGCCAACATTATAGACATTCTATATATTGTTTCAATGAATACAAGTGCCGTGTGAAAATATTAAAATCTCAATATGGGAGTATTAATACAACACATGATGCCACATAGAGCCTGATCCTGCAGTCCTTAATCAGGCAAAGCTACTATTTGTGTTAATTTCTATGAACAATCGCAAGATCAGGCCCAAAGTACTTTATATAGATTGCAAAAAGTATGGTAACAATGTTTAATCCATGTTATAAAAAATAAAGTGATAACTGTTGTTCTCTTGTGTTCTGGAAGCTGATCCTTGTAAGAAAAGGAACAAATCTGAGAGACCTTATTTTTCCTTTTGTATTTTCCTTCTCAGTCTTCTGTCACATTCACTGTAAAAAAGGTCTAATATATTAAAAATCTACCGCCCTATTTTTCTGCAGCCTTGTAAGAAAAGGGACATAATTTTATAAAATGTTTTCCCAGATTTTTTTTAAAAAGTAGAATCCATAGGAAATTGTTGGAAGTTTAATTTCCCTGCTAACTTTGAATTTTGAATGATCTTCCTATCATTGTGACGCTGGTGTTCTTATCACTGGTATCCTCATCTTCTCTTTCCCATTTTCTCCTTTATCTTACTACACTTACTTGTTCCATCTTGCCTTAAATTTTGCTGTTTATTGTTCTACAAACTCTGTAGGACAGAGAGAGAAAATGGTTACATTAGGTTGTGAATAGTTTGTACTTTGGAAACTTGGAGCTTGTGAAGAAAGGTTGGCAATTCTACATTAGTGAGGTTAATAACTTTAGCCTGATTAGTAAAAAGAAATTAGGCTTCTGTATTAGAGAGCAGAATGTTTGGATTTAACAATTAGTAAAATTAGGAAAATCCAGAGGAAGATGGGAACGTAATCTTAGAAAATGTACTTGTATATATTTATTCACAAAGTGACTATCTGGCATTTTCATATTTATTAATACTGACTTCATCTTAAAGCAGGAAGTAAATCCAGAAAAGCTCAGATGTCATAGCCTTACCTCTAGATGCAGAGAAGGCCCTTGATTGGGTTGAAATGCCCTACCTAATGGCTGTCCTAAAAAAATTCGGATTTGGACCAATATTTGTGAATTCGGTCAGTGTATTATACAATTCTTCTCTCGCTTCACTAGCAACGAATGGAATTATTTCTCCCACATTTCACCGAGAAAGAGGGACATGACAAGGACATGGGACATGACCCCTTCCTTTTAATCTCTCTCAAACTACTGGCAACTACTGTACATAGGTCAGCAGTAAGCCGTTGAAGCTGTATAAACAGGAAATAATACAAAATCAGTTTATGTGCTGATGACATTTTTGTACTATTGAAGATCCATCCTCATCAATCTCACCATTACTGAATGTAGTTGGTGTTTTTGGAAAGATCTCTGGTTTTCGCATTAACTGGAAAAAATCAGAAGCAACGGATCTATCCAAAAGACCAGCTCTTTCTCAGTTTCAGTATTTTCCATTTCAAATATGCAAGAAAATAGCTTACTTAGACGTTTACTAAGTCTTTACTATGTTGTTCTAATCTTGTTTGTCCTAATCATCCCAAAATTGTTTCTATAAAAATGGACTTTATAAAAAGAAATTTCCAAGGATGTAGAAAGGTGGCATCTCCTCTCTCTGTCCTTACTGAGAAATAGTCAAAATTAATATTTGCCCAAGATTTACTTATATCATTAGCTTATTGCCTTTCAAGGTCTCTCCCTCACTCTTTGCTTGAATAAACAGGCATATTGTGCAATTTATATGGGATAAAAAACAGCCTGGCTTGACACACAACAACTTTAAAAAATTCTGGGGTTGCCAGATTTCTCTCTCTATTACCTAGCATTCCAAATGCTTCCTATTATAAAACGGCTCCTCTTTAGTGGCTCTGTATGCAAATTGGCCTTATCTGAGAATGAAAACAGCATCATTATGCCATTTGGTTCCCTCTCTTCTTTTATATACATTAAGAGGCTACCCACACCCATGAGCAAAATCCAATCTTTGCATCTACATGAGGTACCCTGCCACACCTTAAGAGTATTACAGCATCAAATTTTACTAAATTCTCTTCTCCTACCTTCTCCTACCATGGGATGGCCTTGATCCTGAGGCACAGGTTAAGCCCATACTTAAAACGTTCAGGATAAAAAAAGGATTAACAACAATTGAAGATATAATACAAGATGATAGACTGGCCTCCTTCAGTTACATGTGTAACAAATATCAGCTACCACTATCTCACAGTTCCTTCTTTCAGTAGCTATGCTCAAGGATTCATACAAGGGTAGGGGACAATTAGTCCATTTCAGCTTTCTTACCTCTAGAAGAACATGCTAAGAAATATGGAGCCAGAAATCACTTTGTAGGAATTACTTAGAGGTGGCTTGAGGCTTTGCATTACCCCCTCAATCTTGGTCTCAGACAACAATGGGGAAAAGAACTTAGTCTCACTATCACAACCTGGGAGGGTACCTGGGCTATCCCTCCCTCATGGGGAGGGATAGCTCAGTGGTTTGAGCATTGGCCTGCTAAACCAAGGCTTATGAGTTCAATCCTTGAGGGGGACACTTAGGAATCTGGGGCAAAAATTGGTCCTGCTAGTGAAGGTAGGGGGCTGGACTCAATGACCTTTAAAGGTCCCTTCCAGTTCTAGGAGATTGGTATATCTCCAATTATTATAGGTTCTTTATCCTTGCAATTCTTCCAGAACAAGATATTAAACAGGTACTATGGACTCTAGAACATTTGTTTGATTGGCAACACATAGCGAATGTTGGAGATGCAAACAGTCACATGTCAACCTTTTACACAGCCGCAATACCTGTAAAACAATGCATGTGTTCTGGAACACCATATTCAGTGCTCTTTCAAAAATTAAGCATCATCATCTTTCCTTCTCCAAGCTTGTGAGTTTTAGGTATGCTACATGAGTTTGTATTACCAGTTAAAAAAGATATCTGAAATTTCTCCCCATACACAGACTGGCTTAGTGAGCATGTTAGTACTGCGTTAATGGAAAAAAAGGACTGTCTAAGAGAAATGCTTGGAAAAATAATAGGATGACAAGTCATGCATGCAACTATTGCATATTTTCACAGTTTAGTATATATTAGTCCCCAATACTCATAGTTTATGTTTTCACTTATTTATCTATTTAATTCACTTTAATAATTGATGATCTGCATGACTTCTACAGGTTCAGGTTTTTTGTTTGTTTGTTTTCCAGGCTTTGCAAATAAAGAACCTTTAATTTTATTTATCTGCTATTTCCATCTTCTGCATGTATTTATGTTTCATTGTGTTCTGTTTATATTTTACATAACAATAAAAATAAAACTGGAAGTCGAAGGAGATGATACTGAAAGGAAGGGAGTTTGTCTGGCAATGTGTATCTATTCTATTCTGTTCTGTACAGGTTCTCATATAGTCTTCATCATTATAGCATCTGAACTCCTTCTAATAGCGCATTAAACAACATGACAACTTATTGTGTCCCCAGGGGATACTAGTGTATGCAGTGCAGTGTTTTGGTATGGAGCTGTTGTTATTTTCTGGTGGTTTTTTTTTCAGTAAATGCATCCTGCTCTGTTTACATTACAGGAGGTCAGGTCAAAGAAGCATCTTATACTTGGAACAGAAGGCAGTGGAGTTATTGATGGTGTGGCACCAGTTTCTTCTGAATCTTTTTCACCAGCCAACAAGGGCTTGATTTAGATCCACAGGTCTTGGGTTCAGACTCTTTCAGTGTCCAGAGACAGGACTGATGTGTGTGGAGACAGAACCAATACCAAGAAGGTACCCACATCAGCAAATAAAGTGACTGTTGGGTTCAGGTAACGTGGTGTAACCACCTCCTGAACCTTAGTAAGTTGAACATAGGATTGTGGAAACATAATATGGTGCATGATTTGTTCTTCAATAGCTGTTGGAATTAAAGTGCGCTTAGAAACTAGATACTAGAATAAACAGGAGAAATGACTCTCTGTCCTATCATTAGGCACTCAGGCTTACTTCGTCCAAGCAAATTAAAAAGAATGAGAATGAAATGCTGTGTTAACCAATGACAGAAGAAAGGGTGAGAGATGAGGTAAAATTACTTGATAAACAAGTGCCCCAGAAGAGAAGAAGAAAGCTTACAGAAGTTTCAAGACCCAGGGAAGCTTCCAAGTGACTGGAGGATTTAACAGTGTAACTCAAAATTATGAAGCATGGAGAATATCTGAACAAGTTTAAAACAGGCCAAGGAAAAACTAGTTGAAGATAAATCAAGGCAAAATTAAGCATTTGGGCTGAAGACAGCAGTGAAGTCATGAATCTTTTGAAGTTCAGATGGAAGATTTAAGCAAACTGCTCAGCTGAGAAAAGGACAGATAATAGTGAGGAGATTGCATGGAAAGTCAATAATCCAGAACAGGCATTGCTAATAGTGTCCTTGGAATGATTCGTGAGATAAACCAGGTCTTGGTACCAGTCAGAGAGTCAGTGTATAATTAGCTAGGCTGTCCTAATGAGATCTGATTTGTGCTACTCTATATTTAATAACTGGCTGGTGGATTTGCATTCACAGAATCATTCCGTGTATGACCATGAGTTGGTGGGGAAGGCTGGAAATCAAGGAGAGCAAGCTAGACAAGGCCGAGCAAAGGGAAATGATAGACAGCTGGGGATGTACAGTCAACAAGGGACGGATCAAGAGAGAAGATTCTTTAAGCAAGGACTAACGGAACCAGGTATTTGAAAGGGGTAACAGGAGACTGAGACAGAGGTGTGGTAATCTAGCCGTCCAGTCCCAGACCTGGACTTTAGTGTCCACCAATCTGGTCCTGTCCCAAACCTGGACTTTTGCGTCCAAAGTTTGGGGGCTTACCTGAAACTCCCCCAAGCTCACTACCAGCTTGGATATTCTCGCTGCCACCAGATCAGGAATTAATCTATGGGGCCTGATCCCCCCTTTCCTCCCTCTGGTGTCCCCAACCCTCCCTTGGTGGGACACCCAGATTCCCAATCCCTTGGATGCTAAAAGCAGGGAAAATAACCCCTTCCCCCTCCTTATCAGGCTTGCCTCGCGGCTAACCTGTGTGACCCAAGAAACCAGCTTTTCTGCTTCCCTCAGGACAATGGAGATGCAAAATACCCACAGCTGGGCTCTGCCACCCCCCTTGCTCCAGGAATGAGGGAAAAACTGTAACCACCAGAGAACAGAGAGAATTCTTCGTCTCTTTCCCCGTAGTCTGCTCTTTCCCTGGACCCAAATAGGAAAATAGCCCACAGCCTGGCTTTTCCCTTTGCCTCCCTAGGAAAAGAACTTTCACAAGGTTTAAAAAGAAAACTTTATAGAAAAAAAGAAAGAAAATATAAAACAATCATCTTGCATTAAGAAACTCAATACAGGCTCTTGCTTATAAGAAAATATAAAGAAACAGTCTGATTTAAAAGATAGCCCAATTAAACCAGCACAACAAATTAACATACAGGTAAATACACCCCAAAGACCATCATAGCTGAATTACTTTGCGGTTCCTGGGTACTTACAGATGTTTAGAAGAAGTATTAGGAGAGAATTAGAAGAAGACTTGTTTCCTCATAGCTAAGAAAACAACAAAGACCCCGAGTATACAAATTCCCGCCCCTGACTTTAAACAATCCAGTTCTCTGATTGGTCCTCTGGTCAGGTGTTCGGTTACCCTTTTCAGGTAAAAGAAACTTAACCCTTACCTTACCTATCCATTTATGACAAGAGGGTATTACACACTTGTAGACACATAAAGCTTTTACAAAGTAGTATCCCAAGGGAAAATTCTCTTGGAGTACTGATTTTTTTTTAAGGTCCACTGTGTTTTTCAAAAATGGCTGTTTCAAAGATAATTCGTGTACAAATGAATAACTCTAATGTGAGAGCTCACAGACACATGCATGGGGTTTTGCAGGAAAAATAGGTTTATCTGGCTATTACAGAATGTATCGGATGCTAGTCTTAAACCTGGGAATATATTGTAACAAGTCAATGTCCAAGGCCCTGATTCATCAAAGAAAATATGAACAAGCTTAAAAGTTATGCATGTGCTTAAAGTGCTTTGATGAAAATCAAATCACATAAGATGAGCTTCTTCTGGGAGGTGCTCAGAGCCATCAACTATATCTGAAGTCAAATGGAGTTGATCATTCTTAGTATTTTGCAGGATTGGCCTCTAAGAAAGCAGCTTAATGTTTATCCTTGAATTTCTTTGCATCACACAACAAATGTAACACTAGCCATATTTTCTAATAGGTAGTTTATAGTTTTCTGCAGTGGAAACATCTCTGAATTTGCATTACTGATCCAATTAGTAAAATACGTTTTCAGAGAAAAGATCCAACAGTGCATGAACCATTGTCACGTTAATAATCCATTCCAAATTTTACTAAGCACCAAAAAAGTTATTGCACCCAAGCAGTCAGTAATTGTAAGGTGCACAAATTAAAATACATTTATATCGAGACTACTTTGTTTATATTAGGCATAAGAAGCACACTTTGAATGTGATACATTGGGATTTATTATTAAAGTCTCTGGGCAAAATTCCTTAGCATCACATACAAAGTTTCCCCCTAGGTGTATGTCACATTTTATTTTTAAATGGCCTTTTTATGTATAAGTGAGAAAAAAACCCAATCCTTAAAATTGTGAACTTCTCTTTTGTAATTTGAAAGCCTGAAACTTGTACAAAACAAAACATATCTGTTCCCTGATTAGCATCTTGTATATTAAATTCCAGCACAAGCAAGTTTTTAAGGATGAGCCATAAACTATAAAAATAAAAGCATGTAACAGAACCTTAGCTAGAGGGACATGAATGAAAGTGGTAAATGTTACAAAAAGGAAATAGTAGATCCCTGCTCAATGCACTGTGTTGTACAATCACTGCTATGCTGTACGTTGCTATCCTGTATGCAGGAATGTGATACTTTATTCTGTAAGTATACTCAGTGCAGGAGATTGTAAAAGAACATCATTTTCAACAGGATTTCACAGACTCTGGCATTTGCTCCCTATTGGGTACCCTAATTTTCAATATACTCTTTTATATGACCGAGCTTCTGATGCAGCCAGAAGAACACATCAAAGCTGGAAGACATGATCTAAGCTACTGAAATATATAAGAAAAGAAATACTTTCAACTATTGAAAACATTTTAAAGTTTTTCACTTCATATTTACTTATATGTGTGATACAGTTCTCAGGATTAATTCTGGGTATCAGATCTCATAAGAGGGCCAGACATCATAGTAGGGGATATGGAAAGGGAAAGGAGGAAGAGAGAATTGGGTATAGAATGCATTTGGGGTTAGAGAGAAGTCCTTCCATGAGTACAGGGGACTGGACCAGATGACCTCTCAAGGTCCCTTCCAGTCCTATGATTCTATGATAATAGAAGAAATGGATATTTTGGAAGTGAATGCAGCCAGAATCAACAAGGAGTTGATTGAGTCTCATAAGTGAGAGGGAAACATTTGGGGACCAAAGGTATCAAGCATCTCAACAAACTAGGTGTGCAACAAACCCATATTTTTGGGATTAGGAAAGTAGCAAATAGTATCTGTGGTTTCTCTTGATTAGCCAATGATGTCATGATCTCTTACTACTCATCAGTGATTCTTGGAGTCTACTTTGATCAAGAGGGATGCTGGAGTATAGGATGCAATTTGATTGACCTGCAAAGACATCCCTTGATTTTATTATGGGCAGTTTGACATTTCCTCAAGTTAAGGAAGGACCCATCGAATCAAAGCAGGAAAAAAAAGCTGGTTTTCTAATTCCCTAGCTCTGTTCAAAGATTTGCATGAGCATGTCTCCTAGGCTCTTCTTGTTATAGCAATAAATTAATGACTGCTGATTCCCTGTAAGGGCCAGAGATATTGTGCCTGGGAAATAAAGGAAGAGTTCATAATACCAGAGATGCCAGGCCAGCACTGAGCAACTATTTAAGGTGAGCAAAGGGGCAACATTTCATTTCTGACACAATTCTGAAATGTTACATTTAAAAAATGCATTTTAAATTATCCAAATGTCACCTGCCTAGTTTCTAGGACCCTAAATTTAAATCATATTGGAACTGATCATTCATACATCATGCCTTCGGTCTTTACTGCACATATTACTACAAGTGAGATGAGGGTTTTTTATATGACTATGCAAATATATATTTTAATCTGAAGCTGAAAAATATCATCCAAACCAACCTTTACCTCTTGAGAATTCAACTCAGTTATATCAACTATACCTGGCTACACTAAGCACACCTTTCAAGCAGAGGTCCAGAGACCATGCACATCCAGAGCTGTAGCATTCTGTTGAGCTGAGGCCCACACAAAAGGTGGTCCCCTGTAAGTTTCTCTCACCTCAGGTACAGACCATGATCAATCCAGTCCAACTTGACCAGCACCATGCTTTATTATAGTGTTCTATCAGGCCACTGCTTGTGGTGCTATTTACAGGTACACACATGCTTGACAGCTCCCCTCTTACTGCTGGGAGAAAAGGGAGTGATTTTAGCAGCAGCCAGCTCTGCAACCCCCCTTTCCATGGCATCCTTCTTCTCTATCTGCTCCCAGCTGCTGGGGTTGCATCTCCCTCTTAGCCCTTCAGCTGTGGCCTTACTTGTTAACTGGTCTTCCACTTAGAGTCATAGAATCATAGAAGATCAGGGTTGGAAGAGACCTCAGGAGGTCATTTAGTCCAAGCCCCTGCTTAAAGCAGGACCAGCACCAACTAAATCATCCCAGCCAGGGCTTTGTCAAGCCAGGCCTTAAAAACCTCTAAGGATGGAGATTCCACCACCTCCCTAGGTAACTCATTCCAGTGCTTCACCACCTTCCTAATGAAATAGTTCTACCTAATATCCAGGTTCATTCCAATTAACCTATATTGGTGGGGATTTCAGTGGCAGGTTGCTGAGTCAGAAATCCCCTGAGTCACGGGGATTGCAAGAAAGGATGGCAGAAATCATTGCAAGAGAGAAAAATGTGTGTTTGTGTGTCAGGGCAGGGGTGGGGTGGGGAGAGGCAGATAAACATCTTGCACTAGCTGGGTTCCCACAAAAAGACTGCTATAAGAAAGGGATCACAAAAGGAACATCCACAGCCTGTCATTCAACATTAAAGCTTTTGGGCTGTACCACAGTGTCATTTGAAGTGGAGATAGTGACACTCAGCATGGAAATATCTCAAGCAGTGCATATTTGATGGCTGGTTTTAAAAATCCAGAGCCTAATCTGTAAGCCTGCCTTACATTCTAACTCACACAGGAAGTCCCATGAGGCTCTCACAGAAGTTAATGGAACTACTCATGTGAGTAGATTACTCACTGTGGGCAAGAGGGTGAAAACTTGCTCACTCCTGTTGGCTTATAGGTACTCAGTGCTAAGTGAAATATCCACCCTGCTAATGACTATGGCAGCAGCCAAATAAGGCATGAATAGTTGGATTAATTCAAGAGTAACTTTTCCAGAACAATTAGGCTCATTTTAACCAGTAGAGTCATATTGTAATTACAGCAGTAGGAACAAGTACTGGAAATACACATTTACAGTAAACTTGTCATTTTCTAAAACTACTTACATGTCTTAAATGGCACTTTTGTTAGTATAAAAATGAACACTAAATGTGAGAGCAATAGAATGATATATTAAACAAATACTTACTTAGTTGGCATACTTCCCAGAATGTACTATGGTGAAATTTTTGATTGGAGATATTAGTAGGTGATAATAATTTTTTGAAAGGTTCATGTATATTTTTTCCACAGTCTCTGAAAAAAGGAGGCCAAACTATCACAAAAAGGGAGTATTAAATTCAAATTCCACCCTAAATTAAAGGTGCTTGGCTTATGCTGTCACATAAGGTTTTGTTTTTGACAGGCCAATATATCTGGATTTGTTCAGAGAGTGAACTAGAGGTACTGCACATTTCTGAGGGCTGGGTTACCATTAAAAGACTACATACTGTCTCACAACTGTAGATCAGCTCTCAGGAGCTCTTTCCGAGATTCAAAGATTCTAGGACCAGAAGGGACCATTATGATCATCTAGTCTGACCTCCTGCATAACACAGGAAGGTATTTCAAAACCAAAGCCTCACACAAGAACATTTTACATTCAAGGTTTCTATTAGAATAAATATCTGCAAATACAAATAATCAAAAGTTCCAGGGACTTTCCTCTACACCAGTGGTTCCCAAACTTGTTCTGCTGCTTGTGCAGAAAAGCCTCTGGTGGGCTGGTTTGTGTACCTGCTGCATCCACAGGTTTGGCCAATCGCGGCTTCCAGTGGCCTTGGTTTGCTGCTCTGGGCCAATGGGAGCTGCAGGAATGCAGTACCACTTCCAGCACCTCACACTAGCCTGGAGCAGTGAACCATGGCCACTGGGAGCCGCGATCAGCCAAACTTGTGGACACAGCAGGTAAACAAACTGGCCCGGCCCACCAGGGGCTTTCCTGTACAAGTGGCAGGAAATTTGGGAACGACTGCTCTACACAATTCTTTAAGAGTGTTAGATATAATGTTCTCACTGTGGTTCTAGATGAGTGCAAAGTGGGACAGCACATAGAAGAGGGAGGAGTGCCTCAATGGCACAAACAGTGAGCAGCTCCAGAGAATGCCAAAGCCCCGCCCCAGTGCGGAAGGGCATAGTGAGGGAAGGCATAGGAGGAATATGCCTAGAGGAGTAGAAAGAGCTGGAGAGTCCCTGTCTTTCTCTCTGTTTGGTGTGGATTCCCACTGCAAATGTTCATAGTAGTTATTGTTAGTTGCACCAGCAGAAATTCCCCAAGCTCCAACTTGCACTGAGGGCCCAGGTTAGTATAGACTGGCCTGAAGATCTGGGAGCTGTAAAAGTTGTCGGACTAGTAGATCTGGCCCAATAATTTTTTTTATAGACCATCTTTGTTGCATACAATGTCAAAAGGCTTGGCAAACACAGCTGAATTACACTTTGCCACTCTTATTCTCAGAGGCTGGGCTAGCCCATTGGGGGCCATAAGCAGGAATATTTTGCCCCTCCAATAAAAAGTGTATTGGGGCCCTTAGCGCTGCTCAGGGTCCTAAGCTCTGGGTCTTCTTCTTATTATTATAGTGAGTCAGTGGTAAAGCCAGGGACAGATTATGGAACCAGAGTCCTCCATTCCAGACCCTTGGTCTAGACTCCTAGACATAATACACTTACAATTTTTTTTATTTTGTAATTTTTAATACCATATAAAAAGGAAAATCTAAAAATCTCTTCTTTCAAATTCCTCCTTAAATCGCATTTCTTCTAAGACACTCCAGCCCTCTATCCTTCTTAATTTTTGTGATACCTTTTGTCCAAAATTACTTAATGAAGAAAGTAAAAGGAGTTAAAAATACTCCAGGAGTCAGTTTTCCTTTAGGTCTCCCATTGCATTTGCACTAGCCATCTATTTACATTGCAAGCGCTTTAGGACAGGGTGTGACGTTGCACTCCATATGTTTTATGGAAATGTGTTTATGAATGTGAATATGATGAACTGGAATATGCTTTATGCAAAAAGTCTCTTTTAAGGTATCATAACAAAGATTATAACCTACTGAATATATTCCTCCTATTTTGTATGCATGTATTGTTCTTGTATTTGAAGTTAGAAATATGAAATATAACTCTGAGGTCCTATTGCAATTATGCAAAGTGTGGGCCATTAATAGTGGTTTAGAATCTTGATGGCTTCCACTGACTAGGACAATTGGTTGTAAATGGTTTATTTACCTGCAAACCTTCCTGTGTATGTGTGGGCCAGCCCAGGAAGAATGGAGACTGGAGGGGGGTCTTACAGTGACATGTGACCATGTCACATGATACTGGAATCCATCTTAATCCTTGTACTTTTCCATTGATGAGGTAGGGGTGGGAACAAGCACAGACAAAAGATTTCTGACTTGTACCAAGGCTATAAAAGGTGTTTGAGCAGGACAAACAGGGAAGCCAGTCATGAGCCCTGCTTACCACCTGAGATGTCTGCTGGATCTAAAAAAGGCTGTACCAGGGTAAACGATTGGGCCCAGACTAGGAAGGAGTCTAGTCTGTGAGAGAAGCTTATTGGAGCATCTCTAAGGGTGAGATATTACCTGTAATTAGTTTCTTAATATATTAGGCTTAGACTTGCATGTTTTGTTTTATTTTGTTTGTGACTTACTTTTTTCTGGCTGTTATTACTTGAAATCACTTAAATCCTACCTGGTATACTTAATAAAATCACTTTTGTTTATTAATAAACCCAGAGTAAGTAATTAATGCCTGGGGGAGCAAACAGCTGTGCATATCTCTCTATTAGTGTTACAGAGGGCAGACAATTTACGAATTTACCTTGTATAAGCTTTATACAGAGTAAAACAGATTTATTTGGGGTTTGGTGACTGGTAACCTGCTGAGCTGTTTTTAGTTCAAGTCTGCACCTTTGGGGGTGTGCCCTAGACCCTGGGTCTGTGTTGCAGCAGACTAGCATGTCTGGCTCAACAAGGCAGGGTTATGGAGTCCCAAGCTGCCAGGCAAAATGGGCTCAGAGATAATTTCAGCATGAGGTGACAGTCCCAAGGGAATCTCTGTGGCCGAACCTGTCACACAAGGATCATTCCTTCATTTGTGACTTGTACAGGATCAAGCACATGGTTTGCACTTGATGATTGATAAAAAGTAAGTAATAAACTTTGCACATTTATCCTTGTTTCTAAAATCTCATTCGCAGTTTGGTCCCATTGCTACAACTCATTCCACATGGGTAGAGTCCTGGGTCCAGGGCTGCACAAGGGAGTAAGTGTCCACTCATAAGGTACGAGTTTCAGGATTGGGACCTATATTCATAAAATATACATTATTTATGTTTTAAGAACTTTATGGACATCCTGATGTTTTTTAAGCTAAGCATTTAAAGTGCAAATGCAAGATTTTAGATCACCTTGAAATGTCTTACAGTAATCAGCATTTGTCTACTACATGTGAATGACTGGTCTGCAACCCACAATCAACCAGTCCCTGACTCAGGAACAGTTAAAATAAGACAGATTAAATTGTGTAGTTTCTGAGGAGGAATGCCTAACAAGGTGACAAATGCTGTAAGTAATTTTGCAAAAATGAGCTGATTTGTAGCCAAGACCAGATGACCTATAGCCTTACCTTAATGTGGTTTGGAAAATTCCACAGTCTGTGCTGCCCACCAGGATAAGAGGTTTCTTTTTATATTGCATATTTCTAATAAATTGATTTATCTTCCTGTAAAAAACATAACCCTTAAAAATATGGTTGTTTCTCATGCACTGCCCAGCCTTCCTGTACAGTGTAACATACAAGATTTCCTAGAAACCTAGGAGTGCAGATATACAGCCAGGCAGTTGGCATGTGTTTGCAAACTTAGGCCAAGAAACAATTAACTGTCTTGGGTCTTCACATCTGAAATGACTGGCTTTTAAAAGTCTGACAAATTTCAGTTTTATTACAGCGCTGATTCTCAATAAGAACCTAGTCATGGATGGTGTTGAGTGGTGCTGAATCTTACTGGCTTTGTTGGGAATTGAGAGTGCTCAGCACCTCAGAGGACCAGGCCTTTAAACAGTCATCAAGAACAAAACTATGTAGTTAATTTATTCTTCAAATAATATATAGGCTACACTCAACAATCAATAAAGTTATTTATACAATTATAAAAACGGCTCTTGGCAGTCAATAAAATAGAATATAAACACATATCCCCATCTACACAAATCCTGCAGGGACAAGGTTGCTACACCTCAAACTGATGTTTTTGCTGTGATTACTTCCACTTTGACTGTACATTCGCAAGAGCCCCAAATTTAGTGATAATCTTTTTAGTGCATTATGATATCAATAAACTACTGTAATAAGAACCAGCTAAGACCTTCGCCTAGATTCAGAATTCAAACTAAGTCAAACCCAACCCTGTCTTTTAACATTTTCTTTTTAAATTTTACAGAAGTAATTAACCCTCCCCCTCAAAGTAATACGATAAGCAGACATTTAAATTAGCAACATTGAATAATAGACATCAGCATGGAGGAATGTAAACAGACTATGCTTTTAGATTCTTTTTTCTCCTGTCTCTTTTAAAAAAAGGCACAGCAAATGATCATTACTTTTTCATAAGATCAGTTTACACAAATTAGAAATGCATCCTAAAAGTGTTCTAGATATAACATCATATATAACAGTTTCATTAATGCCTCCAAGGGTCACCAAATTTCTGTGTATATTTCCCCAATTTGTTATCAATGTAAAGTTATTTTCACCATCAAAGCTATATCTGACAGTTCTTTCAATCATTCTGAATAAACTGAATGAATGGAGCTAGTAAAAATGTTCAGATTTCCTTTTTTTATGACACCTTTTGTCCAAAATTCAATTTCCAAACCCATTCTCCTATCCCAGTGCACTAGTTTAGCAGGCACCTCTGCACAGTAAACTGCTGGAATATGGTCCTTTGCACTAAGAAAAACATGTATGTTTCAGAGTCTGCGCTAGCAGAAGATTTATTTTATCATCTTTGGCTTTTCATTGCATGTTGTGCCAATGTCTGCTTAACAGCTGATAACTCTATGGAAGCAAAAGACAAGCTAAGCAGAGGCTTCAGTGAATTCCTGCCTTCTAGAAAAAAATATCCTGTGTTCTCACCTTTGTAAGGATGTTTTTTTTCTGCGAAATCACTTGTTGTGTGACAGAGACTCACTCAAACAGGGCACAGACACATTAGCCAAAGGCGCACTTTGGTGGGTTGAAAACTTTGTTCTTATTTCCACAGTTAAATGAATGAAAATACAAATGTAGTTTAGGGAAAAGTCTAATTAAAAAACATAAGAAATTATGTTCAGGAACTGTAAATATATCCAAATTTCAACCAGGTACTTATTGTAAAATGTTAAAACTTGACTTTTAAATGAATTGGGGGCACGGGGAGGAAAGGGATCACATTTGCAGCAGTTATCTCCAAATGTCTTCCCTTGTACTCAATTACTAGAAATCTGAGTGCCTCTAGTCGAGACTGCAGCTGTTATTGTTTCAATTATTTCTTACTGTATCTCCCACCATAATTAACCACATGGCTGGAGTGCAATCCAGTCCAGGTAACAATGAGATGCTCCTAAGAAAACCCAGCTCCCTGTGTTGAGTTAACATGAGGAGCATCTGAGCTCCTATTCATTTTTATAAAGCCTGAGGCAAGGTTTAAAAAGATGTTATGGTGCCGCATTCTCTTACTCATCCACTTGTGGCAACCTAAAAAAGATATCCCAGCTTGTTCTTGATTCGCAGCTGTTTTTAAGAAATATACAGCTTCATGACAAATAGCTAAGGCTCAGAGGTGTTACATTCAGATACCTCCAAGACAGAGAGGCATTCCAATGGCACTATGAATTACACTTTAATCTTTTTCGTTTCTAGGATGAATAATTGTAGGCTGTGATATCAGTGCACTGTCATTAATTTAGTGGATAACAATCACGATTTTTTTTTGTTCTAAGTAGTGATTTTTTAAAATTCAAATTGATTTTTTACATTTAAATGTGATCTTTTATTTACATGTTGCTAGTTCTCTACTTTCTTCCCATTTTATAATGTTAACTTGCCAAGTGGATATTTTGCACTTGTTTTTAAATTGTTTTTGTAATTGTTAGTAGAATTTTAGATTTTCCATAGCGATCTTTTCTACTAAGAAGTTTCACAGTTAAAATGCTCCTCTATACTGAAAAAGACAAGTCTAAAGTGTCATTATCATAATCACTGTGAAAACAACATGAACTCAGACGCAAAGTTAATAAGCAAATAACTTGGGATGCCTTCACAACAACACCCTTTCTGATATATTGAACTTTCACACATCAAAAAAGCTAAAATGTTTTGACTAGCCTCTAATTTTCCATGAGGGTTTGCACTTTGACGTCAATGGGACTAGTGCTCTGAAGTCACTTAGATGTTCTGCACAATCTCACCCTTTTGTGCCTAAAAATGGGTTTAGGAGCATAACTTTAGGCTCCTATTTTTGAAAAATGTTGGTTTGTGTGTACAAAAACATTCACAATAACTTTGTTAATGTGTTGAAAGTTTAAATAACCTGTCATTGCTAACACTGAAAGACTTTTGTTTTGAAGTGACAAAGATTTGATTCCACTAAGAGAAAAGGTTTCTATAAAAATGCAATTTTAGTTATATGCCTGCTCAGTGGTGTATAGGATCAAGGCCTTAATTTTCTATATTTTGTTTAGTCTTTAGAACAGTTTTGTGAAATTCAGGTTAGTTACCATACTAGTAATGGCATTCAAAAGAAAACCAGCATTTATAATTTAGTTTATTACACATTTTAATCTAAACTTGCACTAGCACAAATCTTCCAATTAGTTTAACAAAGCCTGAGCCTATTTGAATAATTTTTTTAAAAAATCACATGACATAAATCAATTATTGAAATTGCCTTGATTTCAATTAGTCCACCACAATCACTAGCCATTTTTATCTCCTGTCAGTGGATCTTTTCAATATCAGTTATATCCTTCTTGAGATTAGGTAACCAAATCTGGATATAGTCTACCAGCTGAAGGCACATCATTGTTTTACATGGGTATATAGCCTCATTTTCAGAGGTGCTGAGCATTCTCAGTGCTTCAAATCAGGTAATTAATATATGACATTATAATGAGAGTTTCTATATTATTTTCCCCACCTTTTTAACAATCAGGCATCTTATATGCTGTTTTAGCTGCTGGTGCTTTCTAGTAACTGGAGCTCAACTTTGAACTGAACATGAGAATTTCCTACATCTTATTTCTTGGAGGATCCCAAAAGATCAGTGCCCATCCACTGTAAAAAAAAAAGAAAAAGAAATTCATGTTTCAGTCCAGCTGCGGAGGTTGATTGGTCCTTCTTATAGGAGATACTAAGAGTGGTGCACTAGCTGAGAATTTGGTTCTTCAAGAGCAAATACTTTTCTGGGGTGTGAATTCAAAACTCTGTTTTCGCAAATGTTTGCACACGCTACTTTGAAATTCACATTGGGTCAACTTTTGTGCCAGTAAAATTTTGTCAGCCAAGTGTTCACAGCAAATGAATACAAAAAAGGTACAAATATACCTGAGGTGGTTCATTATGCATTCAAAAATGGTTATAGGAAAGACAAAGGCATCAGATGAAATGTGAGTAAAGGTAAAGGTTCAAACAAGAACATAGAAGGTTGGACATAAGCCCAGATATCAGTATACAAATGTCTTCTTGGTGAAATGTGAGACATACTTCAAATGGCTTGATGAATGTACACAGCCAGCAAAATGTGGGTTTTTTTAACTGATGCTTTTAATTGGAATAAAATTAATGGTGGGCGGTCCAGGGGTAGAATGTGATGTGAGTGCATGCAGTTCTGTTCCAGCTGGGAGAGAAAATGAAACTCAGCAGTAGGAAGAACTTCGTAAATATCAAAGCTTAAAAAAGTGAATTCATATGTGAGATTTCCATTCCCGGGATCAAAACCCAGTAGTAGTTGTGAATGCATCCAGCTAGTGCAGAAAGAGTGGTTATGTGACAGTTCTTCTACTGAACAGATTATGTTTTGACTGACTTACATGATGTCACTGAGCAATTTCTGAGGGTCCAACATATACTTACATCAACTGGCAAAAGATCTTGACAGCTATCAGTCTGCTAGTACTTTGGATTTGCCTACAAATTCAACCTCAAGAAAAAATTGAGCTGGATCTCAGTACGCTACTTAACAACTGAATTTTTAGACTAGCAGGTCTGCTGCTTAGATAAGCCACTGAATAGTCACAGTTACCTACACGTTTTCTTGCGAGGAGGCACTGAGTTGTTGAGTGTTAGATAGATAGACTGTAACTCTGATTATACCCATCTGTGCCCCCTAGCATATAAAAATTGATGGCTAGAACCATAAGCAGTTGCAGTTCTATCTCAAAAGACAAGTACATAGTCTGTTGTTGATTACATTAATCATTATTCAAATCTATTTGCAAATATCCTGACTCGAATATTTGGCAATTCCTTCTGAAATACAGAGAATTTCCTGAGAAAATAGTTTGTATTTGGCATGTGTGATGCGGCTTGGGGTGCAATCCAGACCCTTGAGGGATTGTGTCACCACTTGCCCTGAAACTCTGGGTATTTTACAATGATTTTCTACTGTAGCTCCCAGACTGGGATGCTCACAACCAGCCTACCAGCATGTAGGTCATGCCCTGAGTGTTTGCGTGCTAGACAGCCCTGGTTCAGCAGCTCTGACCCCAGCACCCTGTCTACAACCTCACAGCCCATCTCTGGCTCCTACCTTGGTTACCACTAGCTTGGTGACCCAAACGTGCTCCCAGTCCTAAATTTTTCCAAAACTGTGAGCTCTGTAATCTACAGCCCTCTTCTGGACAGTTCAGAGACATAATAAGGTTCATTTGTTCCTCTAAAGACACAAAACCCACCAGCTTGCCACATTAACTGGAGTTAACATTTATTCTAATTCAAACACAGTACTGGTATTTTAGATTAATAGTAAAACAACTTGATTAACAAAAGATGATAGGATTTTCAGTGAATTCAGGTATAAGAGATGGTTACAAGCAAATAAAAGTGAAAACACACATCTGAAAGTCTAAAACTTAATCTAGCAAGGTACAGGCTTGTTCAAGACGGTATCTTACTTTTATTCAGTTTCCAGAGACTTGAACCCCACATGGCTGAAGGACCCATCTTTCTCAGCTTGTAAGAGCTCTGTTCCCTTTTTTCTGTCTCATGATGGATACCAAAGATGGTTATAATATAATATAATATAATCCTTGCCTATATTTTCCAAAGTTCAATTAACTTCTTTCAAGAGGCAAGATGGTGTCATGCTGTTTTTCCCTTCCTGTGGGCTTCCTATCCCCCTTATGTAAATGGGGCTTCCGTTGTTTTGATTCCACCATGCTTCATTTATACAGGAGCCAGATAAATAGCTTCCTTCCCTCCTATCTGGGAGCAAACCTGTTTCTTCCTGTTTGGCCACAGTCTTTAAACTATAATATTACTAAGTATCCTTATTTTCTCATAATGCTAATACATACATTTCACAAGGATATTGATCACCAGTGAGTCATTGGCTTTCAGAAAAGACCTCACTTTATACACTTTTAGAATACACTAATATGGCATAAAAGCCATTGATTCAATTGTTTATCACTTGAGATCCAGTCCCCTATTTTTACAGACCAGTAAACTTTGAAATGAATTTTTCTGAGGGTTGCCCCACAAAGTGAAGTTTATTCAAAATGGGAGGAAGATGACATGGAGTCTGGTGGGGAAGGAAGCTCCATGCTTTTTCTTCTCCCTCTTGTTAGCTTAATAGCTTTGTTTTCCCCAGTTTTTAGAAATGGACCTTCACCATCTCTGCCATAAGACTGGGCTGGTCAGAGAATCAAATATACATTTCCTTGTCTTAGGCAGACCTGTCTCTCTTTATACTCCCACGCAGGTTGCATTTCTGTTTTCAAATGTTTTCATTGCCTCCTTCTCTTCTCTCATCCAAATCAGTAGCGCTAAATCCCAGTAATCACTCTACCACAGCAGTATCTCAGGCTAGCAGATGCTGAATTCTTTCTCTTTCTCACAAATTGGCCTCAGGTTTGGAAAATCAGAAGACCACAAGTGTGAATTCTGTCATTCCTAATTTCCTCCATTTCACCTCCACTCCCACCTTGTTCAGAATGACAGGCCTGAGATTTGAAGCTGGCTGCTTGCCAGTTTTAAAGAAGTTCCTATAAATGCTACACAGAATAACCTTCTCTAGGAGCCCCATGGTAACTAACCTCCACCTTGTCGGCATGCTGCAGTGCTAACCACATACTGTCATATGTAAACAAGCCTAAACGTTGTTTGGTCAAATGTACTTACAACAGTTCTGGTATTATTTAGAATCAGTCAGTACAATTTGGCTCTCACCAACGTTAATGTTTATCAAAATATGCCTATTCTCACTCCTAATCCCTCCATTCTATATAAAAGAGATTTTCTTGATATATCTCCACTGGATTTGAATTGCCAGCTATCAACAATCAGAAGACTGAGTGTCGGGTAAATATTTCAATGCTTTTAGCCAATCACATACTGCTGGGAAGGAGCAGGATGCAAATGCTCACCATTAACCTTGCTTAATCGGTTACTTTGAGAAGACACCAGCAGTCAAATCCTGAACTCATCCACACTAGGTTCAGCTAGGGCAGTGAACACCTGTGCCACCCTCAAGTGTAAATCTGGGCAGGGGTTCTGGAATGGAGCAGGGGTGCTGCCGCACTGTATGACCTGAAGTAGTAATAACAACCCAAATACATGGTTTCTGCCTTCAGAACCTCCACTATAAAAATTGTTCCATCACCAGTGAATCTGGAGTAACTGCATGGACTTTAATGGACATATTCCAGATTTATACCACCCTGACAGAGATCAATATCTGTGTAAATGATACATGTCTTGCCAATGATCGCTTATAGGCAAATAGTACATGACCCGGTAAGAAAATATACCAGATATACAGATCTCCACCCTTCTTTATTTGCTGATGTGGAAATCTTATATTATTTATAATCTATTTTAGTCTAATAACAGTTATTTTACCATTCTTCAGCACTTGCACTACTAAAACCCTATACAAATTTAACCAGCATTGAAATAACACTGATACTGGCAAAAAGATGGTAATATGTGCTTTAAATTGCTACTCGTTCCATAAATCTATGTATGATATGCTGATTATTCCATATGGGAAACCTGGCCAACGTCAATTCATTCAGAATATATCCAAAACACTTTTTAATGATATATTAAAAACTAACTTGGCCTAAAGGGACAGACCAGGCCAAATTCTCTAAGAATATGTATTGTCCATGCTTAATAAACCATTTTTAGGTAGAAGCGATTCCCATTACACTGCTCTAACTCATAAACACTCAGCAAACATGGGCTATGATATACAATTTTATCTCACCAGCTGACCTCCCTATATGTGGTTGGACATTTTTTCCTAACTAATTACGTGTGTTTTTGATAGTGAGCCACCCAAATGTTTTAATGGGGAGAAAAGAAAGGCCATGTTTTAATGTAATGAACAATTAGGAATTTAAAACAATTTGGCTCATCAATCAGAACATTCAAATGTTCAAAAAAGACCCCATCTAGTTTAACAATCTTTTCACCTGGGGCTCATTAGTGCAGGGATTGTTTCTCTCTCCTGCTTCTAACTAATGCACTGCTGGGAGTCTAAGCAGGTGTTCTTTTCAGTGCTGTCTGCTCCCAGCAACTCTATCTGAGAACTCCATTTCTAGTCATACCACACTAATGTAACCTTTTGCACTGGTTCTATTAAATTAGAGCACCCTCCAATTCCATATTAGCAAATGGAAATATTAATGTATAGCTTAAGACAACACCACTTGGGTGCCTGAAATGCGGCATTTGTTTGGAGTTCTGTCTGTATAGGAATCAGCCTGATCAACATGTTAAAGATTTCTTAAGAGAACATTACAAATGTATAATGGTTTTCTATTTTCTAACTATGGGGTGTTATCCTAAAAGAAGAAATGGCTTGACTTAGAAATAAAACTGGGCTAATTTCTGCTCTCAGTAAAACTGCGGTAAATCTAGAGTAATGCCATTTGAATAAACCCGCAAATGGACTACATGGGTTCAAATTTGTTTAACCTACACAAGCCAGACAATACAAGGCTCTTTCAACTCTACTTCTAACCATTCATGAGCAATGAATCCAATTGCATTATTTTGGGTCTACAAGAGTTTAACTGAGACCATAATTTGCCCCATTTTGTAGTACATGCAGATTATATTAGGTACCAGGTAATTATTTTCCAAGCTGTTGGTTTTATTTACAATTGAATAAAAAAAAATAATGACCAAGTTTTATAACATTTGTGCATGTCAGCAAATATGTGTGATGAATGTATGGCCAACACTCAGCCCCAAATATGCCCCTTCCCTTTGTGCCAGAGTATGACATAATCATAAGATTTTTGACCTTTACCATTAATAGTTAGTTAAAAATTCACTTGCATTTTCTGTGTTTCAGTACAACTCCTTGGAAGAGGGTTCACATTCTTGTGCTCTGCAATTTAACTAAATTAAAATTATGATCTTGTTAATCTTATATTGATGCGTGTGTGTGTTTCTATAACATATAAAGCTTTTCTCTTAGCCTGGGCATGTTAGGGGTTTCCTGCTTCCTTCATTACTTGCAGCTGCTTCATCTTTGACCTGCAGATTAGAGCTAAGGGTTACTAGAATACCCACATAATCCATAGTGTCCATGCAGGATGCCTGAGCTTCTTGGTGCCCAGTGTGAGGCATCTCAAGCTGGACATTCAAAAATTAAACCACTCAGAATTAATGGACATTTGAAAATGTAAACCTGAGTAGTTTAATTAACCATGAGAATGGCTCTACTTTCACAAAGTGGTTAGCTTGGCCAATAGTGAAAACTATTGAAAACAAAACACTAAGAACGTGAGAAGTATCACTTGCCTATGAATTTCTGAACTGAAATACACTATACACCAGGAAACATGATCATGTTGTCATTGACGCCAATGGGAATTTTACCATTAACTTGAGACGGGAGATTTGTCTGAGTTAGGAATGTAGGATCAGGATCAATGTGCATTTTTAAGTCACAATTGTTGGAACAGCAGCTCTTGTACATTCAGAGAACAAATTACCTTCTCTTCCTATGTTTCATTTTAAACCTTTTCCTTCTGAAATTTCCTAATAAAACCCAAGTTAAACAAAAAGGAAACATTTTATGGAGGTAATGTGAAGGCTTTCACTAAAACCCACAGAAGAAAGCAAATCATAGCTGATGTTAAAAATTGGGCTTGATACTATGAGCCAAATGTTCATAACTGGCCACCTAAATTGCATGCACAAATTTTCCATTTGAGTGGAAACTGGGAAATTGCAGGTCCAATAATTTTCACACAAAATTTTGATGTCCATTTTGGAAATTGTGCTGTGCCCTTACCATATACTGCTGCACTTTTTTTTTTTTTGCACCTTCGTGACCAGAACAGCAGAGCGCTATCATTCCAAGGATTTGGAAACCACCACATTGCCAAGGCTTCAGAAGCAGAAACAAAATGATTATAGTGGATCCCAAAGAGGAAGAGTATCTGCGTCAGACTTCTCTTTTACTGGGGATGGCAGTAGATTTGGAAGCTGGATGCTGATGGAAGCTATTTCTTCCCATCATAACAAATACAGTTTTCTGACACAAAAACCATGCAAAGCCCAAAGAATGAGCCAGTAGATGCAACAGAACATTATTATGGGTATGATACACATGAAAGGTCATCAAAGATTATTAGAGATGAGCCTGAACAAAAAGTCCAACATTTTGACAGTCTGGATTTGGGGGACATTTTGAGTCAAATATATATATGAACTTTTCAGTTAGTCTCTAGCTCTGTAATGGGTCAAATCAAAACCAGCTGAGTGGCAAAATATCCCAAATTTGAGGAAACTTAGATCCAGATTCCAAATTTGCAACTGAGATTCATTGGTACTCCTGCCCTAACTTTTGTGGGGTTAAATTAAATCACACATTTAATAATTCTTTTACCAAAGTGTTTGTAGTAATGAGTTTCCTTACTGGTTAATCTGACTAGGACTAAGCAGAAGCACTTGGAAAAGCTTAGTTCTCAATTTAGTTAATTTCAACATGCTGTTGCTTGTTTTTCCCTCCACTTGCCTAGCAAACTTTAGCAGTAACATACACCATTTGTTATTACAAAGTTCCTGCAAGTGATTTATGGAACTCAGCATGTATTTCATTTAAGGGGGAAAGCACAGCAGGGAAAAGATTTCATGCCTGTATGTGGCCCTCTCTTGGCTTGCCTACTAGTTGCCTCCCAATAAATGACACATGTGCAACTCCAATCATTCCCTTCTTTTTATAATGTATTTGCAGGATTGCAAGTGAAAGAAAATTTTGGGCACCTTTTGGTGTTAAGGTTTGTACATGTGTGAAACGTAGCTCAGGTGACCATAACAAAAAATATCGCTCAATATATCACAAAATGTCATAGTGAAAATGGTAAGAAAGAGCAAAGTTATTGAGGAAACAATGACTTGGTTAGATTTATTATAAATCACTGAATAACAAAAAAGCAAATTTTTAACCAGACCTTTTCCTGTGCAGAGAGTTAAAGAAATGGACGTTAATACGCTGAAGCATGCCAAAAGCAAGCAGACTTGAACTTCTGCCATATTGAGTTTATTAAAGTTTAATGTGGAAGGAAAGTACTGATAAAGGATGAAAAGACATTATTGCATAGGGCCAGATCTGCTATCTTTAGCTATAGAACTAATGCTAACAGCCCCATTGCAATCAATAGGACTAACTGGTTGCCTAAGTGATCAACAATATGGATACTCATGGCTGCAGAGCCCATGAAACAGAAACAGTGTGTGTTTGGAAGCCTTTGGAGTTTGTGGGAAGTGGTTAGCTGGAGGAGAGGCTCTCTATACAGTACATCTTCCCAGCAAACTCTTTGAAGGGAGCTAAGGGTAGTATAGCTCCTTAGATGGGCTTAGATGTTGCTCCAAGACAACTGGAGACTCCAAGACTCCAAGAAAACTGGGGGTGAAGAGTGAGCTCTGGAGGGCACTGTGCTTCTTGGAAGCACTAGAGTTTCTGGGAGTGTAACAGCCATGCATGCTGTCCCCTCCACAGATGTCCTGCTCTGCTGACCAAGAAGCGAGTGGTGATAAGGTCATGGCTCCATTTCTTTCCTGCCTAGCCCTTCTGGTGTGGCTAGAAGGAGTGCTGATAGGAAGTAGTCTTTGAGCATTATATCTGTCCCTGCACATGGGGAAGCCCTGGACAGTGGGAAAGAAAGAAAGTTTTCTTGTGAATATCCTTGTGCACACCCATGCAACGTCAAGGCATAATCTGGCCCTAAATTAGGATGGTTTTGCCATATTTCATATGGGCCAAATACACCCTTTGTGTAACTCAGTTGACATTCATGGAATTGTACCAGAGCTGAACTTGACACAGTGAATGTCTCATACCAGGCAAACATAAAGGACTAAATATTGCTCAGTTACACCAGTGTAAATCTGGCATATCACCACTGAATTCAATGGCGATAGCTACAGTAGTGTAAATCCAGTGTCCCCACTGAAATCAGTGGCCTTTCTCTGGACTTACACTATTGTATATGGGAACGGAATTTGGGAACGGAAGCAGACCATAATCTGAACAACAAAGTGTTTCGATAGTGACTCAGTCCCCCATACATAAGTAACTGAAACTGGTAGTTACTCATTGGTCCACAGCAGGAAGTGGGCAGAAGTGTAATGCAAGAGTTTTCATAACAATTGCATTCTTATGTAAAATGTCAGGCCAAGGTCTGTCAGATCTGAACCTATTTTATTCATTCATGAAATGCTTACGATATTGTTTGCGAATTGTAAGAAATAAAATCTCCCCACGCAGAAATAAAATCTTGGTCTGGCAACTAAGTGAAGAGACCGACCTTTTCCATGCTGGAAAGATTGATAAGGTGCTATCACTGCAAAATTATTCCCTCCTCAGTGTTATGCAGAGTATCATGTCTTTGTGTTTGCCTTTAATTATAAAATCTTTGAGGCAGGAACTGTCTCCCGTCTTACATAGTGCTCAGCATACTGTTGGTGCTTACTGTAGAATAAAAATTTCATTCTGTACTCGAAATACATGTGATAGTAATACAAAACAGGCTGATTATCAGGCAGATAATTCTGTTCATCCCATCTACAGTTGGCCTGAAGATGACATGCCAGGTTGCATCCTTTCATGGGGAAACCAGCAGGGAGGGGGAAAGGCGATTCAAATATTTCCAAGAGGTTCCTCTACATGCTCCTGTGAGGGTGGAGGGGTTTTCAGCTCGAGTGCAATCTGCTGACTTTTCTAATAGTGATCCGTCTACCATGTAAAATGGAATTTGGTTCAGAGCATTTTCTTCAAGTAACTGTCACTCTAGTTCTTTGCTCGTGTCAATTGGTTCTTTGATTTCGGTGACGTAGTGCTAGTTTACACCGACAGAGAATGTGGTCTTAGGGGTAGACAAAGGGATTTAGGCACCTAATTGTCACTTAAGCTTCATGGTGCCACTTCAGGTGCCTATGTCCGACATTTAGGTGTCACTGAGACTCTCAAAACCCACTGTTCTGCTGCCACTTAACTCTGTAGGCACCTAAGTTTCTGCTGGTAAAGTCCCCAAGCAGCCTAATTCACTGCAGGTGGGCATGTTCAGAACTGCCTAAGTCCTGGTGCTGACAAGCTGATTGGCACTCTAGCTCATACCTGCCCCATCAAGATTCTTAGACCAAGCATTCTTCCTCCTAGATCACCTGTGGGGCCTGATCCGGTAAACTTGCTCAGAGCAGACCTTCTGGATTGGGCCCCACACACAGCCAGCCAGAGATGAGCAGATTGGGAATATGGCTGGCTGACATGCACAGGTATATCTCCATGCCAATAGCTCAATGGTGAGGGCATTCACTGGTGTATCCCATAGCACAAATCAAGCAGAGGAGTGCTTTGTAATCAGATCTCCCACGTCCCAGCTGAGTGCCCTAACCACTGGGCCACTGGCTATGATGGGGTGGGTGTCATCTCTTGTTAGTCACAAGAAAGGGCTGAGGTGACTTAGGTGCCTAACTTAGGAGAGGATTCACAGCTGTGAAACCCAAATGGCCAAAGGCACGTCCCTCTGGCCTGGAGTTAGGCACCTAACTACTTTGTGGAGCAGGCTTAAGACCCAGTCCCCTCCTTGCCATTTCCTATTGGCTAGCTTAGGTAACTCCTCTTTTGGCTTACTGGCTTCTTTGTATTTCTTTCTTAGGCATCTAACTCTCCTCAGGCACTGTATGGAAAGCCTGGGAGACAAACTCGGAACAATGAATTCCACAAGGTGGCTAGGAGTTAGGCATTGCAATTCCTTTTGTGGGTCTAACCCTTAGGTTTTTAAGAAAATGCAGGTATTTAGTTCAAATACACCTTTCATATAAGTTTATAGATAGGCTAAACTAGTTTGCAGAAATCTCACTTGCCTTGGTATATGGAGATATTTTTAGGTAACAATATAGTGAATATGTTTTGCTGTTAGCATCTTATCTTAGCTATCTAGGTGTCAGTTTCATTCCCAGAAGTGCATCTGGGAATAACAATGTAGTACTGGAAGTACTGATTCATTGATGCTATAAGGTCACATTTCTCACAGGGAACCAGGGTTCATAAACCCTTAATCATATTGAATAGTATCTTACTCTATGGAAAGTCTTGCTGAGACCAATGAGACAGCACATGGAGTACAGAGTTACTCAACATGAATTAGAACGGCAGAATCTGCAATTGAGTAACTGCAACATCTAAGCTCAGGAAGAAATCCCTACCTTTCTCCAGACAAGATGGAGGAAAAGTCAGGAGTTTGTCCATTTTTTTCTGTGTAACACTGAGCAGTAACTCTCATTTAGGATCAGGTGCCTATACCACACAAGATCAGTTTCCTAAAACTTCAGGGACAGATGGTTTTGGACCTCATTCCTTCTAATCATCATCTTCTAAGTTTGTGTGAAAGTGCCAGAAGCACCATGTCTGGATATAAATACTTCTAAGAATATTATCCCTATGCAATGTTTCATTACTCCAAAGGATTCACAGATATTTGACTTCAGGCTGTCTCCAGATTTCAATGCCGAAAATTGATCTATTCTTGGGACATTTTCATTTTATTCCTATCAACAATTCTTCAGACTCCTATTTAACATACAGTGCTTGTAAATGCTGATAAATTAAGTAAGTGGGATACTGGCTCAGCTGATTTATTTCAGATGGTAAATTCAACACTATTGGTCTTAGCAATATCAATGCCAACAAGTTTACAAAATTGTTATTAAATTTTACTGCATTTTTATGACCCTGATAAATGAAAACATTTAAGTTGGGGTTTTAAAAAGCCACTAAGTGAGTTAGGAGCACAAGTCCCATTGAATTTCACAGGAACTTGTGCTCCTAAATCACTGACATTCATTTGAAAATCCTAACCAAATTCTGAGATCCGGCTAAACCTTGAATTGAAATCTAATAAGAACAGCTGATCTTGAGAGATTACTGCTGTATTGAAATATGAATCTGATCTGTTAGGGGATTTGGATCTGGTGATTCTAATCAAAACCATTCCAGGATTCAGAGTTCAGCTGTTGACCTCTCTCTTTTCAGACTCCCTTTAAGACAGAACTGACATCTTAATTATTGTTACTGTAATATTTCACAGAGGCTAAAATACGGGCATAATAAAGACATCAGATAAAACCAAAGAAACGCTGTGGAGATTATTTAAATAGTTTAAAAATTCTTTGATCTTTTAGACCCATAAACTAAAATAAATGACACACCTCCTTGCTTTGCTCTGTTTATGCTTAGCATTTATCTTGCAGTTAATTAAGGTAAATGTTTCTCTATTTTGAGCAGACCAGCGAATTTTCCTCAAAAGAAAACAAAAGAAATCATCCTTCCTTTGTCAGTTATTACTAAAGTCTTGAAATGAAGCTCTGCTAATTAATCAAAAACTTCTTACGGGCTCAACAATCCAACCCCAACTGACCCTGAGAGTAAATGAAAACACAGAAGTAAAAACAAGATTTCTCAGCCAAGGAAAACATCTTTATTCTTTAAATAGGCCTGGGGGAAAGGCTATTTAGTACAGGAGACTCCACAAAAACCCAGCTTTTTCACTGTTGAGATGGAGCAAATGAGAAATATACCGTTAGGAATGGGGTTTTCAAAAGCACTCAGTGTTGGTTTGCGTCCACTCCCATTGAAGTCAATGATAAAATTATCATTGACTCTAATGGGAGCAGAAGTTAGGCCAGTGTTGAGTGTTTTTGAAAATTGCATCCTAATTGTGCTGTTGCCATCTCAGGATTTCCTCAAGCTGCTGCAAAAGAGGATAGTTTGGAAAATCAGCTGCCTTGGAAATTCACCCCCGTTCATAGCACCAGCATTAGGCCTCTGAACAACTATAGCACTTATTCTGCCTTTGCTATAGGGCTTAAATTGTACTTCAGTGGAATTTGTCCTCCTGCACAGGGATGTATGTCACTCAGTATGCACTGTGGGCATTGGTCTGTAGGAAAGAAAGCTTTTACAAGAAGAACTTTAGTTTTAGTTGCTGCTATTTTAGCAGATGTCTACATCCAGTTAAAAAATGCTTCTGGTTGTGGTTTGAAGCGGGCAATGTGAGGAAGTCATATGGCTGAAGTAAATCAGGGATTTGGTTAAGAGGTCATAAAAAAGGATCAAAAAGCTACTTAGGAAAGTATCATAAAAATTTCTAGATGGGGAGAAGACTAGTCTGCAATAAACTTGCACTTTCTTTCTATTGTGCTTTGTCAATAACCCAGATGAAGGACCTTTCAAAGAGCTGTCCTAATGTGACACCTTGTTACTGCTTTAAACATTGCATTAAAGAAGGTGTGGCACTACATTGCATGTCTTGTTTTAAGGAGATGCCGGGTAGCTGCTCAGCAACACATATTCTCCATGGTTCATTGGGCCTGATTCAGTTACCCTCACTCCTGCCATATAGACCTTTCCCCATAAAGCCTTCCATTGACTTCAGCTGAGCCATTTGAGTATTGTACTACTCAACAGAAGTAAGAATTTCGTCTTTGGAACACTCCTGGGATGGTGCAGCAATGTGCTGCCTCTTGCTATGATACAATCTAGCCCATTATTATTTCCCACCCCTATTTTCCTGAATGTGACAAAAGCACATGGAGCTCATTGGGAACTACCAATAGCCTAAGGCTGTACTTTAAACATTACAACTATTTAAAGTCATAGGAGCTTAAAACGACTTCTGAAAAAATGCTATTTGTTTTAAAATATCACATTTTTTCATGCTTAAAAAGAAGTGAACAGATTTTCTTCAGATTTTAAAAATACGCACTCTCGGACTGAGAATAAGTATGAAGAGTTTCATCCCTGAAAGTCCTTTCGTTGCTGTCTTTCTGAAAGAGGCTGAGTATTAGGTGCATGGAACAAGCTGTGCAATAGATCCAGAGTCGTCCTATTTCTCCCTGCCCCTCACTGCCTCAAAATCTAAAAACAACATGGCTGCTTAAAGGGTGCACATAGCAATTTAAAATAGATTTCCAAACATTTTGGCTTAAAAATCTCTCCTTTTTAAGGAAAAGTTGGCTGGCTATGCTTTGGAAGTACTGTCTTTTAAAAGTTATTTACTGTTATACAAACACTGCTGCTGTCTTCTCAGTCTTAAATTAGAATATTCATCCCCAGAGGTTCTAAGACCCTAACTTTAAAGATAAACTAAGACTGTTTGTTTCCCTGAGGAATCCTGTCCTCAGTTACAGTGCCAACCACATGCTGAAATGCCAGCAGTTTCACAAGTTCATTTTTATCTTGGGCTTGGATTTTAAACTGCAACTTTAGCAGGAAGCTTGTGTATGTATTCCCAGTGTATCGTTACACATAGAATAAGGGAGTATTTAGCTCACGGTTTTGGATGAGGCTAACCAAATACTTTCAATTTAATTATAAAATAAAGCAAACACTCGTTAAATAATTGTTTGGATAACCTGACTTTGAATATTTTAAAGACATACTCTGCAGTTTCAATATTCATACTCAGACGGTCTTTCCAAGATATTATACCAGCAGTGGCGTTAAATCTATCATTGCAGACTCGCTAACAATTAGAGATCTGCTGTCAAAATTTTTAGTTTTCTTTCTCACTTCTGATGTGGATTAAAGTCTGCAGTCACAACTCTTGCTGATCGTTTAAAGATATTTGATCCTGGAGTATTTATCCATTATTGGCTCTGTTTACCCAAGGGAAAATTAAGTGCAGTGCCTTAGAACAGTGAGATCTGTAATCCACTGATGCCTTAACTGATCTCTGACAGATGTTGGTATTTGGGAAAAAAATGAAAAGCTACATCATTATCTTGGGAAGCCAGTTTTACAAACTTACTGTGCTTCTGCACTATACAATGGTGAGAACATTTCTGTTGAAAATGGTGATTCCAATTTATTTTATTTTTTATTTTGCCTGCTTGACAGGTTAAAAAGGTGCCTTTTAACACTTAAAGCACGTTTTTTCATGCACTTAGTTCTGTTTCATCTTCCATGGATAGAAACCTTGACTTAGATACAGTTTAGTGATTTTTCAGCTTACTGAATGTGCCTCTAGCTTTTCCAAAGTAAACCACAGAGAAATTTTTCTCTATCAAGTTTCGAGGGTTCAGAGGTTTTTTTATGCTGGCAACAAGAAGAGGATAGATTGGGACTCTGTTCCAAGATGATAGTATATATATTTGTTCCAAGGAATAATATGCAGTAGGAACTCCCTCTGATGTTGGGGAGTGTGCTTAAAAACATACACAATAATTACTTAGGGTCTGATCTCTCACCCTTACCCACACTGTCAATAGCCATAAAGGGAAGCGTGTACTCACAATGCATACAATAGCATCCTAGGTCAGTTAATTTACCCGAATGTTGTCAGTAGGAAATATTTCCTTGCTTAAGATATTGCTTCTGATGGATGGCTAATTTGAGGACCACAGCTAACCTGCAGACCACCCAGATTCCCTTCTGTTTAAGAAAACAGAAGATAGATTTGTCCTCAATTAACTGCAAGTCTGAAATGAACCATTCATACCATAACCTATAAGCAGTCCCAACAGTGGAACAGATTAAAAGTCCAGTCTCAATAGATGTTGACAGCCCTTACCTCCCATTGGCTTCAGTACTAAGGCATGCAGCACTTTGCAGGATAAGATCCAATAGGTTTTAAATGTAGATCATCTTGGAAACTCTGACAGATTGGATCTCAAACAACGCAAAACATGGGCTCCACAAAGAGCTGTTCTCATATACTTTGGGTCGGTAGCAACATGGTATATTCATGGTCTGAAACACAAATGCGAAAGAGCGAATTAAGCATAGAAGGTTCATTAAGAAGAAAAGCCATGATCCACTCAGATCTACCACAGGAGAGTTGCTTTCTGGTATAAATGTGTATAAATTGTACGTAAAAGATTGAAGTGATTCACCGCAGACTGAGGGAGAAAACACTGAAAATGATATTTAAGAGAATTTGCTTTCAAATCAGCTGAAAGAAGAAGGGTCCCAATTCTCCTTCCTTTACTCACATTGAGTAGAGAACCACTACAGGAGTAATCCCACTGAAACCAAGACAGAGACATAGTAAAGCACTAATCTAGGGTCCAGATCCAGCTCCTATTGATGTCAGTAGAATGACTCCTACTAAATTTAATGGGAGCTGGATCAGGTACAGTGTAAGTAAGAGTGACAGAATAAAGCCCTTAGCCCCAGATCCTCAAAGGTAGCTAGGTGCCTAATTTCCATTGATTTCAATGGATTTAGGGGCCTAAATACTTTTGAGAACCTGGACTTTGGGAACAATGTTGTATGTTTCTTAGAAAGATCTCCAGCATCACAGGCAGTTCCTACTTCTCATTTCCCTGGAATAAATGTACACTCTTCTTATTGTCAGAACAAAGATCCCTGAAATTTTTAAACATGATAGATCATAATTTCTTCTTAGCCCTTCAGGCAAAAGAGTGTATCATTGTTTCCTAGAGAAGATAATGTCATAACTATACTTGCAATAAACATTACGGTTCAAAAGAATGTTTTAGGAGATTCCTAGCAAGCTTAATAGTAATCCTAGCTCCTATATGGATCTTTTCCTCAGTGTTATTATTTATCATTACAAAGGAGGTCAGTATAATTATTTCCATTTTACATATGGGGAAACTGAAACACAGAGATGGGAAGTGATTTGATTATGAACATCCAGCAGCAGAATCAGGAACAGATTCCAATTCACCTGACTCCTAGTCTGCTGTTCCATTCACGAGGCCACATTGTCTCCTCACAGCCTATGTGTAAGACATGCTTATGTCATATAAAATAGTTTCAAAGGCTAGAGGGATTGATTGTGTCAAAGCGCCGAACCTTTTGTTCATCCATGCTACAGGAATGATGTTGCATGTGCCTAGTTTGCCTAGCTACTGATTCCAAAAATGTTTTCTAGTGGATTTGGGGGGAACTTCAGGCTTTCTGATCCTCGGTTCCATACCTTTTGGAAAAAGAGATCATGCTGAAGTATTTGTTTTGAGGAGTGTTACATATATGGAGACAAAAATGAAGCTATCCACTATACAGTTGGGAAACTCCAGAGGCCAATGAGATCAGAATCTAGCCACAAGATCTGTTAAAGCTACAACAAACTTTGAAGTTGTATATAACATGGCTGCCACAGCATCTCTAAAACAAGAGCAAAACAGTGGTTAGCAGAAGGACTTTTGAGGTAGCCTGGAACAAAAATTAGGCAGCAAGAAGCAGCTCCATTTTTAAGAAGGATATTCTACTTTCCTTTGCAAATATAGTTTGAAGTCACATTAGAAAAAAATTGGGGCCAGATCAATATATCTCCATTGAAGTCAATGGAAGTATCCCACTTTACACCAGCTGATGTTTATAAAAACAGCTGTGTTAAAAAAAAGAGGTTAACAAAACTAGACACTTGTAAAACAAGCACACTTAGAATTCTCGATATTGTCACATTACTATGGGCCAAATTCAGACACTGTGTGAAAGAATGTAATTTTTGTGGCCCTAAATATACAACTTAAATCTTCCATCCCAAGCTCAATGAGAGATATGAAAGTACCTATTTGCAATGAAATATTTTTAATTGTTTTCATAACATGACAATGACAATTATGCAGCTATTCATGGGTTGGATTATAAATGTTGTCCTTAAACAACTGCCTGTTTTTCAATAGACTGGACTGCAGCTACACTTCTGCACAGACTGTTACAGTAGGTGGTGGCAAAGGCAAAAAAATGGCCATTCAGGTAAAAGGGAAAGTGTAAATTCCCAGTCCTGAGAAAGGGAAGAACTATAATATATTATCTACTGAAGCCACTGTACCCAGCTTTTTTCAAATATGCAAGAATGATTGATTTAAGACACTATGCAAAACTTCCCTTTCTCAGTAAGGGTACAGTTACTATTGAAACATATGTGCCTTGTTTTAAACAATCTCCATGAAAGAAGGACACAAAAGGCTCATTTGGGCTAAAATTATTTCACAGATTATGGAATTTACTGTGTCTTATTTATAAAAGAGGCTACCATCCCAGATGTGAACTGCCCAAACAGACAGAACTGATTGATTACTCCATAGATAAACTCATTTCACACATCATCAAGCAAAATTAACATTTGAAATATGGGAATAAGTAAAGAATCAATTCAGTTCCAAGCAGAATAGTACAATTAAAATTAGTTTGTTAAATGAAAACTAAAATGATTTAGAAAAACCTTGACATCTAATATTTAATGCTAGTCAGATTTGATTAACAGAATCATTACCAAGTCCAGTTTTTGTTTGCTGTTTGTTTTCCTTCTTAAATCACATTTATAGTCAAATCTTGCAAGTATATGTTATCATTACCATACAAAATATAGGCTGTATCAAACGGAGAGTATGACTTGCACACAGAAAGTCTGCATTTTTGTGTCTTCATAAAGGGTATGTATAATAATGTAGTTGTCTATAACAACAATGCCAGCAACAGGGTTGCATAAAGTAACATCTGGTTTTGACAGTAACCTAGAATATAACTTGTATTAAAAATATGTTCCCTTTGAACCATCTTTCTAAACATTCAGGAGTGAAATCCTGGCCCCACTGAAGTCAGTGAAAATTTTGTCCTTGGCTTCCATGAACTAGAATGTCACCCCAGCAGCCTCTATATATGCAATCCCTGCTTAGTAGAAGTAATAGTATTTATATTACAATAGTTTCTAGAGGTTTCAACGGAGATCAAGGCCTCATTGTACTAGGCACTGTGCAGAAACCGTCCCTGCCCAAAGACCTAAATAGATCAAACAGATAAAAGGTGGGAGAGGAAGCACAGATACAGAGCAGTAGAGGTACAGGCTAAGGGCAAACAGCAGGTTAGTAACAGAGCTATAAATAAAACCCAGGTCTGCTGGCTCCCAGTCCAGTGCTTGAACCCCACCTCAGTACTCTATTTACTGGGTCACACTGCTTCTCCTCTGTGTTTAACCACAAAGTATTACCCCAATGGGCTGGGTAATTCTGAATTACCTAGGCAAACTGTTGCTGGAATAAATAGATAGTGGAGGGGACCAAGAGCTTTAAAAATCTCAGCAAGCCTCAAAGGCCATTCTCTCTCTTACAGGATCTGCAGTTTGCACAGTAGCCATTTCAGTGTGTCTCTGACATTCAGGGAGACAAATTGTCATCTGCACTGATGGATTGGAAAAGAAATTAAAACCAAATTCCTCACCAAAATTTATTACCAAATCACAGGCTGCACTGATAGTAAAGAATTCACATGTCTTGGACACAAAGTAAAGACAATATCTGTATTTTATATTGTTCCAAAGTTCTGTCATGGAATATCAGGCACCAATGTCATTCTCCTTTCACTATCAGTAGCATCCACAAAGGCATTGTGTGTAGTTCTCCCTGATACTGGGAACTCCTTAAATCCTAGCAATGAGATTCAGCTGTATCTATGAGCTTTTTCTGATCTGCAATGTATGAGTATTCACACAACACTCACAAAATTTCCAAGATCCTCCTATCCCAGCGTCCATTTGGTGCAGTGTAAAACATGGGATGGATTTTCTGGGGGAAGTCTCTTGTTAGATTGTTCTGGTCAGAAACATATAGAGGACATCCCAAAACCATTGCACTGTGCATCGTACCAGAAAGTAATTGCAATTGCTAGTTTAACAAAGTTTTCTTTTGAACACGTTGTATAGGATCCTGAGTGGGGAGAGATGTGAGGCAAAGACTTTCCACCTTCTCTGGTCGTGGACTATATTATATTTACTTCTTATGATAATGATTACTTGGGTAGTGCCACAAATGTGCTAGGCTACAGCAGCATACAAAAATATAATACAAATTAAGTCCCCCATCCTGCAAGTCTGTCTGTGCAAGGTGGGCTCTGCAGAGCCTCATTGACTTCAATGTAGGGATCTATCCACATGGAGTAACTTATAGGATTAGGGCCTAACTTTTTAATTTGCAACAAGGTCATGGAACTAATTTTAGTGTGACGAGGTTTTCTGGTTTGTCAAGTTGGGTATCAAACAACAATGATCGCATGAGATCCGGCAATACATGGCCTGATGAAAACAATGAGCTTGGAGGACAGGTACTACTTGCTAGGCAAACACAGGGGCAACTGCAATGTGGAAAGAAAAGGAGATGGGAGGGGCATGCATCACCGTTTGTCCCTCAGACTTTTGCTAGGGTCTACTTTTTATTTAAAATGCCACATCTCTTGTCCACAAGGAAGGAGAAGATTCTTGTAGCTTTTTGACTGCCCAGTAGTCTAATGAATGAATCCTTTCTTACTTTAAATTTAAAGCAGGCTGGGCATGAGAGAAAACTTTCGAACAATGGAGCATAACCAGTTTTTCTCAGGAAGCAGCCCCTTGTACTATTTGTGCACTGTTTAATGCACCGTGGCAGGGGTGGCCAACCTGCTGCTCTGGAGCCACATGCTGCTCTTCAGAAGTTAATATGCGGCTCCTTGTACAGGCACTGACTCCGGGGCTGAAGCTAAAGGTGCCAACTTTCCAATGTGCCAGGGAGTGCTCATTGAGGGAAATATCAAATTTTAAAAGAACCCCAGAAAATATTTTCAAGGAGAGCAGTTTTTGGTGAATGTCAATAAGGAGATGCTGCCTTAGCCGAGTTTACAGACCATTTTTAACTACTGCATAATCTTTCCCTCTAAACTGCGAGGAGGCAAGAAGCCTGTGATGTTTGCTACTACCCACATCTAATTGCAGTTCACCTGAGATTTGCCAGCAAGATAGAAATTACGAAAGACAAGCCATAAGATAAATATTTCTGCAGAAATTGCTACATTTTAGCCAGCTGAAAAAATTCCTTCCACTGCCCAGCACGCAAACACCCATTCTACTGCTAGGTTTTATGACTGCTCAGGATGGAAGTTGTAAATAATGTGATACCTCTGTGCTTTTCTCCCAACTTATTTGGGGAAATCAAGCTCAAAAAGCAATTTATGTGGAGGAAACTTAATTTATTAGCAATACCTTCTTTAGGGATACAGTAGAGAACATTATCATAAATACGGTTTACAAATTCTGGACACAGACCACTCCTTATTATTGACAGAGGCTAGAATCCTGGGATGGGATAGCACCATGCTCCTTCTCCACTTCTAACAGCTCTGCATTAATATGGTGCGAAAATCCTATATATAGAATACTTTTGTTAAAATCAGATTATACTAATTCTATATGAAGTGCTTTAATGAAAAATGTTTAATGCCTGAAATACTATAAGACTGCAGTTAGAGTGCAGGTGCAAAAATGATATTCTACACTCCCTGGAGAGCAAACTTGTACATACTGTGAAATATCAATTAAAGTTTATAGTTGCCTGTGCCGGTTAAATGTCTTTGTCATGGGAAATTTTTGTCCTCTCTTCTGAAGCAATCATTTTGGGTTAAAATGTGTACTGAATTATGTGGGCATTTTGAGTTATTAAGGAATAGGTTTGTTTTACAAGCAAGCTGTAAGCATTCTTTGCTGTTTTTATGAGGTCATCTACATGACTTTTAAATGGGGCTCTTGGCCAATGCCGATTCTCACATCAGTTCATTAATTCACACAGCTGTCTTTAAAAACTAGAAGAATAATATATACTGCAGTCTGAAAGAGAGAGGTGGATTTCAAGGCTGTATTTCAATCAAGGGGTGCTGCTGACATCATAAACTATGAGAAGACAGCTTAAGCTGTTTTGTGAACAGCAGCTACCCCTTGATTGAAATACAGCCTGTTTTAATTGATTTTTTTTAATATATGGAGAAAGGATACAGACAATCATTTTCCTGTTAGCATAGATATTACAGAAAAGGACACAGCTATGCGCAACACATTGTCTAGGCCGCATGCAGTACTCAAGACTGGCAAAGGTCATCCCAAAAACCCATCCATGCTATATCATCATGTGCCAGGGCAGGTTGTGTGGCCTACAGTAATAAGAAAGGTCTTGTAAATAAGACATCAGACTGGGATTCAGAAGATCTGGGATTAGTTCCTGGCTCTACCACAGATTCCTGGTGATGTTTTGTGCCTCAGTTTACAGTTGTTCCCTTTCCCCCCACCCTTTGTCTGTCTTGTGTCTTTAGCCTATAAGATTTCTTTCTCTGCGTTATATAGTACCCTAGCACAATGGATCCCCAGTCTTGGTTGGGGCCTCAGGGCACTACTATAATACAAATCATAACAATAAATCAAATGATAAATAACCTAGTAAAATAGATAACCTCGTAACAGATATGGATAAAAAAGGACTACAATGTACCCTCTGGAGCTATGTCAAAATTTAGTTAACCTGTTATACTCATTTCCACAGGCCTCTAACAGATCTTCATTTTGGCTGCAACAAGAAGTGGATGCACCAAAATATCTGAGATGGGGATAACGGGGGCAGGGGTGTAAATTGTCATAGCTATATAGTTAATGCAGCTGTGACAACCTACACCCAATGAGGATCTGCCGCGGGATTGTCTTGTGGTACTTCCAGCTTGACCGCAAACAGGAAATTCCCAAAATCTCAATACAAAGCTAATTCTCATGATATTTTCATTGTGGTATCTGTAGTCAGGTAATTTGAATAAATTAAAATAAGCTTCTTATAGGTATATCTGAGCTAATTGGCCTGGAGCAGTGAACCACATCCACTGGGAGCTACTGGGAGCCGCGATCAGCTGAACCTGCGGACACGGCAGGTAAACAAACCAGCCCAGCCTGCCAGGGGATTTCCCTGAACAAGCGGTGGAACAAGTTTGGGAACCACTGCTCTGGAGGATAGTCCTTCACTAATGTTTTTCAACAGTTTCTACACTGTTCTCGTTTCTAAATTTACTTGAAGTGGGGCTTCGGGTGTTGATAATAGGATACAGACCCTCTCCTCTCTAGATCACTAGTTCCAATCTAGTCCTGGTCAGTAGTGACCAAAAACTAGTACCATCTAAATGGCTGTTGTTTGGCCTGTGTGGAGTGAACTGATGGTCTCAGATCCGTTCCTCATTGCAAAACCTAGTACAACCGTTATGTGGTTGAGACACTTCCCAGTGGTACCCAGGGTGTGAGGCACTTTGCTACCACATGCTTTTAGCATGAGGAAACCTTGTATGGGCCTTCTCAACTCCACTGGCCCTAGGGAACACAAGCACTCCCCTCTAGGTCTATGCAGGCCCCACTATCTCTCTAGAAGCTAGTAATATGCACACTCCAACTCTCAAGCGTCTCCCTGGAGTGTCCAGCCCCTGTTCCACTGCACACTAACAGTAGACACAGCTCTGCTGTTTCCAAAGAACCAGTACCCCCAGTTTGCCACTTCCTCCCCAGATCACGGATCAGCTTAACACACAGCACTTGGATATGTTTATAATGAAATTAAGTATGAGTTTTATAGACCTCTATCATATCCCCCCTTAGTCGTCTCTTTTCCAAGCTGAAACGTTACAATCTTATTAATCTCATCTCATACCAAAGCTGTTCCATACCCCTAAACATTTTTTTTGCCCTTTTCTGAACCTTTTCCAATTCCAATATATCTTTTTTGAGATGAGGTGACTACATCTCTATGCAGTATTCAAGATGTGGGCGTACCATGGATTTATATAGAGGCAATATGATATTTTCTGTCTTATTATCTTTCCCTTTCTTAATGATTCCCAACATTATGTTCCCTTTTTTCCATGAGAAGAACCAGGAAAACTGGATGGGACATGAGAGATGACTTTCCATGTACCAGAACCTGTATCTTGAAATGGCTTCTTGTTCATTACGAAGTGGAATCTTTGCTGCACGTTTTCAAAAAACAGATTATCTTTGATGTTGCTGGCAGCTTAAGGAAAACCAATCATACAGTCCACATGATATTTGAATGCTGCAGTAAACTGGGTAAAACTATAAGACACTGAAGGCTGGGATAGCTTAGGCTTCTCCAGTTATTGCCCTGAAAAGATCTTTTTGATTCACCATTACTTTCTGTGATCTGGGACAATTTCTAGAGACTGAAGTTAGCTGCTATGCCAAGTGATAACAGAGATGCAGCATGACTTCCTCTTTGGGTCTGAACCAATTTATTTACCTATTGTTTTTTAAGCCCAAAGCAGAATTGACTATGAAGAACCAATCTGCCTGTGTTTTCTTGGGCTGGTGCATGTCATTATAAAGAACATGACTGTCCAGTATTACTCAGCTTGTCCATCTGTTTAATATAGTGCTCAATAGTATCATCTGACTTCTTGTAAAGAAAATGTCTGTTCTATTTTATATAGTCCTTATATTGTGACTTTCCCAGGTGACATTTTTGCATGGATCATAGTATTCTTGAAAGTTTTAAATGACTGTGTCTAGCAGTTTGCATTCTTCTTTATTTTCACTTTGGAATTTATTGTAGATCCCCATTATTTCCAACTTTTTCTTCAATACCACTTGCTTCCAGGGACAACTGGCACCACCAAAATCACCCACTCCAGTTCTCTCATAGTTTCCCTTCCATACTGAAGGAAACAGACACTTTCATTTGTTCTGTTTTTGCCAAAAGACCTAGTTTCTAACAGCAGGTAACCAAGACACAACATACAGGAGTCTTTGAAAGAAACCATCTGTATTCACTGGCCCCAGTCACATAACATTGGTCATGATTTCTAGAGGTTTCACCCTGGTAACAAGGCAAGGATAAGTATCCACTGATGTGAAGGGATGCTGCTCCACTCAGATGCTCTGATGAGGTGCTGTGTGCCCTCTATTTAATATAAATCAACAGGAACTGAGGGCTCCTACCACCTAACAGATAGTTAGGTCAGTGGGATGATTGGGGCCTATGTGACTTCTCAAGTTCCTGTTGGTTAGAAATGCATGGGAAATGCAAATAGTGATACATTATTGCAATGGTTGCTCTAGCCAGTAGCTGTGTTTAATTAATTACATTGATGACTGAGATCTGTAGGAGAGCATTTGAAAGCAATGGGAGACAGAAATGTCTGGAAGCTGGTTGTATTGTTATAGTCAACCTTAGCATGCCTTGGAATTTTTGTTCTCTGATTCAATAACAGTACAGCATTGGTTAAAGAAATCCAGAGATATTTTATAAATTTTGAATGTACTGCAGGGAATATTTGGCAAGAATGATGGGATCTTGTTAAGATTAGCTAAAGGTTTTCCAGTTTGCTCCCAGACAAATCATTTTTGGATCTGATCCCAAGAGAACAGGAAATTTCTAGGAAAAAACCCCCTCAAATTTTCATTTCTTTTGATGAAAATATTAAGAGCTTTGATGCTTATCTTAACCATTTGGAAAAGTTCTTTATAGTTAACAATAGTGCCAAAGGGGAAAAAAAAGGTACATAATGTAATTCTGTATTTTTGCCCATTGTGAGAAGAAAAACATACACATGAATATTGACTGACTTAATGATACCCCAGAAGCCAAATTTTGTTTAAAGACAATAGAAGACTTTTAAAAGCTCTCATTTTGCCAAAACCCCCTACTTTTATTGCAGAATATTACAAGTTATGCCTGAGAAACCAGATGCAAGGGAAAACTCTTTCCAAGTACCTGATGAATTTGAAGAGTTCTATACAGTAGAACCTCAGAGTTCTGAACACCTTGAGAATGGAGATTGCTCATAACTCTGAAATGCTCGTAACTCTGAATAAAACATTATGGTTGTTCTTTCAAAAGTTTACAACTGAACATTGACTTAATACAGCTTTGAAACTTTACTATGCAGGAGAACAATTCTGCTTTCCCCTTAGTTTTTTAGTAGTTTACACTTAACCAGGGCTGGCTCTAGCAATTTCGCCGCCCCAAGCACAGCAGCACGCTGCGGGGGGCGCTCTGCCACTCCCTGGTCCTGCGGCTCCGGTGGACCTCCCACAGGCGTTTCTGCGGACAGTCTGCTGGTCCAGTGGCTTTGGTGGAGCTGCCACAGGCGTGTCTGCGGGAGGTCCACTGGAGCCGTGGGACCAGCGGACCGTCCACAGCCACGCCTGCGGCAGGTCCTCAGCAGCCGCCTGCCACCCTCCCAGCAACTGGCAGAGCGCCCCCCGTGGCGTGCCGCCCCAAGCACGCGCTTGGTGCGCTGTGGCCTGGAGCCAGCCCTGCACTTAACACAATACTCTACTGTATTTGCTTTGTGAGTGATTGTGTACTTCCGGTTCCAAATGAGGTCTGTGGTTGACTGGTCAGTTCGTAAGTCTAGTGTTCGTAACTCTGAGGTTCTACTGTAAAATGCTCAGTGACAGATTTGTCTGTTCACAAAGCCCTGAGCTACAAGATCACTCACCTCAAGCTACTCACACATAAGACTTAACACTGTAATTTCTGTGGGGGGAAAGCTGGAACGCCTTCAACTTGTGATTTCAAAAATATTGTAAGGCTTATTCTTCATTATTAACCCATTCAGTGAATCCCAGGGAGCTAGCAATATGCAGCAGATTGTCAAGGCAATTGCTCTTGCTCAAAGGGGTTTGCCTGCAAACATTTGATCTGAACATAAACAGCACATGTGCACTTATAAAGGAGATAATTGAAATCAGTGCCAGTGAACTTAGAAGCCATCAGAGCCTTTGGGTCGGTACAGGGTCTTTTTACAGATCATTTTCATTGTAGTCTGTTTACTGAGTTTATAATCTGCCATCAAAATCTGATATGAACCAATACTTTGCCAACTTCTAACAATATGTCAGTTTGTGCATAAATGTTTCTTATGGACACGAAATGTGCATATATTAAGTCGGAAATAGTTTTCTCCAGAGTATAGCGGGCTTAAATATTAGTGTGGATAAGACAGTAGGTATTAAGAACACAAAATTGAAAATGATGGAAATAGTAAGACTTTCAGCTCAGCTGCTATGATTGGCTAGTGAGAGAAGACAATATCTTTTATTGGACTAACTTCTGTTGGCGACAGAGACAAGCTTTTGAGTTTACACAGAGACATTTTAAACCATAGAATCATAGACATGCAGGGCTGGAAGGGAACTCAAGAGGTCATTAAGTCCAGCCCCTTGCACTCTTACAGGTAAAAAGTTTTTCCTAGTATCTAACCTAATTCTCCCTTGCTGCAGGTTAAGTGCATTACCTCTTGTCCTACTTTTGGTGGACATGGAGAACAATTAATCAGCATCCTCTTTAGAACAGCCCTTAACATATATGAAGACTTATAAGGTCCTCCCTGTCTTCTTTTCTCAAGTCTAAACAGGACCTGTTTTTTAACTTTTCCTCTGATGTAAAGTTTTCTAAATTTTTTATCATTTTGTTGCTCTTCTCCAGACTGTCTCCGATTTTTCCACATCTTTCCTACCAAGAACTCCAGCTGAGGCTACTTCAATGCCAAATAGAGCGGGACAATTACTTCCCGTATCTGACATACAACACTCCTGTGAATACACCCTAGAATGATAATTAGCCTTTTTTGCAACTGCTTCACATTGTTGATTCATGTTCAATTTGTGATCCTCTATAACCCCCAGATCTTTTTCAGCAGTACTACCACCTACCCCCTCTTTATAGTTGCACATTTAATTTTTCCTGCTTACATCTAGCACTTTGCACTTCTCTTATTTGAGTTTCATTTTGTTGATTTCAGACCAATTCTCTAATTTGTAAAAATTATTTTGAATTCTAATCCTGTCTGCCAAAGCACTTACAACCCCTCCTAGGTTGGTGTCATTGGCAAGTTTTATAAGCCCTCCATTATCCAAATCATTAATATTGAATAGTATCTGACACAGGACTGACCCCTGCATGACCTCACTGGATACATCCTCTCAGTCCGACAGTGAGCTATTGATAACTACTCTTTCAGCACAGTCTTCCAATCAGTTGTGCACCCACCTTATATGTAAGGCCTACAGGGCTGGAATCTGGGACTATAAGGGTTCTATGCAGCTGCTGCATCACCACTGGAGGCTTAGGTTGGGCTCCTATGGGAGATCCATGTAAGGCTGGGCTTGGTAGGAAGAACGGCCCAGAAGGACCTTAGAGACCTCCCCTCACAGCCCACTGATTGGCTGGTACCAGTACTTAAACCAGGAAGCCAGGATGGGAAGCTGTCTGAGCAACAATGCAGACTGTCTACATGTCTTCTGTCTGGACCCTGCCTTGATGACACTAGAATCTAGCTTCTGACCCTGGCTTGTCCTGGGCTTTAATCTTTGATTGCTGTCTGCAACCCAGTGTCTGACCCTGATCTCCTGATAAATTGACCCTGGCTGCCTGAACTTCGGTCTGCCCTCCGGCCTATTTTGGACTCTAACCTCCTGGTATCTAACTTGGCCTGACTCACAATTCCTGCTCTGACCACCAGGTCTGACTACACTCATCCTGGTCGTTGCATTACAGTAATTTCATCTAGACTACATTTTCTTAATTTGCTTATGATAATATCATGTGGTATATGTCAAAAGTCTTACTAAAATTAAGATATTTCACGTTTACTGTTTCCCCCTATCCACTATGCCAGTAACCTTGTCAAAGAAGGAAATAGGTTGATTTGGCATGATTTGTTCTTGACAAATCCATGCTATTTCTTATAACCTATTACCATCTAGGTGTTTACAAATTGGTTGTTTAATAGTTTGTTTAGTATCTTTCCATGTCTCAAAGTCAGGCTGACTGGTCTATAACTCCCCAGGTCCTCTCTGTCAGTGATGCAAGTGGAATCCATTTCTTACCGGTAGGGGGAAATGCAGGGGGCATGTGACCTCCTCACATGACCCTCCACGTGACTCCCTCCCACCCCATCCCCAACCCAAAGCCCCTATGCTCTCCCTGTCTCCTCTCCATGATCCACCCCCCTTACCTGGGTGGCGTGGGGCCCTCTGTCCTCCTTCCACTGCACTGGAGACTTCAGAACCAAAGCAGTGAACGGAGCAGAAAATGGGCCCCACGCCTGCAGCTCCTCTGGTGTGGAGGAGGAGCAGCTGGCATGAGGCCATCTGGTAGCCCTATGTTCTTCTCCTTTCCCTGCTGTGGTTCCTGGGAGATCCCTGAGCCACAGGGCTCTCCCAGGAACTGCGATGGGGAAAGGAGCAGAACTCCAGCCCCACCCCCTGCCCTTCCACAGAGCTGCGTCTCCTCCAGCCCTGTCTGTACAGCAGCAGCCTAGGGCTGGGGGGCAGGGCTTGGGGCAGTACAGCCGCCAGAGGAGCTGCTGGCCTTCTGCTCCTTTCCTCACTGTGGTTCCCGGGACAGCCCTGATCCGCAGGACCCTCCTGGGAATTGCAGCAGGGAAAGGAGCAGTATCTGGGGCCACTGGGCAGCTGTACCACTCCCAGTCCTGCCTCCAGCTCTGTCCTCTGGTGGGGCTGCTGTACAGACAAAGGATACCCTGCCTGGAAGGGCTCAGGGTGGTAAAGCTGTTCCTCCTGTTTCTTTCTGATACATCGTACCAGCTATGAATATCTTGCTAATACAGTGTTCCATACCATACCGCCCTACTTGCACTACTGCTCTTTGTTCCCCTTTTTAAAGATAGATACTTTCTTCTCCTGTCCTCTGGGACCTCATCTAGCCTCAACAAGTTCTTGAAGATAATTCCTAATAGTTCCAAGATTGCATCAGCTAATTCTTTAAGTATCTTAGGATGAATTTCATCAAGCAGTGCTGACTTTAACACATCTAACTTACCTAAATATTATTTAACCTTTTCTTTCCCTATTTTGACTTGCATTCCTTCCCCCTTGTTGTTAATATTAATTTTGTTAAGTATCTGATCACCACTAACTCTTTTTGTGATGACTGAAACAAAAGAGGCATTAAACACGCCAAGTTTCTTGAAGTTAAAAGGTATTAGCTCTCCTTCCCCACTAAGTAGAGGTCCTACACTTTCCTTTGCCTTTCTCAAGCCCCTAATATATTTACAGAATCTCTTCTTTTTGTCTTTATGTCCCTTGCTAGGTGTAACTCATTTTGAGCCTTAGCCTTTCTGATTTTGTCCCTACATAGTTGTGCTATTCTTTTGTACTTCTCCTGAGCAATTCATCCACTTTTTCTGGATTGCTTTTTGATTTTCAGATAATTAAAGAGCTCATGATGGAGCCATGTTGTCCTTTTACTATTCTTAAATCTTTCCTTCTCACTGGGATAGTTTGCAGTTGTGCCTTTAATAATGTCTCCTGAGAAACTGCCAGCTCACCTGAACTCCTTTCTTCCTTAGATTTTCTTCCCATAGGACCTGACCTATCAGTTCTCCCAGATTGTAAAAGTCTGTTTTTTTTTAAGTCCATTGTTCTTGTTCTGCTGCTCTCATTACTTCCTTTCGTTAGAATCATTAAATCTATCATTTCATGATCCCTTTCACCTAAATAGTGTTCCATCCTCAAATCTGTAACCAATTCCACCATATTGGTCAGAATCAAGTCTCAAATGGCCAGCCCTTTGGTTACTTCCTCCACTTTCTGAAACAACAGGTTGTCCCCAGGACATTCCAAGAACTTACTGGAAATGCGGTGTTTTGTCACATTACTTTTCTAATAGATATCTTTATACTTAAAGTCCTCCATTACTACTAGGCCTTTGTTTTCAATATTACTGTTATTTGTTCTAGAAATGCTTCATCCACCTCTTCTTCCTGATTTGCAGGTCTATAGTAGAGCTGTCCCATGATGTCACCACTATTTTCTCCCTTTTATCTTTATTCAGAGACTTTCATCTTTTCTGCCTCGTACCTCGTTCTGGACCTCAGAACAAGTGTATATATTCTTGATGTATAATGCAACATCTTCTCCCTTTTTCCCCACTATACCAATATTTCAGTCATGAGATTTATCCCACCTAGTCTCCGTGATGCCAAGTCATAATTTAGCTTATGTACTAATACTTTCAGTTCTTCTTGTTTATTCCTCATGCACCTTGAATTTGTATATAGACTTCTAATTTGTAGATTAGAAGATTTCATTCTTGTTGCTCCTCTGCCCCTATGCTAATTTTCCATTCCCGCTCTTCCCCAACATCTAGTCCTCTTTTAAGGTCACCTTTTTATGCTTACTGGTGGGCTTTTGTCACCTGTCCCTTTGAAATTAGTGTAAAGCCCTCCTGACCAGATTGGCAAGTCAGTGCACAAAGATGCTCTTTACGTACTTGATCAAGTGGATCCCATCTCTTCCCAGCAGACTTTCATCCTGGAACAGCTTCTCATCTTTAAGGAATCTGACATGGAAATGTATATCATACTATTACCTCCAGACCAGATAATATATCATGGGATGGCTTCAATGGATTCAATCAAGGGCCCAATACTGTAAGCATTATCATGGCTATTCCTGTTGCTGTCAGTGGTAGTAAGCAATATACCTGGTAGAATTTGTTTGCAGGACTGATTTCACAAGTATCAACGTTGTAATATTCTATCTGTAGAGGGGATCCTTCTTTTGCTGAATAAATACACTTCTATCTCGATATAATACTGTCCTTGGGAGCCAAAAAATCTTACCACGTTATAGGTGATACCGTGTTATATTGAACTTGCTTTGATCCACCAGAGTGTGCAGCCCTGCCCCCGCGGAGCACTCTTTTACCGCGTTATATCCAAATTCTTGTTATATCAGGTGCCATTATATTGAGGTAGCGATGTATATATAATGCAAGAATGTACAAGTGCGTTTCGTGGAAAGCACAGAGAGTTATGCCACAGAAAGACTCAAGAATTTGTTTGGCTGCTGAACTGAGAGGATGTGTCTGTAATATTTAAGATTCTGGGTACCTAAGAAAGAAGACAGTTAGAATTATGTCTGATGCTTTAATTAATGGTAAGTTAACACATGACCAGACAAAAAGGCATCACAAAGATCAATATAATGGTTCCAAAGCAGCTAGTCTAATACAATGGATCAGATCCAAAATCCAGTTGGTACTTTTATTATGGATTCATGCAAAAATCATGTTGGGTGGGATGGGTTAAATTATGTATAGTTATTATTACACTCCCCTTTCCTGCACTACTTCTGGACTCGTTGCTAAAGCACAGGACAGTTTTTTGTTCTTTTAGTACTTTTCAGAAAACATTACAGAGACAAAGTCCAGAGCTATTGTTTTCAAAACCCTGAATTTAGATGTTAGTAACAACTCCCACTCACCCTTGGAGAGACAGAATTACACAATTGCTTAGCAAACAAATATTTGCATTTAATACAATATTAAACAGTATTTGAAATACTACTGAATAACTCTTAAACAAAAACTATTAGGCAGTAAGTTTACCAGTGTGCTCTTCCTATATAGACTTTCACAAACTCTTTCTGCTGCTATTAAAAATGTATGCAGTGGTGTTGTAGCCATGTCAGTCCCAGGATACTAGAGAGACAAGGTGGGCGAAGTAATGTCTTTTATTGGACCAACTTCTGTTGGGGAGAGAGACAAGCTTGCAAGCTTAAACAGAGCTCTTCTTTGGGTGAGTGCTGAAGAGGAGCTCTGTGTAACCATTAAAAATGTAGGCTTGTAGAGTAACATCTATGCTGTAGCCCGCATGCATAAACACAGGATGCTATTCTGCACTTTGCCTATAAGAGGGTCAGCACAGAACACGCAGATCTGGGGACTAAGGGCTGGTCTACACTAGGGGTGTGTAAGCGATCTAAGATATGCAACTTCAGCTACATGAATAGCGTAGCTGAAGTCAAAGTATCTTAGATCGATTTACCTCGGGTCCTCACGGCGCGGGATCAACGTCCATGGCTCCCCATGTCGACTCCGCAACTGCCGCTTGCTCCGATAGAGTTCCGGAGTCGATAGGAGCGCGTTCAGGGATCGATATATCGCAAGATGAGACGCGATATATCGATCCCCGAAAAATCGATCGCTACCCACCGATACGGCGGGTAGACTGGACGTACCCTAAGTTGCAGCACTATTTCCAGGCTGCCCTATGGGCCACACCACTGCCCAGAATTTCCACAGCTCTGTGTGCTTTAACCCCAACCAATCCACCCCTCCTGCCCCCATTCCTACCCCCTACGTTGTGAGTTGTTAGGGGGCTCTCTGGAGGAAGCCTTATGACGCTTCCACAGTGCCTTCACCAGAGTATCCTCCCCTGCAGATATACAGGTCTTTTAGGGCCCTTTTACACCACTCTAGCTTTTTTACTTAATGTAAAGGGACCAGAGTGCAAGGGAGGAACTCAGCCCATTTCCCCCAATAGTCTTTCAGGGTGATTTGCTCCATTTATTGTGTGGCCCTAACACGCAGTGTGTGTCATCTGGACTCTGGGACAAGAAGGCAAGTGCAAAGTCTCTCAGACCAGACTCAAATACTTGTCAGCAAAATGGAGGTCTGTCTGGTCAGTGCATCCTTTTAGCTGGCAGCTTTCAGTCTTCCACTAACAGATGATGGCTTCTCTTCAGCTTGTGCATCAGATAGTTTTAGTACAGTCTTGTCTATAGCAAAGATATTACAGATGCTCATACCCAGCCCTATAAGCCAACACAGCTCCTGGCCTTGTGTCATCTTCTTCAGCCAAGTTCCCTTAGGGCTTTCAATAGCATCTATATTTATAACATTCCCCTTGATCTCTGATTCACTCAGCTCTCAGGCTGAGTATAGGATATGCAGAACAGCCTGTCCATAACGGAAACTTTCTATATGTCTTCAAGACACCTATTGAGCATGCTCAGTAACTACTACACCTTTTTCTGGATGTTTCTGGGCTCTTCCCTACCCCCTTTCTTTGCACATGTGCAGAAGCACAGATGATTTAAAATATTAATCTTTATTCACCAGTGCTGCTCCCCCTTTTCTGCACTTAAAAACAAAATGGTGCAGTATCAAGCATATGGGTTACAGCCATCACACACAGGAAAATATTACAGTTGAACGATTAAAAATATCAGTTCCATTTTTCCTCAATGCAAAACTGATGTGTGATTTTCATGAAATATTCCATTGCCAACTATGATGAGAAGCCAACCAACTAGAAATTACAATTTGTGCCCACCCATCCACAAATTGTTTGCATTGCATGTCTGTTTTTAAAAATAAAATGTTAAGTATTATACTGCACAGCCCAAATACTGTTTCAATACCTACTCCAGTGAATAAAGAATATTCATTGTTTATCTGATTAGTCAAAGTGTCTAAACATATTTTGGGCCTGATTCTAATTTACACAGGGCCCCTTTTCATAACTCTGGTAATTTAAGGGGGTCTTAAAAAGGGGAAAGCTGTAACTGGGTTACCTTGGGCAAATTGCTTAATCTCTCTGTGTCTCAGTTCCCCATATGTAAAATGGGGGTAATCCTACCAGCCTCTGAGGGCTGTAATGAGAGTAAATGCGTGGGAGACGCTCACATATAGCGATGAAATTCCATCCTCAAGTCATTGTGCTCATTCATTGCTGGGACTTCTAAAAGCAGGGATCATAGAGCACATGCAGGAATATGGTCTATAATCTACACACATTTTACTTCTGCATGCAGAATGGCTCTAGAAGACTCTTTTAGCTGTAGTGCAACTCATAGGCACAGTACGCAGAGGTAAGAATGGTGTTTCAGACTTTGACATTTCCTAGCTTTTGTGGGTCTACTTTAGAACTTTAACTTTGTCTGAATACAGTTTCCTGTGCTTTACTATCAGAGGTATTGTGTAGCTATATACACATGTTAATAATGCAGGTTTCATGAAATAGCAATAAAGACGGTCAAAGCCTACAGAATAAGCTCAAAATTTATAGCGGGAGGAAAGGGGAAGGAGTTACTGTTCAGACATCTTGATTGCAGGCTACAATGAATTCTCATGTACTTCAGTTTTACAGTGCTCAGGTTGCTAGTTATGGTAAATATATTCCCGATGGCACATGTTTTTAAGGGTCTTGCCTTCATCTTTTTTAAAAATGAAGCTTTTCTCTTAGCTACATATATTTTAAATGCCCATTTTCACTTGTTTCGTAGTCAGTGACAATATCAACTAAAAGCAAAGCTGGAGAGAAAATGAAAATCAGTTCAACAATTATAAATTAATAATTGAATGAGTGAGATTTTAATGGAGAGAGTTTGCAGTAACCAAGACATTAGACAGAACCATTATTCAAATCCAAATGTCTTAGCATATCTTCAGATCAGTCTAAAGCCCTTTTTAAAAACACATACCATAAAATAAAGATGGGGCTCAGACTGAGTTCCCAAACAGACAGCAATAAAGTCTCTGTCATACCACTTCAATGGTAATTTGTTCTGTTTCCGGCCTGATATCATTCAGTCTGACTTTACTTTTTCATCCTACAAAGTAGATCACTCACTGTGAGAGAGATGTTCAAAGGCACAATTAGCCGTTAGGATCACAGCTTCCAACTGGCTTTCAGTGGGAGTTGGGCACCTAACTGACATTTGTGCCTTTGAAAATCTGCCTGTATGGATAGATGAGGCCAAATAGAGCAGATGGAACTTCACTGACTTCAGTACAGTTCACCCAGGCTCACATCCGTGCACTTGCTATGCAAGATGTGTACTGTTGGGGGACAGGGCCACCGGGGTAGAGAAGGGACAGTTTGCCATGCACCCTCACTTCAAAGAGGCCAAAACCAAGTGGTATTGTGACCTGGCAGGCAGTGTTGCATCACCATTTAGGTGGGGGCTGCTGGGCCAAACCTAAGTGCTGCTGCAACCTTACATGGCAGGTTGCAGTGCCCAGAGTGGGGAGCCAGAGCAAGGGCACACTGTTGACTCATATCCAGCTTCTTGTCCACTGTAACCCCAGGAGGAATGAGCCCCAGGAGGAATGAGCGACCACTACAGTCCCAGGATTGAACATGGTAAGTGCACATTTAAAGTTTCACTGGTCTTTTAATTTTATAAGCATCCAGGATAAAAATGTATAATACATTTGCCCGATGGTTGACATTAAATTAGAAGTTGTATTATTGTAATCATTATTTTAATTTTATCTGCCTCTTTTGCCACTAAGTGTATGTGTAGACACCATGCTAAGTTAAAGTGAGAATGGTTCAGTTGTTCATACCATGTGAAAAATTTCTGGGGGCACCCCTTTTTCTCATTTGTCTTACACCAGGGTTGACTCTGGTTTAACAACATCTGCCTGCATAAGGAAAGAACTGCAGCTGTGGGGCTAAAGTCACTTCATTTCACCTCTCCATCTATTTTGGAGCTTTTCATACGATGTTTCACCATATAAAATGAAATTCTGGCCTCAATGGGAGTTTGGCTGCACAGTTAGATTCAACTTGCATAATGAGGTCTGTAGTGGACTTTGCAATGTTTTGAAATCTAGACTGTGGATTGTGGAATACAGGAAGTGATGTGATAGTTACCGTAACACATTACTACAACTAATAATTCCCAACAATGAGCTAAGCACCTCATAAAAATGACTAATAGATTCTATCATAGAATCATAGAATACCAGGGTTGGAAGGGACCTCAGGAGGTCATCTAGTCCAAACCCCTGCTCAAAGCAGGACCAATTCACCCAACTAGAATCGTCCCAGCCAGGGCTTTGTCAAGCCTGATCTTAAAAACCCAATAAGAGAAGGAGATTCCAAACCACCTCCCTAGGTAACCCATCTCCAATGCTTCACAATACATCTGAGTGAAAAAGTCTTCTTCCTAATATCCACAACCTAAACCCCTCCCCCACTGCAACTTGAAGACCCATCTACTCCTTGGTTCTGCCTCACTAGGACATACCATCCGAGAACCAGACTACGATCCATACACATCTTTGGAAACCCTTCTAAAGGTACAGATTGTAAAAGCAAGCTATCAACATCCCCTCATACTTTCTCCTCTGCACTAAATAACCAGTTACCCTCCCCTCTCCTCAATAAGTCATGTGCTCCAGCCCCCTAATCATTTTTGTTGCCCTCCGCTGGACTCTTTCCAATTTTTCCACATCCTTCCTGGAATGTGGGGCCCAAAACTGAACATGGTATTCTAGATGAGGCCTCACCAATGTCGAATAGAGGGGAATGATCACATTCCTCGATCTGCTGGCAATACCCCTACTTATACAGCCCCAAATGCCATTAGCCTTCTTGGCAACAAGGGCACACTGTTGACTCATATCCAGCTTCTCGTCCACTGTAACCCCTAGGTTATATCCTTGCCCTGACGTGCAGACAATCTCAGATAACAACAAATGGTAGTCAAAAGCAAACCAGAAAGAAGAGTGGGGAAATGATGAGGAGGATGACAGGCGCTCAGGGTCACACAGTAAGGAAAGGTTTCAGAGTAGCAGCCGTGTTAGTCTGTATCTGCAAAAAGAACAGGAGTACTTGTGGCACCTTAGAGACTAACAAATTTATTTGAGCATAAGCTTTCGTGTCCGATGAAGTGGGCTGTAGCCCATGAAAGCTTATGCTCAAATAAATTTGTTAGTCTCTAAGGTGCACAAGTACTCCTGTTCTTTTTACAGTAAGGAATGTACAAAGCTCGATGATCCTGTAAAAAACTCTTTTTAAAATGTGTTATTTTTATTCGCCATTGTTTCTCACAGGTGAGAAGAAGAATTTTCATCAGGTGAAATAATCTTAGTTCATATACTGAACAATGAGGCCTTCAGTAAACCAGATAAAAAGAATGAATGGCAGAGCTGGAATTTGCTAGCTGAAACAGGGTAGCTAGCTAATTAGAGATGATTTGCCACCTTGATATTGCTTAAGGTCTACAGTTACATTCTTAACACTTGGTCCTGTGAAAAATTCATCTCTAAGAGAGGACAGTCAGGGAGCTGCATAATTTCAAATTTAAAAGCATTATTGTAGATGTGATGATTTTACTTGCTATTAAAATAAAAGCTACTATTGCAGCAAAAATCATGTGTTTTATTTCAAAAGAGTCATTCCACATATAGAATCCTCAAATGAACTGGGCTTTGTTAAGAACAGAATTACCAAGAAAGTTCTGGGAAAGTTATGCAATACAATGAATGTAATGGAGCCTCATAAAATCTCTCTCTCCAACATCTGTATATGAGAGAAAATGCTGTGGGGCAAGTCTTTTAAATGTCTGGCTGAGCTTTCTTCCCCATCCCCCGGATCTGAATAAGACTATGATTCACTGTGCAACTTCTGATCTTGATTTGAATTGTTCCCTCGACAAGATTCATGCACAGCGGGGACATTCCCTTTGAGGATCTCACTGCCTTATGGCACTGCCTCATCCCCATGGAGGCCGCTCTACAGGTATCATGTGCATCTTTCCCAAATCTGGACCTTAGCGTCCAAAATCTGGGTGCTTGTATGAAACTCCCCCAAGCTTATTACCAGCTTGGATCTGATCTCGCTGCCACCATCCAAAATTTCCAGGGTTTTGGCCCCCTCTGGTCTCCCCAAAACCTTCCCTGGAGG
>NC_133770.1:242809102-242974892 GCF_003597395.2 Chelonoidis abingdonii
GGAGTACAGAAATCGATTTAAAGAGCCCTTTATATCGATATAAAGGGCGTTGTAGTGTGGACGGGTACAGCGTTAAATCGATTTAACGCTCTTTAAATCGATTTAAACGCGTAGTGTAGACCAGGCCTATAACAACAGGTCTAGGGTTTGCACTGGGAGAGGTGACTGAGAAAGCTGAGGGTGTGCAGGGGGATACACATTGTTCCCCTCCACTCTGGTCCTGCAGAGAATGCCTAGAAAGCAGCATACTGTCTGGGGCCACAGCTGAACTGGACAAATATAACTGGTGTGTCCTAAAGGCAGAAGTCTTTGTATCGCTTTACTAACTCTATCTCCAATAATCATACATACTATTTATATACTATACCTATATAATAACTATGATATATTACAATATATATACTCTCTAAATACTATACCTATATAAATGTACACTACAGTATACTAAGTACACTACACAATATTACTGTGTTGATATGACATGTAACAAGGCTTCTCCATTTTTTCCCTGGTGTAGACCACATCTTAAGAGTGTCTCATGGATCACGTCCCTTTCCATTCTTGATCATATAAAACATTGCGGTGGCAGCTCAGCATTTGCTTACATGGAAGACTGATATTAGGGATATATTTTAGCCATCTTTAAATGCAAGTATCAGCTGAAAACAAGGACAGGAACCAGCAGCATGTGACCAGCCAGTATGCTGCAGACAACGGGCCATAGTCTGATAGCCACTGACATACATTATATCTTTACCATGTGAAGAATCTGAGACAATGTTTCCCTTGAGATCTTTTCCAGTTTTGCCTTTGTAATTAAACAATATTGCTTTGCTATTCATAGTATTGCCTAAACTTCCCTGTAGTCCGTATAAAGAAGAACTCTCACAGGGAATAATTAAGTAATATTTACAGTAATCTCAGGTAACTGAATGAAAAGCCTTTTTGAAAGGTGATCACTCTGTATTGTGTATCATATATTTTATGAATGACCTAATAGCCAAAGAGTAGGAACTACAAATTGTTTTATCAAGTTTTCTTCAGAAAAGAAGTTTGGTTTCTACTGGGATTGAATGCAATGCGTACATTGCAGTAGTGGAATCATAGAAATTAGATCTGGAACTGACTACTGACAAATTCTTCAGTACCATAAGCTCATCTAATCTAAAATTTTTACCAAAACAGGATTATTCTCGACAATATATTCCCACAACTTCTGTCCAATCTACTTTTAAAGGACTCATGTGATAGACTTCTGTCATTTTCTTTAAGAGACTATTCCCCTGTCTAATAAATCTGTTGGGATATTTTTCATGGTATTCAGACCAAGTTTGCCTTCCATTTACATTTCCTTTGTTCTTTCCTTCCAGTTCAGTTTTTTAAAAGCATATATCATCATCAAAACAGGAAATAATTTTTCTGTAATTGTTATGTGTACCTACACAATAATATTTTTAAATAGTTGTTTCCAGTAAAAAGTCCACTTTTTTAAAGTAGGTCCTAGTTTGGGAGAGCTGATAGCTTTTTCAATCAGTTTGTCTTCCATTTTAACTCAAACACATCACAATATGATCCAAATTTCAGAAATAATGTAATAGACAATACACACCAGGCCACTTCTCTGCCTTTGATGTTCATAGAGAGAATCATTTTATAGGACTGACATGCTTTAAAAGAGAGGGTATTAGAGGTGAAATGAGGAACAAATGAGAGGCCCCCAACCCAATGAAATATATCTGATCAGCAGTGCAAGATATCTTTATCTTCTAACTCCTTCTGGGCTCCTCTCCCTACCAAGGTCAGCCACTCTGAGGAGCAATTTATAAACTCACAGCTCATAGTGTGGTTGTAGTTCCAGAAATGACATGAAATTAAATCAGTCTTGAGTGCACGAGGATACAAAAGTTACCTTCCTAGTTTAGTGAGCCCTTCACAGCTCCCAATAAATCTTCGAAAGGTAGCATTCCACTGCAAGTTGCCTATCTTTCTTTCCTTACAAAAAGACCTTGAAATGGAAACAGAGGGGTTTTCTTTGAAGTCATTTTTCATACCACAGAAAAAGACATGTACAGAAGCAACTGACTTAAGTGGTTCCCCCTTCTTGTTCGAAGCATTTTATGAAAAGTTTTAAATAGGACTTTTCTCTTAATCCCCAGCATTCCTAATTGCTGCAGCCATATGAAGTTAAAAAGTTGCTGAAAAAGCATGAGCTGATGTCAACAAAGGCTTCTTTTAAAAAAGATAAAGGCAAAGCTCTTTAAAACATGTGGGCCAGCAGGAAAGTAGCGTACTTAATCTAAATATAGCCTCTCCTGCAGATTGTAAAACTCAAGCAAACATAAGTTAACAATTGGCTTGGAATTGATATTGATAACGGATATGTATGCAGCATATGCATGTATAATTATTAAATACACTAAACCAGATTCATCTCTGATAGAACATCCTTAATTTCAGTAGAATTAGACCTAAGCTGAATCAGACCCAATCAGATTAAATGTTTGCATTTATACTTCATAATGCAGAACAAATTTGATCTCTCTCTGAAGACCATATGTTGGGCTTGATTCACTGAGGGTCTGTTGGCTTTTGTTGGTGCTTAGCCTTGCACAGGTCTCTCTGCAATAGTAAATATGCTTGGATAGGGAATGAAGTCGCCCAAGATACTCATAACCTCCCTTCTATTGGGAGACTTGTAGCCATCCAGCATAATCTCCAAAAGTGGGTGCCCAGGGGGATGCACCAATTAATCACATCCACATTGAAGCCTGCAACAGCAGGGCTTTTCTGGAGTTCTCACCTGATATTAACATGCTCCTCCACTGATGCATCTCCCAGAGGGAGAGTGGCAGTTGAAACACTGGCCCCCTTTCCCTGGGGTATCCCCTGCGCAGAAGCCCTTCCTGGCACACCAGCAAAGGTTATCCAAGTCCACTGTTTAATAAAGTGTTATCCTAATTTCTTTGGTACTGGATCAATAAGATTCTCATTAGCGTAAATGGTATATATTAGATATGGACTTAAACAAAACCTTGGAACCTAACCCCTTCCAAACTTATACCCCGATTCAAATCCAAACTTTGTGACTTAGGCCCACCTCTATTTTATATACAGAACCATCCCAATCTCTCTGTCTGTGAATGTGCTCTGAAAGGAACTCCCACACGAGAGAGCTGTGAAGACTTCATTTTTTGTTACGCTGAGTAAAGTGTTATTGGAAAACTTTGTAGGGCAGCTCAAGGGAGTGAAAATGATTTGCCTAGGATGAATGTAACCACCAGTGCATTACTTCACATAATCTAAACAGAGTTTCAGGCACACTTCATCTATCATTCCTTGAAAGAGAGAGTCTGAGTTAATGCTCTCTGACAAATATTATGTTTCTCAAGCAGCCCTGGTGCTGTCTTCCACATTTCCTGACCTACTTTGATTAGATATATAAACAGCAGGAGTAAAACATAGCTTGAGTTTTGTTGTTAGAAATACAAGATAAGGATTCCACAAAGATTCATCAGCACTCTAGTGCTTGCTAAGTGAGATGCGGAGCACTCAGGAGATCACAGATTCTTTCTCACTGCTATAAAATGAGTCAGTGGGTTAATAACTATGCTTTATAACAGGGTTTTAATAGATCTCTGGGCTCACTAACTAAGATAGGAAGGGGTAAGCGGTGGGGTGCCACACCTCAGGATGGTTGCCTCCCCTAAGGGAGGCTAGAAGGAAGGGAGACATTAGGGTGAAGTGAGACAGTAATCTTGCACTACTGAGATATCTAATGTCTGACATTGTTAAGGGTATTGGCAGACGTGCAGCTGCTAATAAGTATCACTCAGAGCCCTGCTGATGAAGACACAAAGAAGCTAGAGAAGCATGTGAAAGGAGGGAAGTTGATTAAGTCCTAATGAAGGATTCACAGATAATTGCATTTTCCCCTAAATCTAAAACTAATGTCTAGGTCAAGACATAAAGCTGACAAAAGGCAAGAACAGTCCATCTCAAATCCACTGTCTTCTTTACGAAAACAATTTTTTGAATAATGAATTATTCAGCATGTTTTATTTATTGCAATGAATGCACAAGAGAATGGTGAGTCAGTCCCAGAGAACAGTTGTGCACAGTTTAATGTAATTTGTTATCATTTATTTTTAAATAGCCCCATCTGAAGCTCTGGGACCACGTACAAAAAAGTAGTAAAAAAAATGAAACATTATCCTGAACATAAAACCCTCCCACACCCATCAAATTAGGATTTCTCCACTATCCAGTGCAATGCTCTCCATACACATTCCCAGAAAGGAGCTTTACAGCATGACCTGAAGGTCATCAAATGATGTACCAGATACAAAAATTAAGACTGTAAACCCTTTGGGTGGAGAACTCCCAAAAAGAACAGAAACACTGTTCTTATCTCTAATTTCTATAATACCCTCCCAAAACTTCTGCTGTCCCAAGAAGGAGCATTTACTATTGGTGAAAGTACAGAACTACAGAGCATTGATCTGGGTTTTGGTCCCTGACTTGGGTGACCTTGGACACGACGTGTAAGCCACATCCATTCAGCATAGCACTCTGTCCCCCTCTAGCAGTGGCTGAGCCACACATAGAGGTTGAGGAACCTGCAACAGCCTCAGTTAACAGTTAACCTTTTAGTTCAGACAGTGGAGGCTCATTCTTTAAATCCAGAGGTTCTCGGTTTGATTCCCTCTACCAAATACCTCCCCAGGTGTGTCCTGGTAGACATGCAGTCAGAACAGGGTGGGGAATGGCTTTCCCCTCCTTCAAGAATTTTTGAGATTTCAGTAGACTTTCCTGTCCTATTCCAGGACAAAAAGTCAAAACTGCAAAAATCTTTGCACACTGAAAATGCAAAAATCAGACCAAGTCAATTAAAACATTTTGTGTTTATAAATGTCAAGGCTTTCAACTTGATTTCAACCTTCTTAATTTCCTCTGTTTCCCTATCTGTAAAATGAGATTAAAGTCAGATACTTCCCCGTGAAGCAATGAGGTGTACAGTAATTCAGTAGTATTTGGAAAGTACTTTTTAAGATGCTTGGATGAAAGATGAGTGGAAAGCACTCTTTTTTTCTGAGAAATTTTTAAAAATGTTTTTTCAGCTCCACTTCATGTTTCTATCTAAAATTTTTTGCAAGCTGCTAACTGGACAATTACTATCATGCAAAGTGACTACATAATACATGGTAGTGAGGAGTTTAGTTCCTTGGCTGAAAAGAAGGAAGATGCTAATTGTATAGAGGTCTAAATTAAAGTCTCTTTTGGGAGTGGGACTGGGAAGAAGAGCATTCCAGGGTCATTTGTGTTGTCCTATTATTTGATATGTGCTGTCCCAAGTACTTCCTCAGCTGCCAAGGATGCTGCATGGCCTAGCCAGTTTGTGTGGTCTCTTATTCACATCACTCACAGTCTGTTCCTTTTCTCCAAGTTTACCTCTAATCATTAAATTTCAAGCACTGCAGAATATAGCACAGACATGTATCAGGGGAAGCCTTTCACTCAGCTCTTTGCCCCACAACCAGCTCACTTTCCCAGCACTTCTCCCCCACCCGTTAATTCCTCTTCCTGCCAATTCTATATCTTCCTTATGGAGCTAGTTACCTCAGTAGCCCAATCATTGTTCCAAAATGTCAACAGTCCCCACCACCACAGCAGGTCAATTGATTCCAATTAGGCCTGTAATCTTCTACAGCTAGCGCTCTGTCACCTGCACTGATTTGCATTAGGTTTAGTGGAATTGTTGCAAATGATACATCTTCATATTGTGAAAGAAGGTTTTCAGAAGAATACTTATGAAAATCATTTCTTCTAAGGAAGTAAATCAGCCATTAAGGAATTTCCTTTGTGGGTTTGCTTTTCCTTAGGATTGGATGGGTCTTGAGCTGTCAAATAACAATATTTCAGGTAACTTTAAGTACCTCTATTTATTACAGCACAAAGACTTAGGGTCTCTGAATATCCTAGATTTTGTGCAGTAAACCTCCTCATCTAATAAATGAATTACCTAGATAATAAAATTGCAAATTAAATCCATAAAGTAGTATGCATTAACCAAGGCCCAGAGTCTAAAATTAGCAACACTATTTGGGACTTAAGGTAGAGCTCAGTATGACTAAAGGTAGCAGAATTTGGGCCTAATAAGATAGTGATCAATGTACCCATACCAGTGTGTCTTGTGAACCATAAAGCAATAGAATATGTATAATCAGTTAGCTAACTAGTTACTTAACCCTACTATTCTAATCCTCTAGCTTCCCTTCAGCCTTCTCTACTAATAAAAGAAAGGGATAGAAAAAAGAAACCTGCTCCCTTTGAATATATATAAAGCCCAACCCCACCCCTCTTCTAGGTGTCAATATTTAGGGATCATATCCTTTCTAACAAGCTCCAGCTAGCCCACAGCACTTGCCAGGTTGATCAGTTAATAAGGGGATTGATGTATCTTCCCTAGCTTGTTCAAAGAAGCTTTAGCCCTTTGTTTGCATCAAGACATGTAGGGGTTTGAGAAAGGCATTGCTTCAGCCACACCAAGTACATATTCATGTGAGAGTTGTTCCATTCCTCACAAAAGCATGCGCTATAGCTCTGCGGCACTACAGGGTTGTTAATCTGAGCTATTACTAGGTTGTAGATATTCTATGATTCAGCATGAATGTAAATACTGATATTTTCTTTTTACATTTGGACAAACATGTTTGATCTGATTTAGAACTCACTCAGGCCATCTGAGTTCACAGTTGAGCTTACAGACTTGAGTTTTCAGGGCTTGTGCTCTGCCTTGCCTGGGCAGAATGCTTGTTTGCTCCTGCTTGAAACCTAGTTAGTTCCTGGTTCAAAATGTAAGTTACCTCCTGGGTTCAAATGCTGCTCCATCTTTCTTCCTGGGCTTGAAATGAGATGAGAGCTACTGTCTTGTGAGATTTTGAGCCCATAAAAGCTGGAGTCATTGGTTCTGAACAAACTCACAACAGGAGCAGCTTATTCAGGAGTAGCTCTGCTGGAGTCAGGAGAGTTTCAGCAAAATTATTTTCCCCTTTCTCCTTTTGCAGAGTTCTCTCTGCTCTTCCTCACAATGAGCCTGACTCAGCTCTCATTGCAGGGATTCACCCCTGTTCTGTAGCCACTATGTGTTCTGTGATGGGTGGGAGCAGGTCGGGGACAGGCTAGAGGAGGGAATGGGTAGAAGGGCGGAAGAAGGAGGCATGGACAAGATGGATCTTCACCCTGGCAATTGTATGTCACTGCATTTGTCCATAGGGGCCATTGTAACAAGGGGCACAAATTCCTCAGGATTTCCTTAGCTTGCACCTGGGGCCATATCCCAAATAGAAAGGAATAAGCTGCTTCCCTCAATACCTGCAGCATCCCACTTACGCCTACTCCTGACCGGGGCTGGCTGTAGGATTTTTGCTGCCCCAAGCAAAAAAATAAAATAAAAAACCCCACCTCAGACAGTGCAAGTGCCACCCCCAGAATTGTGCCACCCCAAGCAAGTGCCTAGAACCGGCCCTGCTCCTGACATGTCACTGTCTGCCCGTATGCTGCCTACTCCAGCCACACCAGGGATCTGATCTGAAGTCAATGGGAGTCTTTCCATTGACTTGAGTAAATTGTGGATCTAGCCCTTGTGTTACTATGTTCTGTTGCAGAAACTTATAACTACTATGTTCTTGAAATTAGCTTAATTAATAATGATGTGTGGGAGAGCACTGCAGTAGATAGCTGCTTTGCCAGTACTTATACTGCCCTTCCACTCCCGGTGGTGCTGAACTGGGTGGTGAGTGGCTATAAAATGCCAACATGAGAAATTACAGCAAGGGCATCCACAAGTGTCTGTGACTCTGAAAGCCTTTGGAAGCGTCATCTGGCTTCAGTTTGTGGAAGACCACACACACTCCAGCAGCAGTGCCACCTGTTGTGCATTTCTTGCCAGTTACTGTACCGTTCTGTTATGGTGCTGCTGCATGCCCTTAAAAACATTCCCATTTTGAGAACTAGACAGCAGTACTCCTGATATTTTGCTATGCACTTATACCTAGTGCATACCACAGACACAGAGTATGCTATTATTTAGCAAAAGCAAAAACAGTTTTTCAAGGTGACCTCTCCAGCCAGCTAAATATTGCTTGTTTAATAAGGGCACAAGCGTGGGTCAATGCTGTTGAGGGGGTTGTCTTTCTTTGACCCTCTTTAAGACAAACAACACGTGTTACAGCACCTGTTGTTTTGTCCTCCTACTTATTGCTCGGTTGAGTCAACCTCCCCTGAGGCAAGTAACACAGCTCATAGGACTGTACCCAAGCACTAGCTGTGCTCCGCAGCTGTATGCTCCCTAGCAGCAAGCGCTGTGCTGTGTGATGTAGTTACTGCTGCTGTAACAAACATGCTCGATGAGCAAGTGCACTCATTTGTGTCACTGCTGCTTCTGAGGGCGTGAGGCTGTGGGGTTCACCCAGACTAGTGAGGGGTTCTGTCACTGCCTGCCCTGTAACCTTGACTCCTTCTGTGCTGTGTAGAGCCCTGACACTACCCACCTGCTCACTGCACAGTGGCCTCACTCTGGCTTCCACCAACCTGCTTATGCCTTGCAGGGTGAAGTTAACATCCCCTTCAGTCCCAAGTCTCCCTCAAACCATCTCCTCTGCAGTGTCCTGTTCCTGACACTGGCCCCTCACAGAAGTTATTTAGTTGGCTGCCTCCAGAGAGACAGAGTGCACACCTGCCGACTAGTTTAACAAAGACCCATGCTTTACTTTATTACACAGCACTGAGATACTTTTCTAATAAAACAAGAGTAAGTTTATTAACAAAAACCAGAGATTTAAGTGATAACAAATAAGAATAGAAGACACAAGTAAAACAAGTAAAACAAAACAACGCACACTTTCCAGTGACTGAAACTTAAATTTCAGCAAGTCACATTCTTTGTCTATGCAGGTTTCTCACTTACCTAAAGTCTCCAGCAACTCTTGCATTCCAGGGTAAGAGGATACAGTTTTCAAAGGCTCAGAGGATGCTGTACTCTATTGTCCCCTCAATGATGGATGCCAAAATGGTTTTTTGCCTTTGCTTATACTTCCCAGAGTCTATTGTCTCTGTCTCAAGAGCCAGGAAATCTTTCTGGGGGTACAGGATCCATATTCATGGTGATCACCAAGCAGTCTCCTCAACCCCAAACCCTCCTCATTTAACTTGCTGGCTTTGTTTGCCTTCTATGTAGATGTACTTTTCATTGTCCTTTGAGGAATTACCTGCCTCAGTTTACATTGGAGATGCAGGAATATAGATGAAACTACATTCCTTTGTCTAGGACAGGCTGGGAGTATAAACAACTTGCAAAATAACTTTTAACAACGTATTTCCATCACACATCTATAATGCTTTACACACTGCCAAGGCCAGTGTGTTACCAGTTCACATACAATACTCCCATGGCAACTTTTAGATACAAATTATGACAACAGTGTATTCAGGCAATGAGTGTGTCAGGCCAGATGTGAGTTATGGCATGGTGTGCCCTCTGACAGTTGGCACTGAGGGACTCACTGGGTCACAACGGGTGTTGTCTCTCTAGAGCATTGGTGGGCAACCTGTGGCCCATGGGCTGCACATGGCCCCTCAGGGTAATCTGCTTGCGGGCCACGAGACAGTTTGTTTACATTGACTGTCTGCAGGCACGGCCACCTGCAGCTCCCAGTTGGTGCGGTTCATCGTTCCACGCCAATGGGAGCTACAGGAAGTGGTACAGGCTGCAGGGACATGGGTATGTTGGGAAAACAAAATCTAGTGATCTTACCGTTAGCAAACAAGAAAAAATTACTGTGATGGTGAAGAAGCCCTTGGCACCAGCTGCTACTGTAGCAAACACTCTAGGAATGTGAGATACTGTATTCTCTCATGCTTTGGTAGAGCAAGTGGTTTGCTACTATTCTAGGTGGAAATTTCGGTAGCAAGGAGTCATGTAACATAGGGCAGGATGTTGCTGATGATTCAACTAGGGATGAGTTCAGCAACATTGATGCTGAATACATTTCTGAATCTGAAAATTTGTTTAATATGCCAGAGGTCACATGAATCTCTTAGGGTTTGCAAAGAATGTCTCAGGCTGAATGTCTCAGGCTGAAAAGATGACATCTGAAGTAAGGTAGCAGCAAAGAGTTTAGAAGAATTTGCATCTAGCAAACTAATTGCTCTGTCACAGATAACAGTCTGAAAATACATACATTATTCTACAGTGAAATCTTGGCCCCATGGAAGTCAAAATAAGTTTTACCGCTAACTTCACTGGGGCCAGAATTTCACCTCAGGCTTGATCCAATCTATGCTATTGCTACGAAGATGTTCACCTTGTTTACAGCTTTCTGGTAGGATTGCTCCGATAGTCCTGTGGTTAGGGCACTAGCTTAGGATTTCAGAGATCCGGAATTCGCTGCTCCACCACAGACTTCCTGTGTAACCTTGGGCAAGTCAATGAGTCTCCGTTTCTTTCAGCCCCCCATATGTAAAATGAGGATAATAACTCAGCTCTACCTCTTGGGGTGTTGTGAGAATAAACACAGTAAAGACGCTAGGTGCATACTTGAGACAGAGACTACATTGAAAATAGTGCTATCACCATGAGTGCTAGTGCAGGTATGTCTCCTCTAGCTGGGAACCAAATGCCTCAGCTTGAAGTGTAGACATACCCTAAGATAGAGAGATTCTGATGACACATCATTCAAATAAATGCAACGTTAAGACAAGCCAAGTATATGGGATGGAACAGAAAATTTATGTTTATTGAATATAAGATTATGAAATGCTACTTTGCTTTTACCAAAGTATTTTGTCTTCTGTGATCCTAGCTAGTCAGATATATTAGAAAACAAAAACAAACAGCCAAGGATTGATAAACACTTAAATGATGTTTTATTTTTATTTTCTTCAGTCTCTCATCTCTCTCCCTGGCCGGTCAGATTAACATATATATTTATGACTATGCAGGAAATATGGGAGGTAAGATTTTCCCATGATTACACATAGTGTAGTAATCCAAGATTCAGCCCATTACCGATCAGTTTGGCTTTGTCTAAAGGCCATTGTGCTGTCGCTGATGTAAAATAGATTTGCAGACAAAGAATTAAAAAGCAATCTTTTAAGACAGAAAATGATCAGTGCCGCAGTTAGAATTTCATTGTTTATATATGGAGTCATTAATACATGGTTTATGAGTTGCTCAGGACTAATTTGTATATTATTGAATTTATTCAGATAACTGGATGATGCTTTTATGACTCTGCTGGAGAACAAACAGAGCTAAACAGTGACTCACAGCGCTTGTTCTGGGCTGTTGACTCCATCCTTAACTCCCTCAGCACCTCCCTCCTTTTATCTTTCTTCAGTGAACATTATGAGAAGTTTGCCCTTTGTTTCTTTTTGAAGAACACAGAGACACACAGCTCCATTGCAGCCCCAAAAGCCAGGTACCTCCATTCTCCTCTGATCTACCTGCATTTCATCCCCTCTTCAATCCTATCCGCTCTCTCATTATCTATAGTTCCAGTTCAGATTAGAGTTAAGCACATACGTAAGTGCTTTGCTGAACTGGGGCCTATCTGATTAAAAAACCTGCTTCCTGGATCATGCATTTTAACCCTCAGTTGTCATCTCTTGCCTCCCCCTACTTTATCTTTGTATCACTTTCCTCATCCCAAACAGACTTTTCCTGGTCTCTTGCTGTCACCTCCATTTTTGTAAAAATTCTTTGCTTGACTTCTTTTCACTATCTATCAACATTGTCATTTTCCCTTTGTATAACAAAGTTCTGGAGAAAGTGCTTTCTCTTGCCTCTCTGACCACTATTGCTAGTTCGCTGCAATACAAATTCCTTGACCACTTTCATGCCAGCTTTCAGTTCTTCCCCAGTAACAAACCTGCTTCTCCCTGCTTGGTTAATCACCTATGCTTCTAATCATGATTCTTTTGACTCCTTTTATCTGACATCACTTCACTGTGACCTTTATTTCTCTTCCAACATGGTTATTCAATAATACTACAGGATAACAGAGAACATTTAAAGACAAGATACAGTTCATTTGTCTCTGATGAAAGAATGAAGATAGCAGTGCAATGTACTATTAGCTACTTGACCATATTAATAAAGAACTCCATAAAATAACAAGATTGTTTTCACATGTTCATGGCTGTGTTAACCATGGAACAAAGAGTATGGTGAAATGTTTGTATTGTGTTCATTGTAATATCATGAAACAAGTGAAAAAATAGAATAGAAAACCTGGAATCATAGGATGAAGTCCTAACTTTATTCAAGTCAATGGGAGTGTTGCAATTGAGTTTAAAGGGACCAGGATTTCTCATATTCATTCTAGCCAAGCAGAGAGATGCTTGCCAAAAACAAAATCAAGCAAGCAAGCTCAGATCTTGTGAAATTAGATGCCCTCATGAACCTAGCACCTATAATGACAAGGTGAGAGTTGTGAAGAATAAGATATGAGCCCATGTGGAGGATTAGCAACAATGTTTTTGAGTAAGAAAAGTTTTCTCTGGTGGAATCAACCCATTCTACTGCCAGATATTCAGTCCGTTGTGTCTTCACCTTATTTTTCCTTACCAGATCCATCTTACACGGTGCTTTATACAAATATGGAATAAGCTTTCTCATTAAACTATTTTTTTAGACGAGGATACTTCCAAGTAAGTACTTTTGTCAGTTATTTGTGTAATCTTCTGGTGTGTGTTACATATTTAAACTGTTAGTGAAATAGGTCAGAAGGAGGTGAAGTGAAGAGGCACTGAGCTTTCTCAAACATAATGAGTTCTTGCCCTTTTATATGTCCTGGCCCCTCCCTGTATCTATCACTTTTCCATCTCTGAAATATTACTCTCATGTGATCATTTGGATCTGTAGATGAAACTGGGTTACTATAGCAAATATGGATATTTTAACATATTAGATCCATTGCTTCCAAGCATTTGTCCAAGGTATTATTAATATATCTAATAATATAGCTGCAGAAGGGGGAGGGGGTTGTCTTCCTAATTAACACAGAGTTAGTTTCTCAGCACTACCTCATGCCCTTTCAGAACATTGAATTAGCTGGGGGAGGGGGTTGTCTTCCTCTGCAACACAGGGCATGGATCATTGGTTGGTTTGAACTAGAGTAAATGGTGGATTCTTTGTATTGTGAAGTCTTTAAGTTATGAGTTGAGGATTTCAGTAACTCAGTCAGAGGTTATGGGCCTATTGCAGGAGTGGATGGGTGAGGTTCTATGGCCTGCAAAGAGCAGGAGGTCAGACTAGATGATCATGATAGTCCCTTCAGGCCTTAAAGTCTATGAGCCTGTGATATCTTGCTTCTAGAACAATATAACAGGGCCAGTGCAGCTTTATTAATTATTATTATTATTATTATTATTTTATTTATTATTTATTCTATCTTGGTTGAATATGAAGTAGTTTCCTCTCCAACTTTGAATCCTTCTTTTCTAACCACTCATTTGAAATTGCTTATCGAGTCATCACACCATTTCTGCCTGCTTCCCAGTTTATAATGTTTTAAGGATTTTCTTGGCCTTCTCCTCTCCTTCATCCATTTTCTCTTGCTGCTCATCAGCTGCTCGCTCATCCTTCACTTGCTTTCCAGCTTCACGGATCTGATCTCTGCTCTTTGCCCTCCCACGTGAGCCAGGATCTGGAAGGCTATGCCTTGTGAGGGATGGAAGTGGGGGATCGATAAGACCCTCTCCCTATTCCACACAATGTGAGCCAATATCTGGGGGGGTATCAGAGCCACTCGTCTTCCCTACATAGCCTCCAACAGTGAGAAGGGGCTCCAGACTCACCCTTCCCCCGATGCAGTTCCTTCTAGGAGGAATGAGAAAGTCAGAGAAGTGCAGGGGAGTGTGGAAAGGAAAGGAGGGAGTCAGTTCAATCATCTCCCCAGATCCTCCCCATTTTTGCCCAAAACAGGTCCCCACAGTGCTGATTCCAGGGTGGGGAACTGGAACAGGCTTGTTCAGTGGACAGCACAGGCACACAGTGCTGAGGGGAGGTGGAGAGTTGAGAATAGGCTTGCTTGGTTCATGGCACAGAGCTATAATGCAGAGACCAGAGTGAGAAGCCAAAATGGGCATGTTTGCTGCATGGCACAGTACAAAGCATTGAAATCTCAGTTGGGATCTGAGAACAGGCATGATCACAGCATGCACCAAACACATAATGCTGAGGTTAGGGTAAGAAGCAGAGATCAGGCGTACTTGGTACATGGCACAGACCCACAAGCCCTGACACTATGAGAGGGGGAGGAGCTACCCACTAAAATGAATGGAGCAGTTGACACGTCTGGGAGCTATTGTTTCAGGCTTCATTCAGCTGACAATATCTCATCGATATGAATGGGCTACTTCACACGTCTCTGAGCCTCCAGTGCTACAGACGGATGTGTAGAGCCCCTTCCCATATACTAGGCCCAGATTTGGGGCAGGGACTCTGCATCTCCAGTCTCCTGCCTCTTCCTGCCTCCAGCTGGTACTTGCACTCCTCACAGCCTCACCACTTTCTCTCTTCCCCAAGCTTACAAGGGGGATGGAGTGGCAAGGAGGAGCCGTGTGTGTGTGAAAGAGAGACAGAGGAATAGAGGACATCAGAATTGTGCAGTGGGGTATGTTATGCATAATCTCTTTCCGCCAGACATCACACACCCATGTCCCTCCAAGTCCGTCTCCCTCTTCAGTAAATGTCCCCACTGATTCCATGCTAGCCCCTGTGTCACTCTTGCATCCTATCTCCAGCTCTTCAACCTCTGGGGCCTCTGCTATTAGGGGAAGGGGGCTTGTCAAGGTTCCTTCTCCACTCTGAACTTTAGGGTACAGATGTGGGGACCTGCATGGACACTTCTAAGCTTAATTACTAGCTTAGATCTGGTATCGCTGCCACCACCCCCAAGTACTACCTTTTTCCCTGGGTAGTCTTGAGGGACTTCACCAATTCCCTGGTGAACACAGATCCAAACCCCTTGGATCTTAAAACAAGGAGAAATTAACCATCCCCCCTCCTTTCTCCCACCAACTCCTGGTGGATCCAGATCCAACCCCCTTGGATCTAAAAAACAAGGAAAAATCAATAAGGTATTAAGAAAAAGGCTTTTAATTAAAGAAAAGAGAGGTAAAAGAAAACCCTCTGGGAGAGATTAGCATACCAGCTACTCTCACAGACAACAGAGTCAAAACACAGAGGATGTTCCCCTGGGCACAAATTTAGTTACACAAAAAAATACCAAATACCCAATTTTGATAATTCCCTTAATGGTACCAAGACAAGTTACAAAGAAAATAAAAATAAACCTATTTATCCCTTTCTAAAACTTATTACTCTGATAAGAGGCTGGTTCCTTGCTCTTTTTCACCCCAGGTGAAACTGAAACTCTAAATGAAGGAAAACTTCCCTCCTTCCTTTTGAAACATCTTGTTCCCCCATTGGTTCCTCTGGTCAGGTGTTAGCTAGGCTAGGTGGACTTCTTAATCCTTTACAGGTAAAAGAGGCTTTAAAGCTTAACTATCTGTTTGTGACAGAGCTGAAGAGGGAGAACCAGGCTGGACAGGCAGAGAGATGGGAGATGAGGAGAAGATGAAGGGACAGTAAAGGGACTAACATGCAGCCAAGGAAATCATTGCCAAGGAGCCAGAGGCAGTGGATGGGAAGAGTAGGCTGTGGCACATGGGGGTGCTGAGAATTTATTTTAAAAAAAAAAACAGCCAAAGAAATTAAATGCTCCAAAACTTCATTAACACAGAGTTAATTTCCCAGTAGAACCCCATGCCCTTTCAGAACATTGAATTATCTACACTCAAACCTCTGAAAACCAGAAGATGAAGAGTTAAGGTAACACAAACGTAACATTCTCAAAACCAGGAAGTAAAGTATATTACCCCTGCAATGTAACCTTAACTCTGCTCTCTTTGGGAGCTGTCCCGACACACTAATAATGTACAAACTAGCACTCCATCCTCACAGCTGCTGACGAACACTCTGGGAAGAGAGCCCATGAGCACTGTCAGACACAGTCTAGCATATTCTCTTTGCTAAGGCAAAACTTGGGTGTAGCAAATGGGAGCTACTCACACCTACTTATGTTCAAACACTGAGCCCATTCCATACAATCCATCCAGACTTGCTAAATGTTACCACCCTGTCACCTGGGTGACTCTCAGTGCCAACTGGCAGAGGGCCCTCATTGTACTGTAATGCATATCAGGCCTGACACACTGATTACTCCCAACACACTGTCATCATAATAAGCACCAAGAAGGTGTCATTTGAGGTATCAGAGGTAAATCGGTGACACACTGGTCCCAAAAATCATTGTGTGACTTATGTTCGAGTTGAGTACAAAAAATTACAGATGTGTACTGGAAATACGTTCTTAAAATGGGTTTGGGAGGCAGGTCATACGCCCAGCCTGCCCTAGACAAAAGAATGTATATCTACATGTCTGAACAGCCTGATTACTGGCAAAGGACAATGAAAGGACATTTATATAGAAGGTAAACAAAGCCATTAAGCTAATGAGCTGTAGAGAAGACAGTTTAGAGATCAAGTTCAGGGACAGTTTCAAAGAAGCTCCATGACTTCTTTGCATTAGTCTTCACTGCAGAGGATTATGAGGGAGATTCCCACATCTCAGCCATTCTTTTCAGCTGACAAATCTGAGCAACTATCCCAGAGTGAGATGTCAATAGAAGAGGTTTTGGAACAAACTGATACATTAAACAGTAATAAGTCCCTAGGACCAGATGGTATTCACCCAAGAGTTCTGAAGGAACTCAAATATGAAATTGCAGAACTACTAACTGTGGTATGTAACCTATCATTTAAATCAGTCTCTCTTACAAATGACTGGAGGATGGCTTACGGTTCTAGATGAGCAGATATGACACACTCTTTCACCCTGGCCCTATAGATTCCTTCTGAGACACCACTCATAATGCCCCGGAGTATCCAAATAATGCCACGGCCCATAGGACAAGACCTTGGTGCACCACTACTGTCACAGTCTCTAGAACCCAGCATTAAAATAAGGCTTATATGATCCTCTGAAGTATGAATGCACTTCTCCTCATATCACAGGAACAACGATGCCACCCTTCGCCAACTAATCCCCCATCATTCAGTACAACTACAATACACACAGGAAGTGTAGCTGAAATGCATGCTGAAAAATGCTGGAATTCAAATCTGTGGAACACGATACAAATAATGGTACATTCTCTTAGAACTTCCTCATGTCTACCTGTTGCGGCACATACATCTCTTATTGAACCATTCCCAGTTGCTATTGCCAGAGCTGAGGGGCAGAGTTAAGGTTGTGTTGCAGTGGTAGCATGTACCTCAGCTCTGCATTTCCTGGTTTTCAGAAGTTTGAGTGTTGCTGAATTCATTGTTCTGGAACGGCATGGACATTGCTGCCCAACTTTAATGTTGTTTTGGGGCATTTAATCAATTTTATGGTTATTACACTCAAGTCTCCCTTTCCTCCTTCACTCTTCATCTCATTTCTGCCCATATACCTACCTGCTTTGACTTTCAGCACTTGTTTAAACCATAACTTCCTACTGCAGACGCTTTAGAGAATGCAATCCTCCTTTCGGGTACATCAATACAATTTCATCTCCCCAAATCATGTTCCTTATCCCAACTTTTCTTCCCATACTCCTGGGATCAGACCTGACCATGAATCTATTTCTCTTCCCATATCTCCTTATCTCTATTACCTCCTTCTCATATCTTCTTCATGCCCCCTTGTTTACATGACCAGAATTCATCCTTGTCTTGAATCTACCTCTACTGAACTCCTTAGTACACACCTTAATCATTTCCTGTTTCAGTTATTGTAACAACTTCTTTTTTGGACTTCCTGATTCCCTGTTCTCTACATTACAGGGAATCCCAAATGCTGCAACCAGGTAACTGTGTGACTTAGGAGTTAAGTTTCTCCCCTCATCCTTATCATCATGACAGGCTTCTTATCCATTTCAGAATGCAGATCAAAATTACTCTCCTGCTTTCGAAAACTCTCTGTGGACTTGCTTTGCCATGCCTCTCTGACACTACATTCAGCTACCTGCTTAACAGATCACTCCATTAGTTTGAACTTGGTCCCTGATTCCTATTTGCATGTTAAAACATTGTATGGCATGATTGGCATTTCTTCATGAATGCATCTTTCCAACATCCCTTCAAGATAAGTAGCCTGAAAGAAGAGGTTCTTCCATCCTTACCTGCTTATGCTATTCAGGTGCCTCTTCTCTGACTCTTCTTCCTGCTGTATGCTATTTTCCCCTTGCTGCACTCTGCTGGCCACTCAACCCAGTGCTGTAAGACATGCTCTCCCTCTCCATTCTATGTGTTGCGGGAAGTGTTTTTTGATGCTGTATATGAAGGATGTATTAAAATCAATGGCATTATGCATGAGATTAGGGAGAACATGATGCAGAATGTTTCGTTTCAAACAGAGAGGCCAAATCACTATGTTTCAGAGTAGCAGCCATGTTAGTCTGTGTCTGCAAAAAGAACAGGAGTACTTGTGGCACCTTAGAGACTAACAAATTTATTTGAGCATAAGCTTTCGTGGGCTATAGCCCACTTCATCGGATGTATAAACTAGAACATACAGCAAGAAGATATTTATACATACAGAGAACATGAAAAGGTGGAAGTAGCCATACCAACTGTAAGGGCCAATCAATTGAGATGAGCTATCATCAGCAGGAGAAAAAAACTTTTGAAGTGATAATCGAGATGACCCATAGAAGGTGTGAGGATACTTAACATGGGGAAATAAATTCAATTAGTGTAATGGCCCAACCATTCCCAGTCTCTGTTCAAACCTAAGTTAATTGTATCTAATTTGCATATTAATTCAAGTTCAGCAGTCTTCCTTTGGAGTCTGTTTTTGAAGGGTTTTTGTTGTAAAATTGCCACCTTCAAGTCTGTCTGAGTGGTTAGAGAGGTTGAAGTGTTCTCCCACTGGTTTTTGAATGTTTTGATTCCTGATGTCAGATTTGTGTCCATTTATTCTTGTGCGTAGAGACTGTCCAGTTTGGCCAATGTATATGGCAGAGGGGCATTGTGGTTTGCTTACAGTGCAGCTTATAATTAGTGCCATTAGTGTAAGATGGTACTTTATAATCACCAAGTAGGTGAGCTGAAGCAGGAAATTCTATGTTTCCTAGGCTTTCTCGTCCTAAAATAGTCTCAATCTATTCCACTGCTAAATAAGGGCATTTCGGATGTTCTCAGGAGGAAGTATTTTATTGTTCTGGCTGATTTAATTCACACGATCAGAGTCCTTTATCAGTCTGAACTTACCAGCAACTCTCTGCTTCACCTCCTGGACACATGCCCTAAGCAGCCAAGTCTCTGGTATCAACAACCACACTGCTACAGACTTCACTCTAAATCTGCATAAGCATCACATCTGTACTCTGATTCTTCCAGAACTTTCCCTACACTGGGGAAAGTTGTCCTAAGTGGTCCCACAACTGCTAGATCACACTAGAGCACCTTCCCTGCTTCAAAACTTCGCAAGCCAATTCCTAGGGCTAACTAATGATAATGAGCCCTTCTGTATCACTTTGAGGGGCTAAATTATGTCCTAAAACCACAGCTCACACTGGAGCACATGGAGGTGCACCACCCCTGCAAGAACTGTCAGAAGCATTGTGCCTGTCAGGCAGCACAGCTGCTGTGCCACCACCAGTGCATCAGTGCACACAGTCTCTGTGGAGGAAGGGAGTGTCAGGGCCCTACCATCTCCCAAATTCACCAGAAATTACACTGGGCTCTGCCAGTGGAACTGCATACATCTCAGGTGTTTCTGCCATTGACCTCCATACGTTTTCTACCATATGTGGACAGCTCTTACTCCTATCAGGGGTCCAAAGGAGCTCCCCTGGCAGGAGGTTAACTGGTGCACTACTGAATCAGCAGGTTCCCCAGATGCCCTAGCCACACAACCTTTCCTGACGCCTTCAATCAGTATTGGCCTTTTTCCCTTAGAACTGAAACTGCTATTTTTTTTTTTTTGCACCACCACATGTTGGGGCCACCACCAAAAAAACATCCTCCAAGGATTATTGGCCCATTGGCATTGCTGGATCTTAATACTTGTTTAAACACAGATCTGTGTGTAAGGTGCCCAAGTAAACAACATATTTGACAATTTTTACTAGCCAGGCTTCCAAAAATAGCACAAAACAATTTAAATAATGATTTACGTGTATGTGTAAAATGACTATATACATTATATATCATGTTTGCCTTCTCAAACTTTTTTTAAATGTCATAAAAGCTTTTATCCCCCCCAAAATTACCACTTTTCTTGGTGCCCTGATGCACATTGGCTTGGGATTCTGGAGCTAACTGTGGAATTTGGGACCGCCCTGGATTTCCAAGCTGTGTTGTCACTCTGATTTGTGGAAGAGCTGTGGCTATAAATTTCATCTGGCTGTGAACCTGCTATGTCTAGGTCACAGTAAATAAAATAAAATTAAACCACTTGGAGATTTGGGAAGTTGCTAACAACATCAGTCAAACGGTCCTCTCTGCCAGCCAATCCTCAGAATGGCTTTGGGGTTAGCCTTGGATGTGTGTATGGGAGGGATGGATATGGTTATCCATACTTTCAACCATAATGACAGCTGCTAAGTGAGTACAAGACAAGAACATAAAAGAATGAAAATGAAACATTTCAAATTAAAAGTTAAAACTGATTAAGAGCCCTCCTGCTGAAAGCCCTGCGTACAAACTTCTCTGAAGTCTGCACACAAAAGGTTTATAGAATCAGGATGTAAAACTTTAGATGGTGATTGCTTCTGTTTTTGAAGTAACTGTGTTGCTTCCCTTGTTTCACTTAAAAGAATATTCTAAAGATCAAAACTTCTTCAGAAATATTAGAGAGACAAGGTGGGTGAGGGAATACTTTTTATTGGACCAACTTCTATTGCTGACAGAGACATGCTTTTGAGCCATACAGAGCTCTTCTTCATAGCTTTACGTGGCTCGAAAGTGGGTCTCACTCACCAACAGAAGTTGGTCCAATAAAAGATATTGCCTCACCCACCTTGTCTCTCTAATATCCTGGGACCAACACAACTATAACTACACTGCATTCAGAAATATTGACATTCACTGCCATCTAGTGTTAATCTGAGAGACTGCCAAAACCAGCAAATGACTGTCCTCTGCTTTTCACAGGTCTAGTGGTTTTTCATTGGCAGACCCCCTAAAATATTTTGAATGGAGGTTTGGAAATTCAACCTGTGGTCCGAGGACCCCTACCATAGAAGTCTTTGACTGAAAACTGACTGGACAGAAGTCAGCTATAAATGGGGTATAGTAGTATGTGCTCAGCCTGGCATTGGACGCAGTCTGAGAAAGGGCATTAAACTGTGGGCTTCTATGGTACTGACAACACTTCCAGCTTTTGCCCTGTCGGGGGGAAGGGGGTATTTGCATACTTTTGATGGATCAGAAAATGGAATACCTTTTCTGGAATCTGAAACTTTATTTTCATGATCACCTTCTGTGGACCATGAGGGGTCTGCAGACCACAGGTTGAAAACCACTGGCTTAGGCCAACATTTTCATACATGGTAGGCTGAAATTAAATAGTTAACTTCATAGTTTTAAAAAAGTGGCTTGATTTTCATAGGTACCAAGCATCCCCATATTTCACTGACATCAGTGGGAACTACAGATGCTCAGCAACTCAGTCAGACCAAATGGCAGGACTGCCCTGGAGCCCCACATCCTGCAAGTCCAGGGTCCCTGGCCCTGGAGCACGCCACATGGTAGGGCTCTGGAGCCACGGACCCTGGATGCCCATACAAGGACTTCTTGGCTTCATAGCAGGGAGGACAGACTTGACTGGAGCTGGATCTCTCAGGGCTTCCAGGACTTCCAGGCTCCTGGCTCTGACTAGCTCTGTTTTAAAGTAATAGCTCTGTTTAGTCAGTGGAAGCTGCATGTACTTGGAACCTATGAAAACCAGACCACTTATTTTGATGCCTAACTATGAATTAAGATGCCTGATTTTACCCTAGTTTCAAAATCTGACCCACTGCTGCCAGAGTTTGTCTGTGGGGTGTCACTCTAGGAGTGAAGAGCCACCCGATGAGCAATCTCAGAAGAGATTCCTAGACATCTTTACAGAAGCAGCTCTTAGGAGAATGGTCACCACTTGAACTTGAAAGTAGGAGGAAAAGGGGAGGGGTAAAAATGGGAAATGTCCTCCATCTTCAAAATAAGAGATCAATAGAAGCTGCGTCTACTTGTACCTGTGACTGGATTGAGGACACAGAACTCAAGAGGCATCAACGGCTCAGTAAGAGTCGCCATTGAAGGGCAGAGGCACATGGCCCTCCTGAGGCTTCCTGTTCTCTCACAGGAATCCAGGAATCTTCAGCAATCCAGCATCTGACTGCACTTCACCTTTGGTAGTCCCAGCAGAATAGCTGTGAGGACAGAGAGAACCTGTTTCTTTCCCTGTTCTCACTCAGCAACAGCGTCAGGGAGTATGAAGTTGAGCAGATACTAACTAGCTCCAGCTCTGGACTATAGCCAGCTTTGAGTTAGAGATGTTGAGTGACGTGATATCCTCACTGAAATCATAGTGTGATGTTATCTATGCTACCTCACTCTAGGCAGTTTTAAAGCACAAATGCCATTAACTTGCATTGAGGTGCCCTGCCTTTTGTGTGGATTAGTGAGGTTCTACATTGTATGACATCATTCCCAGAACTTAGTTTATCATTACCTGAATAATAAGGTATTCTTTAGAGAATGAGTAAAATGATGTGCAAAGGCTAAAAGTAAAATATATCTGAACACAAAGGCAGAGCACTGATGGTGACCACCAAATACAGACATAAGCAGTTTATTGTTATCATTTCTGAAACTGAAAATACAGTACAGCATTTCAACAGTAGAGTGTAATTAATGTTTATAGCATACCTACATGTATATTCCTGTATTCCACATAATGCATTTCATATTCTGTAAATAAATAACAAGACTCAAAGTGCAGATTAAGCTAACAAGCTGAGTTCTTATGGTAGAACCAAGAGTAAAGGTATGTCTACAATGCAGCTGGGACCATGCTTCCCAGCCCAGGTAAACACATACAGGCTAGCTCTGTGAGGCTTTGGCTAGATACCCAGTGGATTGGGCAGGTTTGGACTTGGTAGGCTATCCTGAACCACCACTCATGGTGCCATGGCCACACTGCTATTTCTAGCACACCAGCTGGAGCAGCAGTACTGTGTGTCTGTTCACCTGTGCTGGAAAGCACCATGCCAGTTTCAGTGTAGATAAACCTTAAACGTACTATGTACAAGAGACAATAGTTCAAAGTGACTGTCAGAATTAAATTCTGCATTCTGCTGTTTGTATTTTAGGATGTACTTATTGATGGCAGAATCTGGCCTTTCAGTTGCACAACAGGTTCACAATCTTACATTTATTTTGTACCTTTCAGGGCCTGATCCTGCAGTCCTTACTCAGTCAAAACTCCCAGTGAAATCAGTCTGGCTCAGCTTCTTGTTTTACATTAAATGATTTTTTACATAAAAGTGATTCCTTTACTCATCTGTCCCACAAAGTCAGGTTATTATAGGAATTAGTATACTCTGAATGCATCAAAAAAGATTTTCATAACAGCAAAACAGGTCAGTAAATACAAAGCTAAAAGGTTTACTATATTTCTTGTAAACCCTAATTAGGAACCTGTTCTATATTTGTGTACATGATGTGAGTACCATTAACATTACACTTGGGCAGAGGAGAGGAGAGCCTAAAGTGAAGCAATTGATATATGATGTGATATTCATGTTCAGAAAGAGTTGTTGTTTTCAGCTGTGCTAGAGCTAGGGACATTTTGATTTTACAGCTTTTAACACAGTATCCCATTTACTGTTCATGTGTTCTAACTGCTGTTTCCTAAACCTATGCTGAAATAAATCATTACTGTCTTCATCATCAGCTTCTGATACTATCTCCATCTTTTGTATGATCAGTTTAATGAGCTCATGCTGTTTTTTCAAGAGCGTTGACATATCCTTCAGCCTAAAACAAAAGAAGTATATACACAGAGTAAATTTTATAATGTAGTTTTACAGCAGATTTTATAGAATCATAAACATTAAAGATACAAAGGACCTATTAGATCATCAAGTTCACTCCTCTGCCACGAAAAAAAAAGTTCCCTAGAGTGTATCTAATATCTCATGCCATGGTGCTTCCCCCATTTCAGGAATATTTTGTTTGAAAATGAGCTGCATGGTCCTTGAGAAAAGTGATATATAACTGTACATTTTAAATATAAGAGCTGAGGTCTGTCCCATCCTGAAGTAGAATTATCACTTGCAGAGCATGATCCTGCAAGGACCTTTCTATCCACAATAGTTACTCATTTGTGTAGTCCCACTGAGGTAAAAAGGGCCAGATTTTAATAGGTATTTAGATGCTTAAAGAGGCAAATTGGTGTCTAGAGGATTTTCAAAAGTGCTCTGGCACCTGCCTAACTAAATCTAGCACAAAGGAATTACTGGGGATTTAGTATTAGCCCTATAGAATGCAATTTGACATGTACGTGCTTTTGTTGTATTTAACAAAAGCAACTAATTACAAAAATGGAATCCATCTCCAGAAACTGTCTCCCATGAGTTACTGAATGAGTATTTTGAAAACTCCAGTGGTAGAACAGTGATACTCAGACTGAGGCTCGGGAACTGCAAGGGGCTCTTTAATGTGTCGCCGGTGGCTCTTTGTGGCACATGATATTAAAATACTGTGAGATTTAATTATTAACCAATTTAGATCCTTTTACTACGTACCAATTGTAGAATACTTGGTCAGCCATTTTGCTGTGAGAATTTATATATATATATATATATATATTATATACACACACACACACACAGCAAAATGACTGACCAAGTATATAGTAATTGCACAATGAATTCACACTACTGTGGCTCTTTTGGGTAATGTTGATCACTAATTTGGCTCCTGAACCACTGAGATCTATCACTGGCCTAGAACATGGAAGACCTGTGGTCAAGTCCCTGCTCTGTCACAGATGTCCTGTGTGATCTTTGGCAAGTCATTTAGGCCCACATTTTTTTAATGAGATTTAGGTTCCTAAATCAGTTAGGGGTTACAATGCTGAATGCAGCAACACTAAATATTTTTTAAAGTCTTGACCTTAGTGTCTCTATGCCATAGTTCTCCATCTGTAAAATGAGGACAATAAGACTTCACTACCTCACCAGGCTGTTGTGCATCTAATACATTAAATATTGTGAAATATTCAGATATTACGTGATGAGGGCCATCTGAGTACCTTAGATAGTGTTGTACTGATAAAGTGAAATTAAATCTAAAGTGCATGACACTGGCATTAACTGAAAATATATTCGCAATGCTGATTCTACATATTAGTGCAGAAATAAAACAAAAATAAATACCTGTATTTCTGCTTCAAAATTTCCAGTTCTAAAGTTGTGTCAGCACTCTGAGCATCTGTGACAGAGTCTTTACAACCAAAGCAAAAGTTGAACACGCTCTAAACAAGAAATTGTTTACACATTACAATTCAGACATTACAGTGATGCACAAAACCCAAGGGAGATAAATATAGCAATTTCTCCTCCCCAGAGTGAAAGTTGCAGCTTCTATCATAAAGCTATATTTTAGCATCCTTATAACTTTGGCTTAGAAAATGTATTTGGCCTAAAAAACAACTAGGTTCACTTTGCCAGCAAAATAACATGTTCCCTCAAAGTCTGGAGATAAATATTCTGTGCTGCAGGTCATTAAACTATTACCCTTGTTTGAATTATATTAGTTTATCTCATATTTCGTCTTTCTCTGCCAAGCTTCCCACATGGTTACACTTCCTTGAAAACTCATGACCAACTACAGTTGCTTAATCACAACTTAGTTTCTTCAAAGTTATGTTATCTTTGTTGTGGATAGTTTGAGGCTTAACCCTGTGCCCGGTGATGTCAATGGAAGATTTTGCCATTAATTTTAATGAGGACAACATTGTATTCTCTGGTCCCAATCCTGCACACAGCAAAATTAATGACAACATTCCTATTGACTTCAGTCCATGAAAAACAGAGCCCCAAGCGTGTGTCAGCATTTTACTCTAGGATACATCAACTTACCATAAATCCACAGTATCTTGGCCTATTAGGATACACAGTGATTGTTTCCTGGTCTACTCGACTTAGGAACCAATATGGCAGCTTCTTCTCTAAATTTGTGTGAAGATGAACCTAAACATATTTTTGCATTTAGAGTAGTAATTAACATAGCATAATACATTTCTCTTTAGATCAAAATACATATTCGGATCATGTAAATGTCCTACTCATTTTGGTAATAGGTTTAAAAAAAATTTGCTTCATTGTTTTGAAATGTAGACCTTCATCCAATGTATAATATGTAAAGCTGGTTGTTATGGCCAAAAAGGGGAAAAGTCATGTGTTAGTCATAGCAAAATAATGCAAATGTAAAATATTTATAGAGAAAGAACACAAAAAGTCACTGGAGACACTTGTTTAGTGGATGCTGGGTGGGCGGGAAAACATCTGGAGTCCAGCATAGTTTGTAAATCTCATTCTCAGAGCTCAGGATGGATGGCTTTGTGCTTAAGGCCATGGATGCAGACTTCAGAGACCTGGATCCCCTGCTCTACCACAGACATAATGTGTGACTCTGGCCAGTCACTTATTGTCTCTGTGCCTCAGCTTTCCAACAGCAGAATAGGAATACTAGTAATTCCCTGCTTTTTAATGATGTATTGTAAGAGTTATTACATCAATAATTACGAGGCTCTCAGATACACTGCTGATGAGGGCTATGTAAGCAGCTAAGATGGAAAGACTGGTATTGAGGATTTCAGTGGGATTCAGGGAGGATCATGCAGTTGTCAGAAGGTTAGATCAGAGAGAATTTCCATCACTTGAAGAGGTTGGGTTTGCAGAACTATTAATAGGATTAGTAATAATAGGTATTAGGAGAGATTCTGCAATAGGATGGTGGTTGGGTACTTGACACAGTGGTAGGATCTGAGACCATTCATCAGTCGGAGTGGGTATTATGATGCCCTGACATGCAGGGGGCATGAGCCTATGGTAGGGCCACTGTAGGGTAACCTAAGCTGCATTGTGTAAAACTGGTACCAGTAGGAATTCTCCCTTGGCTTAATTCAGGGCTCCACTGGGCCTTTTTACACTGTTGCTGCTGTGTGATGAATGCCTCTGTGATGAGGTGTACAAACTCCATCCTGTGCCTGCAGGGGTTAACAGACTATACTGGACCCAGGTAGTCTGCCTGCAGCGCATGCTCCAGCTTGAGAGGAAGCTTAAAAGGGAGCCACTCAGCTCAGAAGGGAAGAGGCTGGGGAGAAGACAGACTTACCCTGAGGGCTCCTGGACAAGGACACTGAAGAAGCCTTACTGTGGGGAAGAGGCCTACCCGCTGAGGCCAACCAGGGCTGAAGGTTTAGTTGTCTTTTCTTTTGCTATTTTATATTTAACTTGGAGACTTTGGGAGAGATGGATGGCAGGAAGTGACCCAGGGAGGCAAGCTCTGGGGCACTCCAAATTGTTCAACATTTTATAGGGCCCTGGCTCAGAGCCTGGTGGAGTGGGAGGGCCCAGGATCCCCTGCCAACTGCTCTTATTGCAGAAGGGGCATAAACCTCATTCCCTCCTCCCCCAAGTAAGGAGAGACTAAAGATGTTGAAAATCCTGAGGTGAGATAAGCCACATACAAGAGTTAGGAACTGGATGGAAAGTCCTTGCTGCTGGGAAGTGAGAGAGACTGGAAACTGGGTCCTGGCCCTTTGAGGACTCTACTGCACCCTCTCATCCATTTAAACTATTAAGGAAATACTGAACATGTATACTTGTTTATTTAAACATGAAATACTATATCAGCTCATTTCAGTTATTCATAGCATGGGTATTTCATGTTTTTGTCAAACATGGCAAAGGTCACATAGGTCATTTGATGTTTCAAAACATAGATTTGAGTTTTCTGATAACCAACTATGCTCTGCACATCACTGGGTGACTTCCAGTGACCACACCTGGGGAATAGCATTCAACCCATCTGATGCCCCATCCTTCAGTTTCTCGTCCATGGTCTCACTCTCTTTGGAGTCAGATTATTTCTTATCTTTTCTTTCCTGATTCTGGATTTACCACTGAAACCTACTCAACTCCCGTGGCTACTTCACCCCTCCTGGCAGGGCCGGTGAAACCATTTACGCAAACTAGGCTGCCGCTTAGGGCGCCTAGTGATTGGGGGTGCCTAAAGGTCCCCTCAGGCGAGGACGTGGAGTGGAGGTGAGGTGGGGGGGGCGTGCAGAGAGGGCTGCCCACAGTAACGGGGGCAGGGGCACACAGGAGGAACAGCTCCCCTCCCCAGCTTACCTCCACTCTGCCTACTCTGCTGAGCACACAGCCCAGCTCTAAGGCTCCTCCAATCAGCGCCACAAGCCTGGGCGGGGACGAGAATTAGAGCAGCGCCAGCATGCTCAGTGGAGGAGGCGGAGCCAAGGTGAGCTGGGGTGGGCTACCTAGGCAGGGTTAGCTGCCGTGGCGGTGGGGGGGAGAGGGAAGAGAGGGGGGAAGTCTCCCCAGGCAGGGTTAGCTCCCGTGGCGGCGGGGGTGGGGGGAGAGAGAGGGGGAAAGTCTCCCCAGGCAGGGTTAGCTGCCATGGGGGGACAGGGAGGGAGAGGGGTTAGCTGTCACCGTGTGGTGGGGGGTAGCTGCTGCGGGGGGGGGGTGCTGCCTGAGTAGGGGGTTGAGTTAGCTGCCGGGGGGGTGCAAGGTGGAAATTTTGTCTAGGGCGTGAAACTTCCTTGCACCAGCCCTGCCTCCTGGCCTCTTACCAGACTCCTTACTCCAGTACAGGATGCCAGGTCTTGCTCTCCCAGTGCACTTCCTCTTTGTTCCTGGAGGCCTGCCAGGGAGCAACTGTAGACTCCTTCCCCTGCAGCCCTCTTCTGCTTTCAGCCTCTTGGTTTTATAGTGCTGGCCCTGCCCTTCCCCATCTGGGCTTCACTCTCAATTAATCTTGGCCCTCCTTTTTTCAGATGACACAAAGTGAACTAATTGGCCTCTTAGACCCTCGTTATCCCTATCAGAGCTGGTGTGGGGTGCGCACCTCATCACACCAACCAATAACTAGATAAGTGCAAAACATGCATTTCTTCTTCAAGAATTGCCTCTGTATTCCATCCCAAACCCCTCGTTTGTATCTCTAGCAAAAGAAATTCCTTCTGGGATGAAATTTCTCATACCGTAAGCTAAAAGCAAACTTTTAAAATAAGTTTGAACATAGTCAGTTCAGCTAATTGCGAGTTTTGTGAGCATCAAAAGAAAAGGTTACTCACCAGTATGTGTAGTTCTTTGAGTGTATTGCCTTTGCACACTTCTGGAATATATACTGTAGCACTGTGAAGCTCTGGGAACTTTCTAGAAAGCAGTGCAAACCAGGGCCACATGTGCACCCCCTCTTGACATTGAGTTTCTGACTGTTCAAAGCTGAAACTACAAAACAGCGGTACACTCCCAATCACCTCGGTTCCTTCCACCAAACTTTGGAGCCCTAGAGAAGTACAACTCCAAGGTAGTATGAGGCTGCAGAAGCAATACATTCTAAGAACTACAATTAATGATAAGAAACCTTTATTTCTTATTTGACAATTGCATATTCTTCATGTTTCCACTTGCAGAAGTCTAGTGATCATACAATCTACAGGCAGGTGGGCTGAGTTCTAAATAAATGTGTGTGCAGAACTCCAAGCAGCAGACCTGCAGATTTCTTAAGTGAAAACATTACGAAGTTATGTCACCTAAGCTGCCTTACTCCAGTAAGCAAGCCCCAAGTCCTAGATTTTTAAAGGATTTTAGGTACCTAAAGATGCAGATAGGTGTATAGTGCGGTTTCCAGAAGTGCATAAATGACTTAGGTGCTCATGTACTTTTGAAAACCCCACCAGCTGCATCTTTAGGCATCTAGATACCTTTGAATTAAGTCCCTTAATCAGTTTCATTGGCTACCATATAATGTGTCTCACTACGTAGCCTCTGCCCAATTGAGTGAGCCTCTGATATGTTGCAGGAGATCTGGGGCCCTTCACATTTTCATGAATCTCGATTATTTTTAGGCTAAATAGATTCTTCCTTTCAAAGGGAAAGCAATAAATCCCCCAAATTACACCACTATGTTTGGCTTTTATGCTCACATAACTAAAATTGGCTGAACTGACTGTTCAAACTTACTTTAACAATTTATTTTTAGCTAAAAGCATGAAAAAATTCATCCTATAAGGAATTTTTGTATAGTTACACAAATGACCAAAAGCTGGGATTTAGGATGGAATGCACTTGTCAACCTACCTAGCTTACAGAGATGTTTGAATATAAGTTTACCATAGTGATAAAAAGGATCCTAAAAATAACACTAGAGACCAATAATATTAATGCTAAATAAACCAGTTCTTTCAAGGTGATATTTAAGCACTTATATCTGCTACTTACACCCTACAAACCGAACACACACTACGCACCTGCATTGCAATCCTTTTCAGTGCAGCATATTTTTGCACCTCAGCAATGTCTCCAACAGCCAAACCAATCTAAAAATACAACATAGAATCAAACAAGTATTTTTAATTACCTGATTTTTTACATAGGGTGGTTTAAATTATGTTCCTCACTGGCATTATGATCTGAAAAGCCTTTTGCTAAATCATATTGTATCAGCAGAACACTTCCCCACTAAACACAGAAGATTTGTCCATACTTAAAATCCATAATCAAGAAAGTTAATTGTTTGTTTAATATTATTTTCATTTTCTTAGCAAATTATATTTGGTTATCACTGATGCTCTTTGTAACTACTTCTAAGAACTGTTCAAAAACTAATACAACTTCTTTAAGGCCCTTTATTGCTTTAATTGACTTCAGTTGAAGCAGGATCAGGCCAACATCCTGTAAAATAAAAGTCTTTGTATCATTTCCTATCAAACATGTTGTTTAATGGGGCACAGGCAAAAATGATATTAAATATTTTCTCTCGCACACTCTCTTTGCTACACTTCCAGTTTGCTGATTTTTTTATTTACATCAGTCCTACCATTTAGTGTTCAACAATACTTCCAGTGAGATAAATGGTTCACTTATTTAATAAAACCCGCTGAGATTTGCTTAAGCAATTTGTTTAAATATGACTCTAAGAACATCAAGCTGTAAATTACTACAGTTAGGACTAGATATTGGTTTTTATGCCCTGGATGGGGTCACTTTGAAGCCACATTAGTTCAGGAGGAGCACTGGAGAAACTATGCCTCAGACAGGCACAGTCTCTGCTGGGGCTTGTCCATGGACATGGGTAGGGGGCACAAACTGGTTGGTACAAGGCTGCTTTCCATGGTGTGTCACCTTTCCTCTGTCAGCTGGTATGGGGCCATGATCTTGCTTCCTTCCTTTGCCTTTTTGGGTTCATTGCTTCCTAAGGGAGGGGGAGGAACCAATATTCTCTGGACTTCATGGAACATAGGGGCTAGTAGTGAGGGAGGGCAACATAAGGGGCTGGCTTCTTGCATGGCCACCTTACACTTTGCAGTTGAACAAGGGCCATCACAAGCTGGCTCTAAATACAGAAATACTCAAACGTGTTCTGTAGCAAGGACAGAAAAACACTTGTTTTAGGAAGTAAAATGATGGAAGATTGGAGAAAAGAGAACTAGAGAAAGGCAAAAGGAAATACCTCAATGTGTTCTTAAAAAAAAACAAATGTTGCTAACTAATGAACAAAGTTTGCTGCAAATCAGCATGCACGTACACAAATGATCCTATCCAGTAATGATGTGTATAAACAGCAATGTTCCCAAATCTCCATATTTTACTATATGAAATACTTACCAGCAAGTTCATAAGAAGAATTGGAATAAGCAAGGTGAAGACAATGAGAACTGCATAACTCAGGAACGGATAGGGCAAATTATCACTTAGCAGTGGATCAAGGAAAGCCTCATGATAATTAATATCTCCCAGCATCATAGCAAATGTCTGCATTACAGAAAGGAGTGGAGTCTTGTAATGTTGCTGAAAAAAGAAATAATGCAGGCAATGTAAATGGGAACATTTTTAAAATCTGTAATGTCACCTCTATTTTTTTTTTCAGATTCTCAATCCATGAATATTGGTTGTGGTATATTTAAAACTTGCACATAGCTATGCAAAATTTACAAATACAAGATATAGTGGGCCAGATCTTCTACTGGTGTAAACTGGTGCAACTCCATTGACTATTCAGCTTTGCAAAAACTATTATCCTAACTACCATGCCGAAAGATTCAAACTCGAGTGATGCACTTCTGGAGTGGATTAACTTCTGGCTAGCGAGAAATGAGGGCACACAGAATCAGGATATTCTCTCCTACTCTATTTTTATTTACAATGTTCACATAGGGACAAATTGGGCTCCCATCTGTGCTAGCGTGAAAGGACTTCTGACAGTTGAACTTGAGAGTTTCTCTGCTGCACAGGGCACTATGTTCAAATACCTTACAAAAGTCTAAGTATATTATATCAACACATACCCCTTTATCAACCAAACATAATTTTGTACAAAAATGATTCCAAGTTCATTTAACAAGACATAGTATTTTCCATACATCCTTGTTGACTGGTATTAATGATGTTACTATTCTTCAATTCTTAATTGACTGAGTCAAGTGTCAGCTTTTCCATTATTTTACCTAATATCAATGTCAAGGTACAATTATCTAGATACAATAATCTAGGTTATCTAGGTTTTTTCCTCTTTTTTTAACAATGGCCCCCTGTTAGTACTCTTCCCCAGCATTCCAAGATTTATTAAAAAATGAACATTAAGGTCCAGAGAACTTCTTGTCCAATTTTTTTTTATCCTAGGGAAGATCTGTGCAAGAAGGGCTCCAACAACACTGGGATTCTTATGGGGCAATCTATTCTTTCATATTTTTTTTATAGGGAAAAACAACAGTAGCACCTTTTGGATTGGTTTCTGAATTATTATAAATATGTTATTTTTTTCAAAGATAGAAATTATTTTTCCCTATATTATAAATTGTCCTAATTTTAAAGTACCTCATCAATTGTATCTATCAAATATCTGAATACAGGAAACACACAAACAGTATTATTAACAATGACAACAAATAACTGTGCCATTAATCTAACCTGTGAACACAGAAGGACAAAGAAGCTGAGTCCAAAGGCCAGTATCAGGAAAAAGAACACAACAGCAATCCGAATCAAAGTCCTCAGAATTTCCCAGAACATTACAATGTAGATTCCATAGCTTTCAAATCTAAGGAAATGTTTGTAGGTAAAAATTAACCACCATCAAATACTATAACAGGTTACTTTTCCTGCCATATCTGTAAAGCAGAGCACAATCCTAATGCATCAGCCCAGTTGACATTTTGCTTCTAGGAAAGATTTTTAAATGTTCAGCACATTTTTCTAATTTTATGCATGCAAAAGTGGAAAAAGTCCAGTTTGTCACAAATTTAGAACAGGGGTTCTCAGATTTTTTAATACAGTGGATCACATTTTAATTGAAAGATGATTGTCTCATGGCTGTCTTCTCTCCCATTCATGATCCCACCTCCTCTTCCATCTAAGAATGCCTAACCCCCCTGTATCATGTACAGCAACTGATTACATGGAAAACTAATATTAGAAACCCAGTCCATCTTTTATAGCTGTCTTTTAATGTGACTTAGCCACTAGAAACAAGGAGAGCTGGTACCATGAGATAAGCCAGCTCTCCAATTTGGAAGATCTTCCTTCTTTTCCAATGAGAGGGGTAAAATTTGCTATGCCTCTAAAAGCTGCAGCAAAAAGCTCACAGTTGAGGTCAAGAGACAGGATACCATGGCTTTAAGATGCCTTTGTAGCCTCCTGATTTTGTGTGACAGAGGGCTGCCTATGTAACAGTTGTTTCAAGCTGGACCTATGCACAGAAGTGCTACCCACAATCCCTGCAGCACGATGTCCCAAGTCACCGCCCCTCCCACTCTTTGCCTCACCCCCACTGCCTTATACACTGCCACGATGTATAAAAGGATAAAAGGGCCATAACAGATGGAAAAATCCCAACTTTAGCGTTTCACCAATGATATATTATGCATTAGTTCAGAGGAGCAGTTTTAGGAATAGTGGACCTAATCTTTTTCTGTTTTACATTGTGTATATCAGGAGTAACTCCACTGAAGGCAAAAGAGTCATATCGGTGTAAAATGATGTAACTGAGAAAAGAGTCAAGCCTATTGTGTTAGGCAACTGATGTAAATGATACCTAAAAGTTTCTGCAGGCATACAAAATCAAAAGTGCTTTGGGGAGAGGAAGCATTTCCCCAGGGAGAAGAAGGATGGTTGAGCAGTTAGGAGACCAGACTTAGACTTAGGAGACCCTGCTTCAAGTCACTGCTTTATCACAGACTTCTTGTATGATTCTGGGCCAGCTATTTAGGCCTGGTCCATACTTAAAAATTAGATTGATCTAGCCATGTTGCTCAGTGCTGTGAAAAATTTTGTAAGCCATGCAAGATAATTAGATTGAGTTAACCCCTATGTAGATGCAGCTATGTTGACAGAATTCTTCTGTCTACCTAGCTATTGCCTCTCAAAGAGATGGACTAACTACATAGATTAAAAAAAAAACCCTTCTGTTGATGTAGGAAGCATCTATGCTATGGTGCTGCAGTGCCATAGTTGTGTTGCTGCAGCAGCTGTAGAGTAGACTCTTAGAGAATGTCTACACTTCAGACTAAAGGTATCAATTCCAGTTGGAGGCAATATACCTGCATTAGCTCTTACTGAGCTAGCATGCTAAAATAGAGTGTAGCTGCAGCGATGGGAGGGCTAGCTACCCTAAGTACATGGGTTGTATATGTAGGGCTGCTAGCCCTTTCCACCACTATAGTTATATTTTATTTTTAACATGCTAACTTTATTAGTGCTAACGCAGGTACATCTTCTCAAGCTTGAATTTTTACCACCAGCTCAAAGTGTAGAGGTACCCTTAAGGGATACACTGTACACCAGGCTCTGACTCAGGTTTGAGCCCAAGTTTCCCTTCCATCTCCAAACAAATCATTCTGATTTGGGTCAGCAAGCACTCAGGACCAGGCTCCTAGGATCTTGGTGGGGGGGCATGGGTCAGAGCCCAAGTCCCCGTGTGACTCAGGTCCCCAAGCTCTGTCATTTTGCAGTGAGGACAGAGCTCAAGCTATAGACCTGAGTTAGAAGGTCTGCACAGAGTAGTATGGCCATGTTAGCGCAGCTGAGAGACCCAGGTTGAGCAATTGTTAACCCAGGTTTACAATGCAGTGTAGATGTTCAAACACAGGCTTTGAAACACTAAAGTTCACAAGCCAATGGCCCGGGTTTATAAAGCAGTGTAGACATACCCTTAATAGCTCTGTGTCTTGGGTTCCCAATTTGTTAAATAGATATAACTACTTCCATAGCTCACAGGGGCATTGTCAGAATAAGTACACTACTGGTTATTAGGTGTCCCTATACTATGGTAATGGGGACCATATAAGTATTGATAGACAATCAGTCAGCCATGGAAACATTTTACCACCCCCGGCTCCGTGTTAAAATAGGAGGGTGGAAATTTTTTTTTTCATTTAATCCATAAAATGATCCTACATGGCTGCTCTGGAGTAAAAAAAACAAAACAAAAAAAAGCACCTTTTCCTCAGGTGAGGGGCAGTCTCAACAGCTAAAAACTAAAGGGCAGGCTGCCAGAGGCTAGTGGAGGCTGCTTTCTTCTGGATATAACCCAAAACAAGAAACATTTCCTTTTATTAGGCATAACTAATCTTTCTCTTCAGATTTTTTTTCTTTTTAAGATTTTTCAAATGATAACAAAAGAAAAAAAAATCCTGCTTTCTGAAGCTGAAAAGGATATACAACATAACATTTTAAAAATTTTTTATTCAGACCACTAAAAAAACCTAAAGATCCTTTGTTTTCTTACAAAGTGACCTGGAGAGTGTTATTTACATTATCGATTATTTCTTCAGTTGGAGTTATGTGCTTTGAAGTTTTCATTATGAAAAACAATCAACCACAATTAAAAATTCCTTAAGGAAAACAGAAACAGAGTAAAGGCCTAATCCATACATGTGTGATAATTTTACACATGAAATTATTCCTACTGAATTAATGTTTGAATTCTAAGTGTTTGGAGAATCAGGACCTAAATTTTACCTTTGAAGATAAAGCAAGAAGTTCATCCAAGATAAATATACAGAAATTGCTCCACATTCCCACTGCAGGCGAGCTGGGATATTAACAAATAAGGAAGACACAAAAATTATGCTAGAAGTATAAATTGTCCAGTCTAATAGATTAGAATAATCCAACAGGTACTTCAATTTCTAGAATTTGAAAGAAAGAAAAAATTAGCATACTGACAAGTATGAAATCATTAAATATAATACATTATATGTTATTTTTCTATCCTCTTAAGTTTTAATGTATCTTGAGTATAACCCTAAATTAGGATTTCCCTGATAATAAAAGAAAAAGCAGCAGTGTTTTTAATATCAAATTATTAAGACAAATAGAGTATGATAAATTACACATATTATATACACACACACACACACACACACACATACCTGTTGAAAGAGTTGAAATATCTCTTTGCAGATTCCAAATAAACTCATAGTGAAAACTAAACACATGCATACTCTTATGAAGTATGAATCCTGAAACAGAAACCAGACAGGACAACAAAATGGTAAATAGAAACTTTGGCTGAAGTTCTAATTAGGACACTCATGTTGCATTGACAAGTCTGCTAACCCTTCACAGAACAAAAAAGAATATATTTAAAAATAGTAATAAAAATATTACTTACAACATTTATGGTGAAATCCACCTCATCTGCATTGAGTTCAGACAATGAGGTTTTATAGTGGAGGGGCTGTAGAGGTGAAATCCAGCTCTACAACTCAGAATCAGTGACTAGGACTGCTGTGCAGCCCCCCTAAAGCTGCTATTCAAGCCTATGAGCTGAAATGGTAGCCACTGCACATCTATAACACTTGCACAGACTGTTGGGGCTACTGGATGTGTGTAATCACTGAAGCTGTGACCCATCATCTCTGCACCATTATGATCTCCCATGCTAGCCTACAGTATTCAGGGCCAGCAAAGGGATCCTTTCGATGGTACTTAAAAGGTGTGCAGGCACCCCTAACTGGCTACTCTCCCTTGATGTCTCGCAATGCAGACTGTATGAAGGACATTAGTGACATGGAGTGCCTCTCACTCATCCCCACACCACTAGTGAATTTCATACTCACTAAATAAATTCAGACTGTGTCTTAGTCATATGTTTTCTCAGATACATTCACATGCCAGCAGCAGAGCTGCTCTCACTTCCTTGTCAGTGTGTCAACAATTACCTGAAAGGAACAAATGAGTTTTAAATCTACACCATGGGCCAAATTCTGCCTCACATACACTGTGCTGCCTCAAGTACTTGGTTTACACCTGGTCATATCTTGACTACAGAGTTGAAGCATGGTTTTAAGCAAGGGCAAAACTTGGCCACATATTCCAGCAACTTCCACAAGATGCATAAGCCTTGGTTGCAAAGTCACACACAGAGATACCGTATGTCTTGTTTCTGGATGTTTTTGTCACTGATCTTGCCAGCAAACCATGTGTTGTGGATTTTCCTCCTAGACACACTTAATCATTTATATTTATATTAACCATGTGTCTATAACTGACACACTGAAATTAACATTATTTTCAATGTTTTGGGGTTTTTGTGGGGAGGAGATATTGCAATATAATGTAGATTTCCTCTCCCCCTTTTTCTGTTCCGTGAGTTGATTTATATTCACCTAAATAGTCATTTTGGAATCATGACATCACAAAACAAAACATGCAGTATTTTAAAATCATTGTTTGAGTGTTCTTGGAAACCTGAAAAGGAAAAGAATCAATACCACCACCACACCAAACATTATAGTTGCATATATTTGATATTGTTATTGTAACCTTCAACTCTATCTTTTAGTTTTCAGGTTCTTATCTCACTGCAGTATATCAACATCTATTCTTCTCTCTAGTTTCCTCTGCCCATTAGATTACTGCTTTTTATTTGTGTGTAAAACACAATGCTGACTGAGGGTGCTGTATAAATAATGAATTCCCAACTATTTATAGCAACAGAATATTGAGGATACCAATTTCAGCATTGAAAAGTAAGCACAGGGCCGGCTCCAAGTTTTATGCCGTCCCAAGCAAAAAAAATTTCCCATGCCCCCTCCCAGCCCTGCCCCAACTCTGCCCCTTCCTCACCCCATTCCAACCCCTTTCCCAAATCCCCAGCCCCACCTCCTCCCCCAGGAGCGCTGCATTTCCCCTCCTACCTCTGGGAGGGAGTGGGGAGAAGTGGTGTGCTTGGGAGAGGAGGTGTAAGTGAGCTGGGAGCAGAGTGGTTCCTTTGCTCCCCCCAGGATTATTTCCTGCGGCCCTCCCCGCGCCCCCCACCACCGCAGCTCACCTCTGTTCTGCCTGCTCCCCTGAGCGCACCGCCGCCGCTCCGCTTCTCCCCGCTCCCTCCCAGGCTTGCCGCAAAACATCTGATTCGCGCAGCAAGCCTGGGAGGGAGGGGGGAGAAGTGGAGTGGTGGCATGCTTAGGGGAGCAGGCGGCAGTAGAGTGGAGGTGAGCTGTGGGGGAGCAGTTCCTCTGCCCACCCCCAGGTTACTTCCTGAGGCCTCCCCACACCCCCCACAGCTGCACCTCATCTCTGCTCACGGCCAGCTCCCGACTTTTTGCGCCCCAAGTGAAAAAAAAAAAAAGGAGCCGGAGTGCTGCCCCTTGAAAAGTGCTGCCCCAAGCACATGCTTGGAGTGCTGGTGCCTAGAGCCAGCCCTGAGTAAGCAGATGACAAAGTTAAGGCTGCGTACACAATCTTACTTGTGTGTATGTGTTTTGATTGTCTTTTATTATGCAATAGCATTCTATTTCCCAAGTAGGATATCATACAAATTGTTGCACAGCAGCCCTTCTTCAACACTTTTACAATTTACAAAGTGCTCGGGGGCTGCGGGAAGAATCCTTAAAAAGAATCTTGAAAATTCTTGAAATATATGCAGGAGCATTTCCTTAACCCCTTACAAGATGAACACAAGCTGAGGTAATGGCTTAGCAGTATTCCTACACTACATTTTTCACTATAGCTACAGCTGAGTTAGCCGTGCACAGTACAACCCTTCTTAGCTGCATATTTTTTGAGCTTAGTGCAAAATGTACTGTGCTTGTGTGGCCTGTGAATGTCAAAGACACAAAACATGGCCAAGTAAAATCCAATGTTCACCAGAATACTCAAAAGCACTTCTCTTTCATCATGAATATATCCATGCCAGATTTCAAACTTGCAACTTTGGACATCACCCATTTTGCTGCTTTTTATTTTTAAGAAAAAGGGAGAAAGTGTATTGTTTTCAGTCACTTCATACTAAAAAGCAGCTTAATCCCTTTTGTTCACACTGTGCCTTAGGGCAGAGACGGAAACTGAAAAAAAAATGTGCCCAAGAGGTAACATTTTCAGAAAATAAGTAAAAATAGGGAAAATTACTGTAGAATTTAAACTACAGGAGTTATCACTTCCCATTCCAGGACAATACCAGCATGAGGACAGATTGTTTGGATGTATATGTTTTATAATTATAGGCCTTATTGTTGCAAAGTGACTAATAATTCTAGAAAACCATTTCAATTATCATATCGTCTTGTTTTAAAATGATATATTGTAACTAATTAAAAATAGTACCTTATACTCTAATGGTCCTGTTTGATGGGTTTCTGTTGCATTGGAAGATATTCCTGGTCGTATGCGGGTGACCAGAAGAGTCAGAGGAATGAGACCAAGGGAATACACACCAAGGTTCATAATATGTGCTCGGAACCCATAGGCCATCCTGGAAGATGAAAAATGAAAAAAGTTTATATTTGGAAGGCTGTATTTCCAATGGTCCTTTTGTGATCATGGAGAAATGCACGTTAAGGCTGCAATCATGCAAATACAACTGTATAAATATTCTTAGTGACTGGCCTTGCCCCAGGAGCTCAAGGTGAGCAAAGGCTTAATGGCTGCCTTTAGGGTCTCTGGGCCAAACTCTGCTCTTATTCCCTTTGAAGTTAATGAAGTGACACCAGATTTTCTGTGATGGAAATGAAAATAAAACTTGTGCCAATATAGATTGTGGTGTGTTTCTGCCTCTAGTAAAATAAAAAGATTTCTTGAACTTTATTTACTAATGGTTGAGATATTTAAATATTCTTATCAGAGTGACTGGATGGGAGTAAAACTGACATAAATTCTACAATTAAAATTAACTTTCTTTGTAACAAATCTTTTCCATAGGACATATAAACATTTTTATAGTAATGTGTTTTTTTGTATATTCCATTTTACTGTAAACCCGATTAAGAGATTAAAAAACACAATTTATTCTAAAATCTGTTTTAGAGGTCCAGTTAACAGATACATACCACTTCATAAGCAAATATTCTTTACATACAGGATGATTGAGAAGCTCCATGCGATTATGACGTACCATCGCCTACAAAATGTGTAAGCAAATGTATCAAACATACAGTATATCCACTTCAGTTGAGTGACCCAGTTACAAACCAGTTGTTTAGACTACCTATTTCAGTACACTAGAATCCCCTTTATCTGAGCCTCCATTATCTAGCTCTCCGTATCAACCAAACCACCAACTGCCTGGGGCTGACAGCAGGGAGTCCCATCACCCATTCTCTGGTTTATCTGGATTTTTATTATCCCATTTGGCTCAGGTCCCAGATAGATCAGATCAGGATCCCACTGTACTTTACATGAATTCTAGCCCATTGAAAGGTACAGTACATTTGAAGTGACCTTATTTATCTAATTTTATTATGATTGAATTGGAAAGAACAGAATATCCTTTGAGGCTAATGTTGTGTGAGAACATTGAAATTTGTTTTAGATCAATAAAACATTTTGCAATCTGCATGTGAAGAAAGAAAATGGTGAATACATCATGACCACTTGTACCCTGGTCAGATCCCTCTCTTAGAAATGTTTTTTCTGCAATTCTGTTTACATTTCAGGATGTGATTGCAAGTGATGAAGGATGAGTTTGCTTAGATACATGCACATCCACATACAGTGTACTCTTTCAAAGTATCTGAAGTGCATAAATAAGTTAATAACTTCTATCTATACCTAATAATTGGTTAAAATATTTATTATATAAACTATAAGAACTTCAGCTGGAAAATTAATGCCCAAGTTTCGATCCAATGTGCTTTAAAACTGCTGAGTTACAACCCCTGGAAAAGAGGGTTTACAATGAAAAAAGCTTAACTTTAGCTCCAACAATACCAATGTACAATATTTTGATAGTTAAAAAACAGAACTTACATTTAGAATGGTAAGTGGTTCATAGACAATTTCTTCATCTGCCTTTACTTTTTTGTTAAGTACTAGTGGACACTGAAGATACCTGAAGTTATATTCAATCTGTACAGTAAATACATATATTAGTGTGTGTTTATGACAATATTAATGTAGCAGTTCAGTCTTGGTACATCAAAGCAAACAAAACAAAAAACAATTAAATATTCTTCAGAAAAAAATATGACTGTTGTGGCAGAATAACTATCAACCTGGACACTCTGTACTTATCAATCACTCAGTAAAACTATGAAATCTATATGACCAGCTATGATTATTATGGATTTTCATCACTATCAGTAAAATAAATGGGTTCTTAAAATACTCTTAAAATATTAGAATTTTAAATAATTGTTTAGATTTTTTTTTATTTTAGCATCGACTACAAGGTAAACTTTATATAGGTAATATAAGAAAGAAATCACATAGTATTATATTAATTTTCCAAACAATCTGTTAATGTTGTGGACACAATCCAATGTGAAAATCTACATAAGATGTTTTAATATAAATCCAAAATTAGTGCAATTGTAAAAGCAACAAACACTTAAAAATATATCCTGCTTCCCTGGATATCTGTAAGGTGACTGTCATTTTAGATTTTGGATGTAATAATAAGATGTGCCAGTTTATGTACAGAAGCCACATTCAGGTTTGGAATAAGCACAAACTGGTTTAGAGGGGATGTGAAGGCAGTTATAAAAATTAATATCCAACAAATGGAAGAAAGGGGAAGTTGATTGTAATTAATATAAATCAGATGTTATGAACTGTAGAAAATTGATATGGGAAGCCAAGAGACACAAGAAGAAAGCTATGGCCAGCAGAATGAAGGACAATAAGAAGAAGTTTTAAAATACACTAAGAACAAAAATAATCCTGACAATTACATTGGTTCATTATAAGATGGAAGTGGTAGACTTATCAATAACAACAGAGAAAACGCAGAAGTGTTCAATAAATATTTCTGTTCTGTCTTTGAAGGAAAAACAGATGATATAGTCTCATAATACGGTGATGATAACATTCCTTCCATTCCACTAATATCTCTAAAGGATGTTAAACAGCAGCTATTAAGGTTAGACATTTTAAAATCAGCAGGTCCAGATAACTTGCATCCAAGACTTTTAGAAGAGTTAGCTGAGGAGCTCACTGGACCATTAATGCTGATTTTCAATCAGTCTTGGAGCTCTGGAAAAGTTCCTGAAGACTGGAAGAAAGCTAATATTGTTGTGCCAATATTTAGAAAGGATAAATGGGATGACCTTGTTAATTATAGGTCTTACATCAATCCCAAGCAAAATAATGAAGTGGCTGATATGGGACTCAAGTAATAAAGAATTAAAGGAGGGTACAGTAATTAATGCATATCAACATGGGTTTATGGAAAATAGATCCTATCAAAACTAACCTGATATATTTTTTGATGAGATTACAAGTTTGGTTGACAAAGGTAATATTGTTGATGTAATCTATTTACTTTAGCCTTCTCTAAGGCGTTGCACTTGGTATCATATGGCATGCTGATTAAAAACTAGAATGATATACAATTAATATGGTACACATTAAATGGATTAAAAACTGGCTAACTGCTATATCTCAAAATGTAACTGTAAATGGGGAATCATCATAGAGTGGGTGTTTTTCCAGTGGTGTCCTGGAGGGATCAATTCTTGGCCCTACACTATTAACCATTTTTTTTATCAATGATGTGGAAGAAAACAAAATCATCACTGATACAGTATGCCAGTGACACAAAAATTGGGGGAGTGGTAAATAATGAAGAGGACAGGTCACTGATTCAGAGTGATCTGGGTACCCTGGTAAAAGGAGTGCAAGCAAACAATATATTTTATTATGGCTAAATGGAAATGTATACATATTGGAACAAAGAATGGAAGCCATGCTTATAGGATAGAGGGGTCTATCCTAGGAAACAGTGATTCTGAAAAAGATTTGGGGGTCCTGGAGGATAATCAGCTGAACATAAGCTCTCTGTGGCCAAAAGAGCTAATGGATCCTAGGATGCATAAACAGAGGGATCTCAAGTAATAGTAGAGAGGTTATTTTAACTTTGTATTTGGCACTGGTGCGACTGCTGCTGTGTCCAGTTGTGGTGCTCACAATTCAAGAAAGATGTTGATAAATTGGAAACGGTTTCAGGAAGAGCCACAGAATGATTAAAGGATTAGAAAACATGCCTTATAGAGAGACTCAAAGAGCTCAATCTATTGAGTTCAAAAGAGAAGTTTAAGGGGTGACTTGCTTAGTCTTTAATAGCTACATGGGGAACAAATATTTGATAATGGACTCATCAGTCTAGCAGAGAAAGGTTCAACATGATCCAAAGACTGGAAGTAGCAGCTAGACAAATTCAGACTGGAAATATGGTGTAATTTTTATAATTAACCATGGGGACAATTTACCAAGGGTCATGATGGATTTTCCATCACCGACAATTTTAAAAACAAGACAGGATATTCTTCTAAAAGATCTGTTCTAGGAATTATTTTGGGGAAGTTCTGTGGCCTGTGTTATACAGGAGGTCACACCAGATGATTATAGCGGTCCCTTCAGGCCTTGGAATCTATATGCAAGTCTATGAACAGTGAAGACAGCTGCACCACTTAAACCAGATGTCTGTTTGACTCAGAAACTGAACATTTTGTCTGTACTCATTGTTAAGAAAATAGCGTATATTCTGGAAAATCTATAACCTTTGATTCCAGATTCATTTCAAAAGGTATCTTAGTAAAGTTGAAGACCTATAAATTGCTGAAGTTTAAATTATAGTTATAACAATTTTTAAACGTGAAAATTACAGCAACTGACCTTCAAAACAGGACAAAACAAGAGTAAAATAAGACAACATACCTGGAAGCATGTATTTAAATTATGTGTATGTTATGTATCTGTGTGTGTATATATATACACACACAAAATTATATACACCCACTGAACTGCTAAGCCAATTGTGAATGTGTCCAATTCAATCTCAACTACTATAAACAAAAATGATCAAGGGTATGGAACACCTTCCATACAAGGAGAGACTAAAAAGATTAGGGCTTTTCATCTTAAAAAAAAAAAAATGACTAAGGTGGATCTGATAGAGGTCTATAAAATCATGAATGGTGTGGAAAAAGTGAATAGATTAGTGTTATTCACCCATTACCCAATACAAAAATGAGGAGGCATCAAATGAACTTAATACACCTCAGGCTTAATACAAACAAGAGAAAATACTTTTTCACACAATGCACAGCTAACCTGTGGAACTCATTGCCATGGGACTGCCAAAAGCATACTATGTTCAAAAAAGAACTGGATGAGTTCATGGAGGATAGGAATGCAACCCCATACTTGGGGCAACTCTAAACCTCTGACTACCAGAAGTTGAGAGAAGACTGCGGAGATCAGTCCCTAATCACTCTATTCTGTCCACTCCCCCTGAAGCTTTGGCATGGGTCACTGTCAGAGACAAACTACTAAGCAGAGGATCACAGTCTGACTTGGTATGGCAGCTATTATGTTCTTTTGTTCTAATTTCATGCAGAAGGTGGAAAGGGGATACCAGCAGGGCCGACGGGGACGGGGAGGAAGAGCCCTGAAAAATTTCTTTCACCAGGGCCTAAACCCACTCTTGGCAGCCCTGAATACGAGGGGCATTCCTTGGTACAAGATATTTCTTCCCTTGTAGATATAAAAAGGTGACAGTATCAAGTGCATACATATTTCACTAACTGGTCCATATACTGAATAGATGACTTTGCTATCAGATTTGAAAGGGCCTTCATTTCAAGGAACTACATAATATGAAGACTGTAGCCTTTTGTGGGTTCCTGATTAAATAGAATGGCTTTAGCAGTGCTCTCCTCCAAAAAGCGAAGTGTGGAGCTACCTCTTCCCCTTGTCTCCAGATAGATATGTAGATTTTAATGAGGTTCTTCTATTGCCTTTAAATGGCAATTCTGAGTTCATGAATCCTCTTTCTTTTCCTTCTTAACCCAGTTTGGCTCATGTTACTGAACCATCGCAGGAGGAACATGCATCAACACTTTAGGCATGACATCAGCACAACGTGTGCTGAAGTTGCTGGAGCCAAGGATGCTGACTGTACTGAAGCATATTATGAAATTGTGTGATGACAGCTTCAAAGGTTAGAGAACAACAGGGATGTTAAATATACACATCATGATTTTAGCACCAAAACCATCTAAGGTCTAACCATGCAACTCTTGAAGTCAATGAAAGTTGCCATTAAGTTTAATTGGAGGACATTGAATCAATTTGGTAGGGGGAAGCACTGGGAAACTGCTTAAACCAGTTGATACACAGACACAGATTGACAGAGGTGAAGTCAAGTATTCATCAGGCTATTCAACATGTCTGACTGTGGCTTAGATACTAGAATACTAAGAAAGACACTGAGGACTTGAATGATCAGAGTTCTCAAGGAGTTTGATACAGACATCAAAAGCAGCCAAGGTATCTGTGGTAGCAAAAGATCATCACAGTGTAGCCTTAAACTGAGCTTTGTAGAACACTCATTTTCAGCTGAGTTCTCCTGGAAAAGGATTTTTCAACACCTACTGCTTTGAAGCCAAAGTGGCTCCTCCCATCTTGTATTTACAATAGATCAAGGAAAAATTTATGGCATGGTAGTGTTTCTGTAAAGTCTGTTTCAGCAGACCTATGCAAAAGCAGGGAGTAAAAGGAACACCATTACAGGTTGCAATGAAAAAGGGATTGATAACGACTGCACTGCATCTTAAGATGAGAGACTGTTGTCTGGCTTGCTGGGGGAAATAGTTAGGGGCGGCTCCAGGCCTCAGCACGCCAAGCATATGGTTGGGGCGGCATGCCGTGGGGGGTGCTCTGCCGGTCGCCGGGAGGGTGGCAGGCAGGGTGCCTTCAAAGGCATGCCTGCGGAGGATCCACTGGTCCCGCAGCTCCGGTGGACCTCCCGCAGGCGTGCCTGCGGAGGGTCTGCTGGTCCCGCGGCTCCACCGAAGCCGCAGGACCAGCAGACCCTTCGCAGGCACACCTGCAGGAGGTCGACCGGAGCCGCGGGACTGGCGACCAGCAGAGCGTCCCCTGCTGTATGCCGCTGTGCTTGGCGCGGCGAAATGTTTAGAGCCGCCCCTGGAAGGAGTGTACCTCTTTAAGAGGCAGAGAAGCACTAACGGTGCAGCCGAAGGGCAGCTGAATCATCCCTCCAGGTGGCCAGTCCAGAAGGGAGGGGAAGGTATATAGAGTAAGCCAGGTGGGAAAAACCCTCTCTCATCTGGACCAAGGCAAGGTGGGGGATTTTTTGTCTTCCTCATAGCAGGTAGGTAGGGTAGGGCATAGGTTGGGCAAGCAGGAACAGGAATTAGGCTATGATGTCACAACTCATTACGTAAGCATGGGGCAGGTGTCCTATGCAAGTACTCCATAGGAAAGGGATAGAGTGATCAGATAAATGGATTGGTAAAGGATTTAATGGAGGTGTTTGTTAAATGAATAGAAATAGGGGGGTTTGGGGCTGCCATGACTAGAACAGTAGGGAGCCACCCCCATTCCTTTAGATACCACCTTAACCCTAATTTGAGGGTGGAGGACGGAAAGGATCCAGCAGTGGATTGGCTGGGAACCAGCATGGAAAAGGGATAGGCTAATGGAAGCCCCCTGGGTAGATACTGAAATGACCATGGATTTACCTGTACTATACACTTTTATCTGCCAGGTACTCCCAGACAGTTGCAGTCTAATTAAACCACATAGTATAGCCAAACAATTAGAGGCGGTTGGTATCACTGCACCTTAGTACTAGGTAAATTCATGCTACCAACTGATGAGGTGATTTAAATTATTTATTCTAAACTAAAGGGATTCTTGCCAATCACACACCGGGAGCACAGACCCACAAGTTTACTCAGCTTACCTTTGGTGAATTTCAGTTGCACAATGATCCAGATATAAACTATCTAAAACATGTTAAAAAGGGATTAAACTTTACAGAGTAAGCAAGTTTAAGCAGATATAAACTACACTGATGATTTGGCAAGGTTCAAAAAGTGCCAAGTTCAGTCAATTTACTACAATCCAAATTTTTAACAAATGATTTATCACTAATAATATATTGGAGGTACATTATGACATATCCTACTGTAAGAAGAGTTTTAATAATTAAAATGTACTAGTTTTAATTACTTTTTTTCTTCCACTTACATAGAAGTCTCGACTTGTCTTTTCCTCTGAAGAATCAATTATACAGTTGTCCAAAACCAACTTTCAGCATGGAAAGAAAAACAATACATTTGCATAAATTGTCATGATTGCTGAAAATTAGGACTGTTCAGAAAAAAAGGAAGATTTCCATACTTTAGGGGGAAAAAAGTGTCCACGGTCTTCAACAATACAGTAGCCCTTCTAACAAAAATAATTATTCAATACACATTTACAGCATGCTTAGTGATGTGCACAACCTATATTTGTACATATATGTTAACAAATGAGAAATTTTACCTTGTTTACATGGGCATATGACAATTTGCACTTCCATATGCCAAGTCTTTAGAAATACTGATACTTGCAGATTTACTTGAAAATTTCACAGAATTTTTAGAATGAGGTAAATTCTTAATGTGTAGACTAAACAATCTTACTTTTAAAGATTCAGGAACATATTCAACCATCTCCAACAAAGGACACTTATTGGCAGTAGAAGAGTGAGAAAATGTTCTTACAGCTTCTTCCCATCTGCAAAAATAAATTGAAATAGTGCAGAATTAATTCTATGCTTCTCGGCAAAGGATAAGAAGTTAAACATCAACTTTATAATGAAAGAAAAAATGGATTATGTTATTTTGAAATCTAATTATTTTCAGACCGGATGAGCTGTTATTTCAGAAATTATTCTGCAAATTACAATCTCTAATGAATGCATATGCCATGAAGTGAAAATCAGCTGTTGAGGCCCTAATTGAATAATATTCCTGAATGTTTCCATAAGAATGAGTCATGTTTAATCCTGTTTTCAGATAAGCAGTGATGTTTTGCAAATCACAGGATATACTGAGCTCTTCTTGGCCTTCACAATATTCTCTGCCAAGAAGTTCCACAGGTTGACTGTGCATTGTCTGAAAAATACTTCCTTTTGTTTGTTTTAAACCTGTCGCCTATTAATTTTATTTGGTGCCCTCTAGTTCTTGTGTTATGAGGAGTAAACAACATGTCCTTATTTACTTTCTCCACACCAGTCATAATTTTATAGGCCTCAATCATATCCCCCCTTAGTTGTCTTTTTCCAAGTTGAAAAGTCCCAGACTTACTATTCTCTCCTCATATGGAAGCCATTTCATACCCTTAATCATTTTTGCTGCCCTTTTCTGAACCTTTTCTAATTCCAATATATCTTTTTTGAGATGGGGCAACCACATCTGCATGCTAGTTAACAGCAGACTTTGTGAGGGAGTTCTCTGGATGAAGGAGGAGCATTTACATGACCCTTAGGATAAGACTGACGTCTGTAGTGTGTACGTTTGTGTTTGTGGTGTGCTTGCTGCTTTACTGAAATATTCCGTGTGATCTGTTTATTTGGGGGACCGTTTTCCTAGCCTAGCCCATCAACCCTTAACCAAAGAGCTGAGCTACTCAGGAAGATCAGGGCTTTAAAAAGCCAGCTCCTAAGCAACCAGAGGAGCTAGTGAACAGAAGTGGCTAATGGGAGTTTTGCAAGGGCGTTTAGAGAGGGAGTGGGGACTAGATAAACTTAAAGCCAAAAACACCCCCTGATAAAAACAAAACATCAACAAAGAAATGAGCTGCAGGAGTTAAAAGAGAATGCAGGCACAAGTCCAGCAACAGAGTGGTGGCTATGCAGTCTATTGTATCCAGTGCAGCATGTATGATTACCTGCCCTATGGGTAGGTGGCATATGTGTGCATTCAGTGCAAGGAGCTCCTGGCCCTCAGAGACCATGTAGACCAGAGTGGCTGAACTGGAGGGGCCAAGGGAGACAAAGAGGTATATAGATGAGACTTTCCAGGACACAGTAGAACAGTCCCACCCCTGTCTGACAGCCTCTATGCTGTTGAGGAGAATGAAAGCCTCAGGAAAGGAGAACATCCAACTGGAGCAGAGGGAAATGATCCCATATTTGGGCCCCTCATTCCAGATGATGACATGGTATCCTCTCATACTGAGGATACCTCTCCAGGGGTGGGAACTCTAGTTATTAGGAAGAGACAGGTAATAATTATGGGGGATTTGATCATTAGAAACATAAGTAGCTGGGTTTGCAATGACCGGGAGAATCACATGGTGATTTGCTTGCCTGGTGCAATCTATTAATAGAGATTATCTATGTCCTAGTAAGGAGGAGAGGATGGAAGATGATAAAATACAGGTAGGATCTGATGAGAAACAGTCAAATGAAAAAGAGTACCATTCAACTGTATCATGTAATGTCAGACAGCTAAAAAGTGAAAAAAATTGTAAGTGCTTATATACAAATGCTAGAAGTCTAAATAATAAGATGGGTGAACTAGATGCCTCATATTAAATGAAGATATTGATATAACAGGCATCACAGAAACTTGATGGAATGAGGATAATCAATGGCAATTGGTAATACCAGGATACAAAATATATCAGAAAGACAGAACAGCTCATGCTGGAGGAGTTGGACTATATGTGAAAAAAAGCGTAAAATCAAATGAAGTCAAAATCTTAAATGAACCAAACTGTACCATAGAATCTCTATAGATAGTAATTCCATGCTCTAATCATAAGAATATAGCAGTAGGGATATATTACAGACCACCTAACTAGGATGGTGATAGTGATTGTGAAATGCTCAGGGAGATTAGAGAGGCTATAAAAATTAAAAAAAACCTCAATAATAATCGGGGATTTCAACTACTCCTGTAATGACTGGGTACATGTCACCTGAGGACAGGATGCAGAAATAAAGTTTCTTGACAGCTTAAATGGTTGTTTCTTGGAGCAGGTAGTCCTGGAATCCACAAGAGACAATTCTTGAATGGCATACTGGGTCAGACCAATAGCCCATCTAGCCCTGTATCCTGTTGTCCGAAAGTGGCCAATGCCAAATAAACCAGACAGAATGAAAAGAACAAGGAAATTATCTATTGATCCATTCGCTGTTGTCTAGCCCTAGCTTCCCTGAATCACCCTTGTCCACATTTGTTGACTCCCTCAAAAAATTCTAAAAGATTCGTGAGAGATGATGTCCCTTTAGAAAAGCCATGCTGACTCATTCCCAACAAACCTTATTCATCTATGTGCCTGATAATTCTGTTCTTTATTATAATTTCAACCAATTTGCTTGGTACTGAGATTAGGTTTATTGGCCTGTAATTGCCAGGCTTGTCTCTGGAGTATTTTTCTTAAAAATCAGTGCTACATTAGCTATCCACCAGTCATCTGGTACAGAGACTGATTTGAGTGATAAATTACATACCACAATTAGTAATTCTGCAAGTTCATATTTGAGTTCCTTCAGAACTCTTGGGTGAATACCATCTGGTCCTGGTGACTTGTCACTGTTTAATTTATCAATTTGTTCCAAATCTTTCTCTAATGACACCCCAGACTGGGACAGTTCCTCGGATTTGTCACCAAAAAAGAATGGCTCAGGTGTGAGATTCTCCCTCACATCCTCTGCCGTGAAGATCAATGCAAAGAATTCATTTAGCTTCTCTGCAACAGCCTTTTCTTCCTTGAGTCTTCCTCATGTACTTAAATATTTGCAACAGTTTTACCCAGCAATTTTAAATTAAATCCCTGGAATTATGTGACTTGTGCTCAGGCTTTGATAAAAATTCTGTATCTTTGTATCATTACAGTACCATATTCCAGAGCAAGAACTACTCATTCTCTTGGCTTCTTGTCATGTTTCTTGCAGTTCTTCAACAATTGCCCTGACATGGAGAGGATTTCCTTCCTATAGCTGATTATTATTTATTTTACCATTTCCTCCTGATTCTCATTATACATATTATATCAGTATTAATCTTTTGAATATGGAAAATATGTATCTGATCAACCGTAGTATATTGCATGCTCAGTATATTAACTGCCAGGGAACAAAGAGAAGACAATGGTTACTAAACATCTGAAACTATTAAAACGTGTTGTATAGGCATCTCACCTTTTATTCAGAATGACAGCAGACACTACATCTTTATGCCTCTTGTGTATTGCTTCATGGAAAAAAGAGGCTGATGCTTTGTTCAAGGTTATTTTGGCACCACCGTCAAGAAGCAGTCTCACCGCTTTCGCATGTCCTTCTTTTGCAGCAAGATGAAGCGCTGTGTTCTTTTCAGAAAGACAACACACCAAAACATTATTAGGAATCACTATGCTTAAAAGAAATGTACAGCCCTTTCCCCCTCCCCTCCCACTCCTCAAGGGCAAGATTCTGCTCTCAATTCATAGAACATAGGACTGTAAGGGACCTTGAGAGGTCATCTAGGTCAGTCTCCTGCACAAATGGCAAGACTAAGTATCATCTAGACCATCTGAATCACTTCAGTGGTGGTATAAAAGAAAAGAATTTTGTCCCAAGTGCTTAATTGTATATGCCTGTACCATTACAGAGAAAACAAACTGCATGTAGGAAAGGGGAATGCGTATACAAAGGATACTAATTATTAACATCTCATAGTTTTGCAATTAATGAAAGCAAGATGTTAAAAACAAAACTATCCTGTGTCAACAGATCCACAGAATCTATATTTGAGGGTCAGGAAGAGAAGAATCCAAAATTAGTTTCTACCAGTGTGGTACTATGTATAGGTCTGCAGGAAATTATTTGCAAACAGCTCTGAGAGAAGGATTTTGCCCTCAGTGACTTGCATAAAACTAAGGTAAATGGTTGTGATTTTCAAAGGCACTAAAAGGCCTCAGAAGCCCAAGTCCAACTGCAAGTTAGTTGGGCAGGAAGACAAGTGCTTCTAGATCTTTTTGGCACTTTGGTGAATCTCTCCAAATATCAACCCATCCAGTCTTCTCTGAGCAATGTACAAATAAGGGACTACACAATGGCTTCTAATTAGCTTCCAGTGGAATCTGAAGTGCTGTTTTTAATCTAACAGGTCCTAAATGCTTTGAGCCCTGACTACCTCAAAGATTGTCTCTCTCTCATTTTGGTAAAACAGTTGCTTGAGCTGAACATCCCTTGGTTTCTGAGAGGGAACTGTTGATGCATCATTTCCCTCAAGAGGTCTTCAGCTCTGGAACTGGATTCCTCTCCTGGCCAAAAGATCTTGGTTTTGACAAACTTCAGAACAAGCTGCAAGCATAGCTACTAGGGTTTGCCAGGGGGAATAGACTTTGAGGTTTGAAGAGCTTTGTTGATGAGTCATTATCTATGGTGGGTTTCCTTTCATTGTCATGAGCTCTTCATATTGTGAGTTTATGATGTTATTATATTCTGCTACATTGTTAAGTGGGTCATGTGGTATAGTTAGTAGAGTCTAAAGTGCTTTGTACTTTACATATTGCGTTAATGATGTTGATCTTCTGTTGTGTACAGCTCCTAGAACTTGGATGGGCATTTCACTAATTATAAATAAACCTAAACATGATATGTTAACAACAACAAAATAGTAAGGCTTTTATAATTGCCAAAATAAATATATTATCATAAACACAGTCTCTCCTAATCTTCAACAGTGAAACAAGTTTGCTAACAGAGATTACATGTTTGATTGCAATGAGACAACAGAGTGGAAACAAACAAAAATTATACATATACATACCCCTTCTTCATCCACTCTGTCTGTAGATTTCACATTAGTATCCAAAATGATTTGCATTGTGTGAGTGTATCCTCCGAAGGCAGCATGGTGCAGGGCTGTCCAGCCTTTATAATCACTTTTCAAACAGTAGATATGATGTTATTCACATATTTTTACAAGTTTAACCTACAACCTTGAGCTCATGGGCCTGATTCTCCCCTCTCTCACAATAGTTTCCCCACTGTTGTTCTCCATCAATGTCAATGTCTTTTTGCTGAGTAAAGTACAATAGAATCCTACTAGTACTACACTCAGCCATGTAAGGGTAATCTCAACTGTGTAGAAGTAATTGAGTCTCATAAAGGCAGATACGTGATCTTGTGGGATCTTGCCTGTTTCACAGGATTCACCTCTGAAATAAGTGAGAAATATACAAGACCCTGGTATTAACATGTAACAGCTGATGCTGCATACAACACTGCAGTACTGTTGAATTGTACATTTAAGGCAACTGACAAGTATTAAAAGCACACAATTTTATTTCTATTAAAAGTATTTCATGTTAATATTGTGATATCCTATGTGTTAGTGAATTGTCCTGGACTAATTACATATTATATGAAAAGCCCCCTGAATCAAGTTCATTGTAGAATATTCTTAATGACTTAAACAAAAGTGTAATATACAATGTTAGTGTTCATGTGATAATTCATACCTTAGCTTTAATGCAAACTTGCATGGACAATCCAGCACAACTTTAGAGATGAGTACAAAATGTAAGTAATAAAGTAGCTCAGTAACACTAATTATTTTAAAGAAAGGAAACCTATACACTTACCACAGGAAGAGGGCACCCTTCTTCAGTAGAAATTGCACGACCTTTTCATGACCATTTTGGGCTGCCAAGTGAAGGGGAGTCATTCCCTTCTTATCGCCTTCATTCAAAAGTCTTGTGTCATTCATGCCTCTGAGAAGTCGCTGACAGGTGTTGATGCGCCCATAGCTTTAAAAGATTAATGTACAGGATAATACTGAGAAAATCTGAATGTATAAAATGGCATTGATACATTCTGTAGACTGCACTACTTACTTGGCTGCAAAATGCAAGGGAGACTTCTTGTCTCTACTTTTAGAATAGACAGAAACATTCAAGTCGAGCAAGCTATTTACAGAGAAGGGCACTCCTTGTCTGCATGCATAATGTAGTGGAGTGCACCCCTCGTCATCTTCTTCCACTACAAGATCTTTAATATGTTTCATCTGTTGGCAAAAAGAAATGGTTGTATACATATTACCAATGCAACTGTGGGTCCTAGTTAGTTAGCAGTAATTTTTTGAAGCTAAATTTAAAAATAAATCTTTATGGAACTTTAAGAAAGGTAAAATTAAAAACAGAGGCAACAAAAACAAGAGAGCCTTTAAAAATATGTATGCTGATTGATGGTTTTCAGTGAATTTACACTTCACAAGAAGAACTCAGCAACTTGGATATTGGTCCTCGAGCTCTCTATTTATCCACAGAACAGGTCCAATACAGGAAGTACAAGATTCTCTTACACTGCCACACCATGCACCTCAACCACATCAGGGAGGAAAATGAAGACATGTCAGCCTATATACCTTCTGAATATTTGGTCTCTCTGTCGGGCTATTCAGAAGGTGGCCAGTGAGGATGGCGGTAATTTTGCAGTGTGGACACCTGCAACGCTATCAGAAGGTGAAAAAATATGGGCGCAAATTACCTGAGACTAAATTTGCCCGCAGTAGTAGAGAGAGGCTGTCAAGGTTCCTCCCCTACTCTGAACTTTAGGGCACAGATATGGGGACCTGCATGGACACTTCTAAGCTTAATTACTAGCTTAGATCTGGTAACACTGCCACCATGCAGAAATTTCGCTGTCTGGATCACTTCCTGTCCCCCCAAAACCCTCCCCTCCCTGGGCAGCCTTGAGAGGCTTTTTCACCAAGTTTCTGGTGAACACCGATCCAACCCCTTGGATCTTAACACAAGGAGAATTTAACCATTCCCCCACTCCTTTCTCCCACCAATTCCTGTTGAGTCCAGATCCAATCCCCTTGGATCTTAAAACAAGGAAAAATCAATCAGGTTCTTAAAAAGAAAGCTTTTAATTAAAGAAAGAAAGGTAAAAATCATCTCTGTAAAATCAGGATGGAAAATACTTACAGGTAATCAGATTCATATAGCCAAGAGGAACCCCTCTAGCCTTAGGTTCAAAGTTACAGGCAAACAGAGGTAAAGTCTTCTCAGCAAAAAGGAACATTTACAATTGAGAAAACAAAAAAGACTAACATGCCTTGCCGGCTATTTACTTACAAGTCTGAAACATGAGAGACTGATTCAGAAGAATTGGAGAGTCTGGATGACGTCTGGTCCCTCTTGAGTCCCAAGGCGAATAATCTCCCAAACAAAAGAGCACACACAAAGACTTCCCCACCGATTTGAAAGTACTTGTCCCTCATCTGGTCCTCTGGTCAGGTGTTAGCCAGGTTTACTGAGCTTCTTAACCCTTTATAGGTAAAAGAGACATTAACCCTTAACTATCTGTTTATGACAGAGGCAGAAACTGAACTCTTGTGCAAGTGGGATCAGCTGCACTACAGCAGAGATTCAGTCTCAGAGGGCGGGAGACAGCATTTGCCAAACCTCCTCTGGGGGGTTCAAATGGAAGTGAAGGCCTTTAAAGCAGAAGTGTCAAACTCATTCAGAGCAGAGGAATGAATTTTGTTTAATTGTGTTCCATGGGCTGAGGTATAAATTTAGGAGTATATATTCCCCATAGTATACATGGAATGCCCACTGATGTCAGTAGGTTTGCACGGAGAGCAATAGGAGAACAGAGCCTTTAGGTAGTAATGAAACATTTAGTTATTTAGTCAGTGCCTCACTGTCACATTCACTGCTCAGTGAGAGAATATGCTTTCCTTGAGGCATCACTATTTCTGCTTTGTGTTTCTCATCCTTCCCCAACCTTTCTCTTTCCCTCCTCTCATTTTGTGAGTCTCCTCTTTTCTCTGCATTTCCCTTCCTGCAGCAACTTCCAGTTCCCAGTCTAGTGTACTTCACTCCCAGCCCTTAAGCCCATTCCACCCACTGAAATGATCAGTGATTAAGTACATTTAAAACTTGACAAAATGACATGCAAAAGTTATCATTGTTCTTTAAAGTTGATTCTCCAATCAGATTAATATGGGGAGTTCACACCTCTGACTCATGGTTTCAAGCTGTCTGCGCATTAAGGCAGACGTAATTGCAGCAGTTATATTTGGCTCACATCTGAAATATATCTCTGCAGCTATGATGACTAGAAACTTACTATATTTTCTTTAAATGAAAGCTTAGATTCAGAGAATCTGAATATGTCAAGTGACCCATATAAATACATCAAACAGGCCAAGTGCAGAATTACGTTTGATACTCCTATTTTAAAATATGTCTAGGGATTTATTGAAACCCAGGCAATGGAGACTTCCTAAAGAATTTGCTGCAGCATGCAGCATATCCCAGGGTTTGATTGCCTATTAACTGGCAAAGTAGAAGAAAAGGTTCTATAATATATTGCTAATCTCCTGAGCCATTCAATTCCTTGGCAGCAAATAACTTTATTCCTTTGCCTTCCAGAGAGATCCGTATTATTGGCTTGATCATGTTTATTTTTATATTTGTACCTATTTAAATTACCCTGTGGGGACAGTGAGGTGAGTTTACAAATAAAATGACTTTCCATAAATGTTCTGGAAGAAAAGAGAATCCTTAAACAGTTGGACAAAGAAATTGAATTCATCAGAAAAAGATACAAATAGATCCTCACTGTACCTGCAGAAATTTCTCATCCAGATGTTGTAATCCTCCAGGCTGCAATACTGTCAAGTGTAAGAAATTCCGACCAAGCTGATCTTTTAAAGATATATTTGCTCCTAAATAAATATGGGGATAAATACTAGCAATTCAAAACTGCTGGCCTCTGATAACTAATAATGTTTGATTAAAATGCACAAGCTAAAATGAAATTAAAAATACAATTATTTCAGCCAATGCAACAACAAATATCACACCAAGACTCTACTAAACTCTAAGCTTTCAATTTACAGTAATGTATGAATTTCATTTGCTCCACTGTAGCACTCAGATTTATAGGGGTGTGATATTTGGAAATGTTGAGCCTCTACAACTGCTGGTGGGAATGGAGGCTGCATGATCAACACCTCTAAATATATCAGTCAGCCTCCATTATGGTGTACTGCTGCCGTAGTCATATTGTTTTAACTGGAATTCTATGTTTCAATATCAGTTTACTTCAGTGCTGTTATATGAATAATCTATGATAACATTACAATAGTTTGGCAACACAGAAATGGAACGTCTTGCTTATTCGAACCAAGAGAGTGCCTTGCTAAAGTCCACAACAGTTTTACTATAAACTTTCTATTAAAAAAAGGAATAGTTTGTTAATAAAAATTAAAGGTACAAATATTGAGATAAATACTCACAAGAATATTTACAGTAGCTTACTCTTAAAAATGCGGCAACTGACAATTAAGGATGAAACTTCATTAAGGGTTTAGTAGTTAGTAAAGTTTCAGGTGACACTAAACTGTGACCACTTACTACAGTTTAGGCTTAATACTTAAAACCATTAATGGTCAGAAACTTGACCATGTCAAAGTTATATCTTCATGTTCAATAATTCTGTTCCCTCTCTGTGTACTCAGTAGTGTAGAGTTGCTTTGAGCTTGTGGAAAGTGCAAGGGGAGTGCACACCAACCCTTAGGAGGGTGCAGCATGTGCTTTCCTTCCACAGCCCACACACTCTGTATGTTGATGTGGAGGGGCAAGGACATGCCTCTGCTTCCTCCTTTCTCTTCCTGAGGATTTAGCACTCCAGAGGGAGCTAGCAAGGAGCAGTTCATGTGTTCACTTGTGCCTGCCACCCATGTAGGAGGCTTAAAGAGGAGTCTCTTGAGAGAGTATCTTAACTTGTACGGACCCTTCTCAGAAAAAAAAAACCACACATAATACTTGTTTGTTCCTTTGTACCTTTTGAGAGTAGTAAATTCACAATTTTCCATGATGCACAGGAAGTAGCCAGGAGGAGTGGTGACCGACCCTCAATGTCAAGACTATCAATATTTGCTCCCTGCAATGAAAAAACCCAGGTTTATCACAGATTCATGAACAAATACTATTTAGCAATAAGTTGTAAACAGAGCAGAATTATAGGCATAGTTAGTCACTTTCACATGCTTTAAATTATGTAAATTCAATAAACAAATTATTTCCTAATTTAATTGAATTTAGGTCAAAGATTTCAAACTCGAGTGCCTAAGGTTAGATATCTAAATCCATATTTAGTCATCTAAATAACAGTATCTTGATTTTAAGAGGTGCTGAGCTGGGGAACATGAGGTCCTTTATGTGGAATTAGGCAAGGCCGGATTTAGGGCGAGGCAATCACCTGGGTTGCTGGGCTTCAGGGGTGCCAGGCTTGGGGTGCTGTTTTTGTTGTTAGTGACAAAAGGGAAAATAGAATGTTTGAAGTAAAATGTTTCGGGTATTCTGTATCTGGATTCATTTTTCATTAACATCTTAGAAAGTTCTGGACCTCTGTAGAATCTCATGGAACCTTCCAGACTTTCTGAGAACTACATTTTCCTTGAACCTCTTAGAATCTTGTCAGCCATGCTCTCACTGGCTGCCAGTCAGTCAATTAGTGAGACATAAGCATAAAGTGAAGTGAAGTGAAGTGAAAGCCCAGCTGCCATACTGTGAACCTTGTTTTATTGTGCAATTGTGGAAGTGTACTTGTGTTTTGAGATTTGAAGAGTATAAGTAGCAACTAATAAATGACATATTTAATGATGATAGATATCTATCAAACCCCTCTCTACACATTAATATAAAAGAAATACTGTTACTTCTTCTGACATCCTTAACACGTAATGTTTGATGGCTTTCTAAGACTGTGGAACATAAACTTTTGCTCTCCCTAATGCTGTCTCTTTCCCCTCAATAGAAAATAAAAGATGCCCCCAAAGAAACCTTCAGGAACTCAGTATAGGAAGTGAAAAGCTCAGTTGCAATCTAGTTTGCAGCAAGGGGCAAATTTGATGGGAAAATATCTGAAACAGAATAGACTGGGCTTTAGGCAGTAGTGATCATCCCAGTGCAGAAGAAATTGAGGAGTGAAGCATAAATGATGGAAGTCCTATTACTAAGGAATTAGCAGATTTACATGAAGATAAGTAACAGAAATGTGAGGAAAGTTATGGAGAATCGTCCGGTTTTCCTGGCAATCTAAAGGAGAGTGATGATAAAGAAGAATGTGGCTCACATGAAAAGGAGAGTAATGACAAAGAAAAATCTGGTTTACATGAAGAGGAGAGAAAATATAAAGAAGAATCAACCTCACATGATGACAGAAACAGCAGTGAGAAAAATTGAACACCACAAATTGATACATCAGATCCTGCTTTATGGCTGGCATGTTAAGGTTCCTTCCCCACTTTGAACTTTAGGGTACAGATGTGGGGACCTGCATGGACACTTCTAAACTTAATTACTAGCTTAGATCTGGTATCGCTGCCACCACCCCCAAGTACTACCTTTTTCCCTGGGTAGTCTTGAGGGACTTCACCAATTCCCTGGTGAACACAGATCCAAACCCCTTGGATCTTAAAACAAGGAGAAATTAACCATCCCCCTCCCTTTCTCCACCAACTTCTGGGGGATCCAGATCCAACCCCTTTGGATCTAAAAACAAGGAAAAAATCAATCAGGTATTAAGAAAAAGGCTTTTAATTAAAGAAAAGAAAGGTAAAAGAAAACCCTCTGGGAGAGATTAGCATACCAGCTACGCTCATAGACAACAGAGTCAAAACACAGAGGATGTTCCCCTGGGCACAAATTTAGTTACACAAAAAAATACCAAATACCCAATTTTGATAATTCCCTTAATGGTACCAAGACAAGTTACAAAGAAAATAAAAATAAACCTATTTATCCCTTTCTAAAACTTATTACTCTGATAAGAGGCTGGTTCCTTGCTCTTTTTCACCCCAGGTGAAACTGAAACTCTAAATGAAGGAAAACTTCCCTCCTTCCTTTTGAAACATCTTGTTCCCCCATTGGTTCCTCTGGTCAGGTGTCAGCTAGGCTAGGTGAACTTCTTAACCCTTTACAGGTAAAAGAGGCATTAATCCTTAACTATCTGTTTATGACAGCTGGTGATCCTAAACTCTGCTGATAGTGATTGCAAAATTTTGAATGGGACAGGCAAAACTGAGGATATGACATTTCCAGTAAATGAGCAGAAGCGACACTTCTCAAAGTCACCCTGCGAAAGAGTGCTCAAGAATGGTGAGAAACTGAATTGACGTTTGCTAGCTTATTCAAAATCAACTGACAAAGTGCTCTAGGTTTGTTGCAAAATATTTGACAAGAATGTCAAATCACTGCTTGCACTTTTCTGGTAAAATTACTGGCATAACTTAGCTGATGCTCTGAAGCAACATGAAAAGTAACCCAGCCCTTTTATGGCCTACTCCAAATGGATGGAGGCTGAGTCCAGTCTCAAGCTGAATAAATGCATAGATGCAGAAAATCAGTGCATTAGTAAAGTAGAAACCCATCATTGGAGGAATGTGTTCAAGTGTTTGATCTCAACTGCCCTCTTCCTTGCAAAGAATAATTTGGCTCTCCTGGGCTCTTCGGATGCATTGTTGACTGAATGTAATGGTAATTTCCTCGGTTTGGTAGTGCTCCTTGGGAAATATGACACTGTCACGCATGAACACCTTCATCGAGTAGTTCATAAAGAAGCAAAACAATTCGAAATGAATCGACTGACATGTCCAGCAACTTCCTTGCCAACATATTGATGCAACTCAGCACAGTGAAGTACCATGCCATAATAATAGACTGTGCTCCTGATATTAGTCACAATGAAAAGATGTCATTTACAGTAAGATTTGTTGACAAGGATGGCTGTACCAAGTAAAGGAACACTATCTGTTTCCAGTCTCTGGATGACTCTACTGGAAAAGCCCTAACAGAACTGTTCATGAACATCTTGAATGAGAATAAAATAAAGCTTCAGAGCTGCCATAGCCAAGGCTATGACCACAGCATGAACATGAAGGGAAGAAACAGTGGTGCCCAAGCAAGGATCTTTGCGTTGAATGCAAGAGCTTTCTTCATGACTTGTGGCTGCCATTTCCTCAACCTGGTTGTGTCAGATGCAGCATCATCTTCTTTAGATTTGGTATCTCTCTTCAGAATACTGCAAATAATATATGTCCTATTTTCAGCATCAACTATCAGATGGAAGATCCTCTTAGACAATGTTACAAATCAGACCATAAAGCCGCTAAGTGACACTTGTTGGGAAAGCTGCATTGACAGCGTGAGGCCAGTGAGGTACCAACTAACTAATACACTGATGGCATTTGCGCAGTAGAGTAAAGTCAAGGCTGGACTACAACATGATGCTCAAAGCCTGGCAAACCAGATCACTAACTTCAAATTTCTGGTCTCAGTTGTGGTTTGGCAAGATGTCCTGTTCCAAGTAAATGTTGTAAGCAAGACATTACAAACTCAGTTGATGGACACTGCAACCACTACTACTTTGATGAGAAGCTGCCTTGATTTCATTGTAGCCTATAGAGACAATGGATTTGAAAATGCCATCACTGCTGCCAAAGAAATGGCAGAAAACTTTGGAGTTGAGCCTGTCTTCAAGGAAACTTGTATTTATTGGAAGAAGAGACAGTTTGGTTGAGGGCAGAGATGAGGTGATGGAAAGCTTGGGAAAAAAATTCAACAGAGTGTTTTTTTGCTTGCTCATTGACACTGTTTGGCTGTCCATCCTAGAAAAGTATGGATAAATGAAACACCATGAAAATACCTGGGTTTTTTTGTATGACCTTAGTAAGCTACCAGTGAACAGGAGACCACTCTTGAACAATTGTACAGACCTTCTCCAGACACTGACATGTGGGGAATGTTCGGATGTCAATGATTAAACCCTCTATGGTGAATTGGACAACAGTAGTCACATTTTGCAACATGAGAAGCAATCTCCACTACAAGTTCTCCAATTCAATTCTGATACAGAGCTGAAGGACACTTTTCTTAATGTGTGGATATCTTGAAAGATTCTGCTCTTGTTGCCGGTGATAGTCCCAAGTAGTGCGCACAGTTTTTTTGAAGTTTGGGCTTATTAAAACATATTTTCAATTGATAACTGAGTGAGACTGACTTCACTTGTTATTTTATCGTTTGAAAGTAGCATTGGCCAGTCTTTGGATCTCTCTGACATTGTGCTTCAGTCCATGAGGGCAAAGGCGAGAAAAGTGACCTTTTGAACTCAAGGACAAGGGTTAACATTTTAAGGCTGTCACCTACTGTAATACTATTGAATACTGGTTCACCCAATGTTAGTGCACAGTTCAATATCTTGATGTTAGTACATTTTCAGTTATTCTTAAAATTAAAAAGTTTCTATAAGCTTAGAGAAAACAATCTTTTTGGTTTGCGTACACGTAGCACACAGATTTACATATCCTAGTGTGCAAATGTATCAACTTATATGATGGGGATAAATCATGCATGCAAATTGTGCATCAAAGTCATGAAATGGGCTAGAAATGTAATAAAAAATAAGGTATTCAAAAGTTTAACAAATGGGGGGGCACAAAAGATACTCCTCACCTGGGACGCAATTTCATCTAGGGTCAGCCCTGGAGTTAGGTGCCTATTTTAATGGACCCAAGTTTGAAAACAATACACTTAGTGGTCTGGAAATGTACCAAAATTACAGCCCTGATGAATGAGGTTCCCTACCTATCCACATAATAGTCAGCAACAGTGCAAGCCTCTTCCGAACTACCATACCACTGCAGTTTACTCCTGTTCTGGAGGAATGACATCCAGAAATTAATGTAGTTTGATCTCTGTGCCCATTAAATCCTTGTCTTCTCTGCTCAGGCTGCCAGGGAGTGCAAGTAAAGGGCCAATACGTGGCAGCTTCGATGGTGGCTTTTGTGATGTGGACATTTCTAGAGCTGAGAGACGAACTCAGATCATGGAATTAAGACTAGGTTATATCTAACGCAAATCTGACCCAAAATGAATTGAAGTGAATGGGAGTCTTTCCATTAATTTCAACTATCTTTGAATCAGGCCCTAAATCATGAGACAACTATTAACCAAAGCCACAATCAATATTTAACTTGAGAAACAATAAATCTTGTTGTTCATAGAAACATGATAAGTTATATTGATTGTTATATACACAATGACTGTTTTCATCAGAAACACCAGGAAGTTACCTAGCAAGGCCATGAATTGTTTAAGGATAACAAATAATTCCCTGCCCCCTGCTCTCAGTTACCATTCATTCTGTAACTTAAGAGGGCAACTGAAAAATTAAAAATAAGGTTAATTTCTGATGAGCCAATCAAACAGAGATTTTCCTATCTGATTGGCTATCAGAATTTAAATATAATTTCAGATGATACAGCTGCAGCAAGTCACAAATAGTCATTTACATAAACATTCTCAGTAGTTACCTTTACTCCAGACATTACTGTTGTTGACCTCTTAGGAACATGAATTCAACAATATTGTACATCCTATATGTTTTAATGTATTTAACAAGATTATGACTAGTATATTAAAATATATATTTAAAAAGGACATCAGGAATAGAAGATAATGTATATTTATAACATGCTCAAGTTATTGGTGCTTTACAAACCTTTACTTCTTGAATTTTCTGACTGGTATAATTTAGTTATCCTGAAGTTACTTTAATGTTATTCCTGCATTCAATATAATTGTTTTTAACTGAAACAGGAGTCAAAGAAAATATAAAAGGAAAGAAGAAGAAAAAAGAATAAAGGGCTAATAAAGTGCTTTAGAAGCCCTTTAGTGATATAAAAATCACTTGAGAGAGAGAACTTTTCATTAAAATGTTCTTAACTCAAGATGCCTTAACTGAGGCAGTCCTTAAGAAAGACATCCTTAACTCAGGAAGTCTTGAGCATGTTAAGAGATCTCAAAGCTAACTTGTCCAGTATACAAACAGAATTCTAATTCATTAAGCCTGAAGTCCTAATGAAAAATGATGCAACCAATTCTAAAGCACATTTGTGAACATTTTGACTTTGCTGTTCTGATTTTTTACAATTACTCATACACAACTGAATACCTAATACGTGCATGCAATTACATCATTTGTGTGCACAAATCAGATGCTTGCCAATACAGTAGAGACAAAGAACTGTCTATGTGTATATGCAAATACTATAGTGAATATAATTGCACAAGCATTGGATACACAATTGAACACAATTTGCAAATACACATTTTAAAATTAGATTCATAAAGTTCAAAACATTTAAAATAATGACCTAGATTTTCTTTTTCAAGCTTAATTTGTTTTGCTTCTTAAGGCCCTGATTTAGCAAAACACTTAAGCATATCAATTTCTGCTCAAGAAATAACATGCATATGCATAAGTCCCACTCAAGTTAAAGCATCTGCTAAAATGTTATGCTGAACCAGGGCCTACATGAAGATGACAAAACCAACCATTAGTTCAATTTTTAACTACAGGGCTTGATTCTCCACTGCTTTGCATCTTGTGCAGTCATTCACATTGGGCACGAGTACAAAGTGGGTGTATAATGCTACAGGAGAATTTTGCTTTTGTGGGGATGATCAGGCTCTCATTGTCTAAAACATGACATATAACTTTATTCCTGTTAAGAATGTTTTGACAGCTGCTGTTTTTATTTCCAAGTAGAAAAAGCACTTACAATAAGATAAATGTTTATAAAAGCTAACATCCCTGAAATGAGATGTGGATTATTAAAGGATACAAGTGATAACCAAACCTAAAGTCAATATTTCTCTCTTTTTACTATGGAGACAATGGGCAGGACCCTGAGCTATGTTGTGGCAGGAAAGCTGCACTAAACTGGGAGCTCATGAGTCCCACAGAGCAGCGAAATCTCTGGCTGACACAATCAGCTCTATACCACCCTTTCCCACTTAACCCTGCTCATACCTAGTGTAGAAGATGCCACAGAAGCATGCCAGGAGAGAGGAAACAAAGGTAACAGCTGAAATGTGCAGTGTTTTGTTGATCTTAGCTGGTACTTTGGGGCCTATTAGAAACCACTGCAAATGAGAGAAGTCCTGAGGTGGTCTTTAGAGGTCTAAAACAGCTCCAAACTGCACCAGGAAGCAAGGAGTGCAAAGACAGCACATAGTCATTGTAACAGAATGTTAAACTGTACTATACTGTTCAGCTACTAGCCAGCGATGAGTGTATAAATACCTTATGGAAATGACCTTCAGCCATACCTGAAAGACCACTGAAGGATCTTATGATGAACATATCTGGTGTGTATAAGCAAGCTCTGAGCCCTGTCCATACCAGATCCAGAACATTACATGGGATCAGGAGTAAGATAAGAACAGAAACAGAAGGAAAACAGCTATAAAGGTTGCAGACAGAAAGGACACAGCAACAAAGGTTGCAGGATCTCATCAACATGCCACTCTTCAATGCTCCAGCGAACTTCATTTTGGATAAACCTTCAGAATGGACAGACTGGAACAATATTATGCAAAATTTTACATTGCTACCAAGCTGCACAAAGAAACTGAAGATATACAGGTATCGTCTTTAATTTATGCTGTGGGGAAGCAAGCAGGTCATATCTTTCAATCCTTTGACATTAATGAAGATAGTCACAAAGATGACTATTAAAGGGTTTTGGCTATGTTTGATGCATACTGTATACCTCAGAGAAGCATGGTTTATGAAAGAGCATGTTTTTACCAGAGAACTCAGAACCAAGGAAAAAAGTTGAATGTTTTATAAGAGTTCTACATATATTGGCTGAAAACTGATTTGGGGAATGCAAAACATGAATATATCAGAGACACATCGGTTATTGGGTTAACAGATAAAAACCTTTCACAGCAGCTACAACTGAAGACAGATTTAATTCTAGCCATAGCTATTCAAATAGCAAAATAGTCTGAACTGGTGAAATAGGAAAACCTAGAGAAACTTGACAAACTTAAAAACCTGAAACTAGCTTAGCAACTGCAGACACTTGAGTCTTAAAAGTCATTATCATAAAACCCCTGATGCAAGAAGAGAGAACTCCTAGCTAAGAAGGACACATTCCAGCCTACATGCACAAGAAGTGGAAAAAGTCATATCCCAAGAAGAGATGATGAATGTCCAGTTAGAGGCACAGGTTGTAATAAAAGCATGAAATATGGACATTTTACAGCTGGGCATTAACTCATATTATAAACAATCAAGAGCCCTTGTTTTGGGGACCTATCACTTACAAAGATATAGAACCTGCCTGGACAGTGAACCTGAATAGTTATGGCATGACAATTGACTTTAAAATTGACTCAGGAGCTGATGTCTCATTCACCTCAGACAGCACTTAAAATCACCTTCAACCCCTCCCAAAGATGAAGACACCTGACACAGCTCTGACTAGCCCTGGAGATAACTCTGAAATGCATAGGCCAGTCCACCACAGAAACAACATACGAAGACAAAAGATTTGCATTCAGAGTGCATATGATCAGAGGATCCAAGATCAACAACCTTCTCAGCAGCAGTATAGCAACCATGATGGGCCTAGTGAGAAATGTCGAGGAAGCTGAATGATATTGGACTTTTGAGAGGAGATTGAGCACAAATCAATTTAAGCGATAATGCTGAACCACAGTATACAAACACCTGTACCAGAAAGACCTTGGAAGAGGCTAATGGCAGATTTATGCAAATTCAGAGGATATCATTACCTGGTCATTGTGGACTATTTTTTCAGGTATATAGAAATAATGTACTTGAAAGACATAACGTTGCAGTGTTATCAAGAAACTGAAGAGCACTTGTGCTTTGGTATTCTGGAACAATTAGTGATGTACAATGGACCACAATTCATTGCAGCAGAATAAAAGTCATTCCAAATGAAATATGATTTTGATCATATTACTAGCTATACAGAGAGCCAGGAAAATCTGACAGCATGAAGATCCATTCCTTGCTCTTCTGAGTTATAGATCAACACCAATAGTGATTACTTGATGTTGTCCTGCACAACTCCTGATGGGAAGACAAAGCAGACCTACTCTTCCAACTTTGGAAAAATAATCTATTTCTGAAGTGGCCAGACATGAAGAGAGTTGCCAAATTGGATAAAAAGGCTAAAAGATCTTATGAACACTTTTACAACAGACATCACTCTGATGGAATGTACCCCTATATTCACACCCTACACATAACTGTAATAATCTTTGTACAAAATATGTCTTATAAGATATCTTTTGAAAACAACTCATGGTCAATAATATCACAATGAAATGTGTGTAGTAAAATTATATGTAAAGTTATGAACATAAGATGAAATCTCATCTAAAATGTGATTACCAGACAAGTCTGGGTAAATCAGTTTCTCTAAGATAAAGGACAAGCTGACACCACTAGCCAGTTGTCGTCAAAGTTGTTGGGCAATCACCCATCAAGTGGCCATTATTTGGCAAGGAAAGGGGGCAGGAACAAACAGATCTGCACCGTAGCAAACAACAGCACTATGAAATGTCCTCAAAGTGGGAATAAACTTTCTCCAGTGGATACAGTGTATTTAGATTTTCAGAAAGCCTTTGACAAGGTCCCTCACCAAAGGCTCTTAAGCAAAATAAGCAGTCATGGAATAAGAGGAAAGGTTCTCTCATGGATTGGTAACTGGTTAAAAGATAGGAAACAAAGAGTAGGAATAAAAGTCAGTTTTCAGAATGGAGAGAGGTAAATAGTGGTGTCCCCCAGGAATCTGTACTGCACCCAGTCCTATTTAACATGTTCATAAATGATCTGGAAAAAGGGGTAAACAGTGATGTGGTAAAATCTGCAGATGATACAAAGCTGTGCAAGATAGTTAAGTCCCAGGCAGACTGTGAAGAGCTACAAAAGGATCTCACAAAACTGAGTGGCTGGGTAACAAAATGGCAGATGAAATTTAACGTTGATAAATGGAACGTAATGCACACTGGAAAACATAATCCTAACTATACATTTACAAAGATGGGGTCTAAATTAGCTGTTACCACTCACAAAAGAGATCTTGGAGTCATTGTTGATAGTTCTCTGAAATCATCCACTCAATGTGCAGCAGTAGTCAAAAATGTGAACAAACTGTTGGGAATCATCAAGAGAGGGATAGATAATAAGACAGAAAATATCATATTGCCGCTATATAAATCCATGGTATGCCCACACCTTGAATACTGCATGCAGATGTGGTCGCCCTATCTCAAAAAAAAAATATTGGAATTGGAAAAGGTTCAGAAAAGGGCAACAAAAATGATTAGGGGTATAGAACAGCTTCTGTATGAGGAGAGATTAATAAGATTGGGACTTTTCAGTTTGGAAAAAAGTCGACTAAGGGGCTATATGATAGAGGTCTATAAAATCATGAGTGGTATAGAGACAGTAAACAAGGAAGTGTTATTTACTCCTTTTCATAATACAAGAACAAGGAGCCACCAAATGAAATTAATAGGTAGTAGGTTTAAAACAAACACAAGGAAGTATTTTTTCACACAACGCACTGCCAACCTCTGGAACTCCTTGCCAGAGGGTGTTGTAAAGGCCAATACTATAACGGGGTTCAAAACGGAGCTAGATAGATTCATGGAAGATAGGTCCATCAATGGCTATTAGCCAGGATGGGCAGAAATGGTGTTCCTAGCCTCTGTTTACCCAGAAGCTGCGACTGGGTGACAGGGCATGGATCACTTAATGATAACCTGTCTGTTCATTCTCTTTGGGGCACCTGCCATTGGCAGAGGACAGGATACTGGGCTTCATGGACCTTTGGTCTGATCCACTATGGCTGTTCTTATGTTCTTATAGAGGTAACCCTCAGGAAAATGCATTGCAGAGGAGGACTGGGCAATTAAGGAGAAGCAAAAACACCTCAAGATTTCTCTCTATCCATCTCTTGCTCTTTCACCTAAGACGACAAAAGAAACCATCCCATTTATCTTTGGGAGAGATCCTAACTTGAAATTTGGTCAGCCCTGTTGCTGGGAGTATGTGGTAAGAATTTTATCTTGAACCACATTAAGTTTTAGCACTAGAAAGCATTTTATCTTTATTTCTCTTTTAACCATTTCTAACTTTAATACCTTATACTTGTACTCATGTAAAATCTCTTTGTGGTTAAATAAACTTGTTTATTCTTTAATTAAAACTAATCCAGTGTTGTCTTTAAACTGAACTGTATGGGGTAATTCCATTTATGGTAGCAAACTCTTGTATATTGATCCCCTTAAAGGGGCAATGGGCCCAATATATCTGGACTGTCCAGGAGAGGGATATGGGGGAAAATCTGGGACTGGGAGTGTGTTTGGGGTCATCCCGCAAGTGGTAACCCAAGGCTGGTGGAAGCCAGAGTGTGACTCATGTATGGCTGGCGGGCTGCAGCTACACACAGACACTCAGGGCATGCTAGAAGGCTGTTTGTGAGCAGCCCAGGTTGGAGTTATAGCAGCAAAGCATTATGAGGCACTCAAGTTTGCAGGGCAGGGATGATACATCCCCTCAGTGGTCTGGATTGTACGACCCAGAATGTCAGTCACTCATTTAGAGAACTGCCAGGTCTAGAATTTGGTGGCCATGCTCATGTCAAATTGGATGGAAAAAAGGGATGAACGTGTCATAAAGAAAAAGAATTCAGCACTCAGATCATATGTAATCAAGACTGACAGTGGCGAGTTCAACAGAAACTGTTGCCATATAGAGTTTGTTCCTTAACAGAGAACAATCAACAGAGCAAACTCTACAGATGTTGGATGTGGAAAACAAAGAAGACAACTCAAGGATTCTGCACTGACTGCAGCCAGTTGTTGCAACTAATGGACAAGCCAGATGACCAAATTGTTACATTTGGGTCGTGTAACTAGAAAATCAGTATGATTCAGAGACACTTAGCAGACTGATACATACTAAATTTCAAAGTCAGCATGATAGTATAAATTAGTGGTTTTCAAACGTTTGTACTGGTGACCCCTTTCACATAGCAAGCCTCTGAGTGTGACCCTACCTATAAATTAAAAACACTTTTTAATATATTTAACACTATTATAAATGATGGAGGCAAAGTAGGGCTTGGGGTGGAGGCTGACAGCTCATGACTTCCCATGTAATAACCTCTGAGGAGTCCCAACACGCTGGCGTAAATTCTGTAAATGGTAGGAATGTAGAACTTAAAGGGGGAGATGTAATGGAATGCTAAAGCTAAACTCTATTATACTGCTCAGACATAGGTGGCACTTTGTGTAAAATATCTTATTTCAATGAACCTCAGCCAGACATGGCAGAGCATTAATAGATCTAATGATGAACACATCTGGTGTGTATAAGCAAGTTTTGAGACCAGTCCATATTGGGTACAGGAACATGACAGTCACTTTCACCTCCCAGCATGGGTCTATGTTGAGCATAGCTCGACCAGACCTCAAAAATGCAACAAAAATATTCTAGAGAACATCAGATAGGAATGCAAGTTCATTCTTAACAAATACAGTGTTAAATACTGGATTTTCATCCTTTACGCTCTAATTGCTTGTGCACATAGACTTCCACATGCACAAACTAGTGCCTGCCCTTCACAGGTGAAAACATGTGTGTGCCTGTTACTACCCAAAGATAAGTTTAAATAGTCTAATATCAAGTGTCAGCATTTGCTGATGTTTAAAAAAAAAACAACGAAAAAAACCCTGGTTCCACAGCTCACTTTTACTAAAGTTTCTAAGATGAGGACAACTACTTGTATGGACTAAAACATTTCTAATATTTATTGTCTGTTGACACAACATTAAAGGCAAAATCTTCAACTAATATAAATTGGCATAGCTCTATTGATGCCTGACAATTTGCTCAGCACTGTACGAACACAGAGGATATAGAAGAGCATACAGTGCATATAAAAATCTTTTTCTTTCCCAATTATTCCATGAACAAACCCAATAAATCTCCTGTGGGATATGTGTATGTGTATAAGATATTGCTGGACCACACATGAACACTCTTCCCCACTTAGAAACGTCTGTGTGATGCCTGTAACATACACACACACATACACACACAACGGGTGTGAGATTTCACTTCTGAAAAAAGCAAATGAGTTAAATTAAATGTATATTTAATTTTTTTTCCTTTCCTTGTTAATTACTTTAAAAGTGATGTCACCTGAAACATTCTGGCATATTCTATAAACATTTCTGAATGTTAAAACTCTGTCTAAATAATTCAAATACAAATACAGATTCAGTTTTGCAGCATCATTATGAACCCCTACAAAATGCTACAGTGGAATCATAACTATAGCAGTGCTTTAATTTGCAGCTGTGTATTACGAAATATATTTAAACAAAAAAAACTGTTCCTGAAGAAACACCTCTCTTTTGTAATTTCCTGTACTTGCTAAACAGGAAATTATTTTTTAAGTAAAAGTCTTTAATAGCTGTTTCTATACAACCTGCATTAGTAGCTAGCAACAATCTTTGTTAATATATTCCTTGATTAAATATTTACCATTGAAATTAAATATTCTGCCAGTTCATAGTGATCAAATAATGCAGTCCTGTGGGGGAAAAAACATATAGTTATTTTAGAAAGGTCAATGAACATTAAAAGTAAAGGCCAATGCTTTTCTACATCTGCTGCCTTCTTCTAGTGCTTTCAAATAATTTTCTTTATATAAACAGAGAGAAAGAGAGACTAAAAATGCTTCCTTCATAACAGCTCATAGAATAAATTATTGTGGACCTTCAATTTTTAACCATGTTCAATTCTACAGATATGCTAAAAATTCATTGAGTGAAATCCTGGCCCCCCTTAAAATCAATGGTAAAACTCCTATTACTGCAATATAACCAGAAATTAGTACCTTTAAAATACCATAAAATGTTGATACAACATATTATGCATCAGGTGCTCAACTTATTCTGTGTATACCTGAAACTCCAAATGATTTCAATGGGATACGGCACCAGGACTCCCACTGACCTTAGTGGAAGCTTTGGATGTGTACAGAATGCCAGCTCAGGCTGTGTAATTGCATTAACTCTGCTCAGGGAATATTCTGACCATGGTAATCAATTCCATAACAAAACTAGAGAATGAATTAAAACATAACTCGGTGGGGGGGGGTGTTATTAACTTAACAAAATATATTTTTTAAATATATTTGCATAGTGTACAAATCTGAAGTTTTATGCCGCAGCAGGATACTAAAATGTAATATTGTAGGGAAAAAATAAAATGAACCAAGAACTTTCAGAAAAATTATGAAGTTAAAAATTTAAAATGTTTTGAGAAATCGGGACTTGGCTGCATTTCTGATAAAATACATTAAAGAATTGTTATCTTCTCTTTTCCGTTAAGGCTTAACACTAAATTTTACAACAGGTGATCTCACGGTAATGTAGCTATACACAATTCCAGCACCAAAGTGATAAAATTTCTCAGAGATACCACCTGATGCATTGGTGGAGTTATTTAATAGATTGCAGAACATTATACTTAGAAGTGATGATATTAAAAGTGTGATTTTTAAAAATAATATCAGTGATTCAAGTGTGTGGAGAGACTTCTACTATATACAGGGAATATTTCCTGCCAGGAAGACCAAATATTTAGCATATGGACAAAAGAAACTCCAAGTAACAGGACATAGGCTTTGTAAAATATTCAAACTGAAGCCCTGAAACCAGGACTCTGACTGGTTCTCTTCTCACACACCCTTGCTGCTCTTTACAGATTAGAGCACCTACCTATCTTATGGAGTCTTCTGAGGAAGCCTGTTAACAATGAACTCTTCTTGTGATGCCTGGTGGCACATTCCTCATCCAAAATTCATTGGGTGGTGAGAAAAATCATCTGCTGTTGAGCAGATGGCCTGCTTTCTTATTTCCCTGCCTTTCTTCAGCAGCAAAATCCTGATCTTGCTACTGCTGCTGCTTTAATTTACTCCAGGATGAGATGCAGTTACATGTAAAAATAGCCATTTACAAATTCTTGATTTGCATAAGCAGTCATAGTAACTGTGCATGGATGTGAAGTTGTACTCTGATTTTTCTGAAAATCAGGCTCTAAATGGTTTTGTTACAGAACAGTGAAATAGACTCCACCGCATTTTTGACATTCCTTCTTCATTTATTTGCTTGGGAAGGTCCACTAAATCCCGTTAAACCAAGTTTAGCATTTTATTTGGGCCTGGTGCCTCAAGAGGCTTTTGATAGTTCCAAAACGTCATATTCTTCTATCTTCCCATGAGTATCCCTTTTCCAGTACTGCAAGTTCTTTCAGCTGGTCTGCCCACTGATCCTACACTAGAGTAGTTTTCCAGTTCAAAGAGGCAGTGTACATTGCTGAATGTACGATGTGAGATGCCAGAATCTCGATCTCTCTCTCTCGTCTTGACCCTAGGCACAGGACTCCTGGCATCTAACACTGTGTCCTAGTGAGATCACCTATCTCCTGAATCCACATATCAGTAAGAAATCCCTCCAGATGTGGATGCACATTTCCTGTTTTCTCTAATTAGTTATATGAAGTTATATTGTTGGAACTGAAACAGTGATTATGAATATGATGTTAGAGGATTCTGTGACATTGCTGTCTATATGATTTTATAAAAATATGCTTATGAGTGAATATAATGTAACTGGAATATACTTCATGCAAAAGGTCTCTTGTAAAGTATCTTTACAAAGTGTATTATCTACTGGAAGTGTGATCATCTTATTTGTATAAATGTACCACTCTTGTATCTGAAACTAGAAATATGAAATACAACTCTGAGGGTCTCTTGTAATTATGCGAAATTTGGGCCATTAATGGTGGATTGGAATCTTGATAACTCTCATTAACCAGGACAATTGTCTGCAGATGAGTGTGTTTTACTGATAAGTCTTCCTGTATGAGTGTGTGCTGGCAAGTGGGCAATGAAGTCTTGCAGTGACATGTGATTATGTCATCTGAACTGGAATCCATTTTTAACCTGGTGTCTTTCTATTGAGAAGGAGGAGGTGGGAACCCAGAGAGGGACAAAGGATTCCCGCCTTGTGCAAAAGATATATAAAGGGATGGAACAGAACAAAGGGGGAGAGGAGCCATCATGAAGAATCCCCTACTACCACCTGAGCTGGAACAAGAGCTGTACAAGGGGAAAGAATAGTCCCCAGCCCAGAAGGTGTCCAGTCTGAGGAAAAACTTATTAAAGCATCTCTGAGGGTGAGATTATCTGTATTCAGTTTGATTAGACATAGATTTGCACATTTTATTTTATTTTGCTCGGTGACTTACTTTATTCTGTCTGTTACTACTTGGAACCACTTAAATCCTACTTTCTGTATTTAATAAAATCACTTTTTACACTCAGAGTATGTATTAATACCTGGAGGAGCAAACAACTGTGCATATCTCTCTATCAGTGTTATAGAGGGTGAACAATTTATGAGTTTATCCTATATAAGCTTTATACAGGGTAAAACGGATTTATTTGGATTTAGACTCCATTGGAAGTTGGGCATCTGAGCGTTAAAGACAAGCACACTTCTGTTAGCTGCTTTCAGGTAAACCTGCAGATTTGGGGCAAGTAATTCAGACCCTGGGTCTTTGTTGGAGCAGACAGGTGCATCTGGCTCAGCAAGACAGCGTGCTGGGGTCCTGAGCTGCAGCGAAGGCAGGGGTAGAAGTATTCTTGGCACATTGGGTGGCAGTTCCCAGGGGGTTTCTGCGATACAACCCATCAAAGATTCTCTTACCTGTGAAGCAGTGTTTCCTTATTCCCATCTACGGCATCAATAATAGATTCATCACCAGCATAGGATGACATCATTAATTTAACAATCTCAGTCGCGCCTTGGGTGGCAGCAAAATGAAGAGCTGTACATTTTTCATTCTGCAAACAGGATTATAAGGCACAATTTAAAATCAAATTAATTTTCAATCAATTCAATCTGCTTAAAAGATGAGTCATAGCCTGGTAGCCTGACTTCAGTGACATGAACTGCCATGCAGGAGACCACATTTCAGTTCATACACTTAGACTCTTACATATTAAGCCACAAGTTTAGGAATAATGCAGTATTAATTAGATCATTTTTAAGGCCTACTTAATACTCTTAGTTATTGAACAGCAGCCCCTTGAGCTGAGAGATGTAGATGGACTGTGAAAAAGTCCAAGCTGTCCTTTGTAGCTAGAAAAATAATGGCCACACTGAGTAGACTTGAAGGCTGGAGGCTAACGCAGAAGAAATCATCTGTAGGTAGGCAGGTACAACAATTCTCACAGGAAAAAATAGTCATTTTTTGTCATGTTAATTATTATATTTCATTTATTTTCTGAGATATATTTTCCAATTTCTTCATTTTATAAAAAGTAATTGTTTGCTTGTTAGCCCTTATTATCCATGTTAATATGTGATCTATTTGACTAGGTGAATCATATCCACCCTTGACAGATGTCTGAGCGGTCTTATGTTTTTCCTTTTGGCTACACATGTATAACTTTTAATGACCAGAAAGTCTTATTGAATTGAAATAGTCTTTTCCATGATGCCATATCCATGCTTAAATACTCCCTGCACCATCCACTCACCAAAAAGGAAAAGCACAAGTGTTGCATTAACAGTTTCACTGCCAGATGATCTCATTTAGGTACTACATATCCAAACAACAAATACATAAAGGAAAGACACATCTTTTTGTCATTAGGAGCCAAGCCATGCAAATCCTTACTCACATGAGTATTCCATATTCACATGGGTAGAATTTACTCACACAAGTAATCTGATTCAGGTCTGGGTTCTGGGCTCTCATCAGAAATATGTGTTTGTTAGAAAACTGAATGAAGAACATAAGACTGTTCCACATTTAGCCACATTAACAGAAATTCTGTAGCAAACCTCTTCCTCTCCAGCTTCCATGGGTCCACTAGTCTGACTGTAATCAGCAGGATTTCTAGTTTTATTTACACCAGTAGTCCTACTGATTACAATCAGACTAGTGGTCAGAATGAGGTGAACAGGATTTGACTTTTTAGATATAAAAAGTACTACAGTCTTTAGGTGAGTAAATGTTGCTTGATCCAGCATATCCTTACTAATGTAAGTAGTCCTTACTCACACAAGGAGTCCTGTGAAGGTCAATAAGATAGCTTGCATGAGAAAGACAAACAGGGTCTGGTCCATAATTTGTCCTCCTGAGACATTCAACAACCCATTTGTCACTGCAGCCTTTTCTGCAAAGTTTCCCTCTGAAATAAATATTTGTAAATACCAGATGCTTTTCATTTAGCTTTTCCAACAGAAATACATTGTTTTAAATGTCCCAATTTTCAGCAAAGTGCTGTCAAGAACTGTATAACTGGAAGTGCACTTCAGAACACAAATCCATGCCAGTAATATTTCTGCTTTCAAGACTATCCTCAGATTTCACAGGGTTTCTCTGGTTCACAACTGGCTTTCAGAATTAAGGAGCAGCTTCTGACACTGCTTCATCTAGTACAAAGAGGCCTTAAAACTGCCTTAGCCAGCTGAGGATTTCTCCTCACTTCAGCATGTTGCTCCCCATCTTCTCACAACCATATTACCTTCAAACAGCTCTGCTGTCACAACATTTATTTCAGAATCTAGTTCACAACTACCTTCTCTTGTGGTGAAATACTGGCTCCATTTAAGCCAATAGGAATTTTGCCATTGACTTCAGCGGGGCCAGGATTTCATGCTTTGTTTGTAGAAGTCTTCTTGTCTTTGGATTTGCTCCAATCTCCCTCAGGAACCTTTTCTCATTCTACTTTCCTGGATGACACCACTTATCTAGCACTTAGTTTAATCTCTGCTGACCTATGCAATCTAACCAGTGGTGGAGGGAGGGTCTTCTCTTCTGCAGTTCCTGCCATATGGAAAAGTCTTCGTGTATTTCTCTATCTCTGATTCTCCATTTATTTACAAATTTCACCTGAAACCTTATTTTGGCTCATTTGCTTATTCCTCTTAGTTTCCCTTAACTATCTTTGGAATTGCATTATTTCTCTCTGTAAAACTTTTCAGGATACAGTTTGTAAGGGAAAAAAGCTACTTACAATATTTCTAACAGATACAAGTATATTGTTAGGGCTCTTCATTTTTTGTTTGTATTTAATTTTTCCCAGGAATTTATCAGTGTTTATTACTACAACAACAAAAACAGGTGAAAATTGGTGGGAAAAAAAAAACATTTTTCTGCATAAATATTGAGATTTATTTTGGTGGACTAATGCTTTGATGAATGGAACTCAAAGTGGTTTGCTGCAGAATTAAAACAGAACTCAAAACACAAGGCCACATCTGAGTTTAAGAAAACAACATCTCTGTGATCCCCAAATAAAATTTTTCATTTGAATAAACAGTTTACTCTTGTAGTACAGAAAAATTCCACAGAGAAAATTTACATTGAAAATATGACTTATTAATAACTGAATTTTATGCACAGTAAATATACAAGGGCTCAAGGCAGGCAAAACTTCAAATGAAGTCAAATTTCATAGGCATAGGCACTGCAAAATCAGCCCTACATAAATAAATGGAAAGATTACACTATCATTTTACTATGAAGGTGATCCCATTTGGCTGCATTGTCAGATAGGAATATTGTCAAATATTGATATGTAAAATATTATTTACAGACTGTGACAGACCCAGGCCAGTGGGGTACAGGAGTCTGGTCCTATTGGCATCCCAGGGGTGGGCGGGCAAAGCCCGCCCACTTCTAAAGGACCTCCCCGCAGCCTAAGGGGAGTATCCACAGGTCTAGAACACCAAGTAATTCCGGGGGACAACTAATGAAAAAAAGCAGGAGCGGGAAGTGAGGTCACAGGGCAAAACGAAGGGAACCCGATGGGGACACCAAGCAGAGAACCCCAGACAACGCCCACGCTCTCGAAGGTGTCAAGGGAGCCAGTGGATGCCGCCCAGAGGAACTCCGCTCGGATGCGTGAACAGACAGAGGAGTGGAAATAGGCCCCACAGTCGCAGGAAATCCCATCAGCCAACCTCCTCTCCCTGGTGCTGTAGATGGCTAGTTTGGCCAGGGCCAAGGGAGTTGAGAAGGAGACCCGCGACTTTTGTGGCCACGTATGGGAGTGTGTAGATAAAAAGGTGAGGGGAAAAGTGCAACCAGAAACGCAAGAAGGAGGAGCAGGAACAGGGGCTGCAACCTGGCGCACTCCAAGTAAATGTGCGCCAAGGTCTCCTCACCACAGAAAGGAAGGTGTTGGGGACAGAGGTGAACCGCGCCAAGTACACGCCCGTGCTCATGGCCCCATGAAGGAGCCGCCAATGACATCCCCGGCGGGCCGCGGGACCAGGCAGAGTACAAGCTGGCCCACCGGGGCTTCTCACCCTCGAGAGGTGGCAGGAGGTCCCGCCATTGGTATTTGGGCGGACGCCAAGGGTGAGGTAGTGAAGGTGTGGAGCACGAGAGTGTATAGATGTTTCTCATGGCGCGGCTGGAACATAACCGGCTGCAGAGTGTGCACCAGCTCGCGTGAAAGGGTGAGGGGGCCGATGGAGTCGGGGCGGCGAAAAAGCGCAGGGTGGACCGCAGAAAATGTCAGAGGGTGGGGGTGGGCGGCGTGCTCTCTTGCAGGACCCGGTCGAGGTAAGCCCGAGCAGCAGGCTAGTAAAGCGGCCTTTCACCTCCTGAAGTACGCGCAGGGGAGTACGAGGTCTGGAGAGCCCCATGCGCTGAGTGAGCGTAGGGGATCCAGCCAGTCTCCTGGTCGTAGTCCAGGAGGTCTCCACCCTGGTGCTCCTGCCAAGACCAGCTCTGGCGCACCTCGGGGGACTCCGCCACTCACACGACAGCGCTGGGACTGTGTAGCAGGGGCTCCGCGGAGGAGTCGGCCCTATGGGGGCACGCGACACTGGTCGTCGAAAAGAGCTTCAGGTCCGGAGGAGGTCTTGGTAGAAGACCGGCAGCCTGGAGAGGTCTCGCGAGACCCTCGGATGGAGGAAAAGCTGCCGGTCGTATGGAGCCCTCGGAGCGGCGAGAGAGCGTGCGCCAGTACGCTCCACGCCGGACTACCTGCACCATACAGGAGCTTCTGCAGGGCCTGGAGGTGGAAGGACATAGACCTGGTGCGTAGGCATTCAGGCCCTGCCCCCATCCTCCAGGGCAGGTGAAGGACACCCCGCAGAGACCCAGTGCATCCCTGGCCAAAAAACTCCAGAATCGCCGTCCGGAGGTTGGCCAGGAAATCCGGGCTGGACCAAGGTTGTTGAGCCGGTACCAGAGCATGGACAGGACCAGTTGATTAAGCCCAGCGCCCTCCCCGAAGGGAGAGGCAACGGAATAGTCCTGTCCATTTCCGGAGCCGTCCCATCACCCTGCCCCAAACCATGCCAGTTCTCCGGCGGAGACGGATGTGTGGCAGAAAGGTAAACGCCAGAGTAGAGCAGCGGACCCCCGCTCCACCGGATGGCCTGAAGTGCGGGTGGGAGGAGCTCACCTGCCACTCGTCCCTGACCACCAGGCCAAAGCTCTTGACCCAGTTGACCCGGCGGAGGAGGCCGCCGAGTACACAGCCTGGCAAGCCTCCACTGCGCCAAGTCGCCTGGTCCTGGACCACGAGAAGACACATCTTATCAGTCGTTTCGTCCCCCCCCCCCTCAAGGGCTGTAGGTGGAGTAACAGCAGGAACCGAGGGCGGGGTGGGGGAATTTACTAGCCAGCCAGTAAGCAGATAGCAGAGAGAGGGGTGGGTGGTGGTATCTAAGCCAGCCAGGGGAGCAGCAGAAGCAGGAACAGCAGCAGCAACAGCAGCGAGGGCCCAGTGCCCAGCAGGAACAGCAGCAGCAGCAGCAGCAGCAGCCCTCTCCCTCCTTCCTCTACAGCAGAGCAGTCAAAGGGAGAGCTATTACTGGCCCCAGGAGAAGCAGGCTTCTGTTCCCTGAGTGACCAGAGCAGGAGCTGCACTAGAGTAATCAGGAACCTACTAGAACTAATCAGCCTGTCTGCCTGAATTGGAACACCTGCAGCCAATCAAGGCAAGCTAATCAGGGCACCTGGCTTTAAAAAGGAGTTCACTCCAGTCAGAGAGGAGAGAGCCAGAGGATAGGAAGTGCGTGTGAGGAGCTGGGAGCAAGAGGTGCAAAGAACTGAGAATAAGAGGGTATGCTGTTGGAGGATTGAGGAGTACAAGCATTATCAGACACCAGGAGGAAGGTCCTGTGGTGAGGATAAAGAAGGAGTTTGGAGGAGGCCAAGGGGAAGTAGCCCAGGGAGCTGTAGCGTCATGCAGCTATTACAAGAGGCACTATAGACAGCTGCAATCCACAGGGCCCTGGGCTGGAACCCAGAGTAGAGGGTGGGCCCGGGTTCCCCCAACCTCCCAACTCCTGATCAGACAGAGGAGAAGTTGAACTAGACTGTGGGGAAGATCACTGAGGTGAGCAAACTCTGCCAATAAGCGCCGGACCCGCCAAAGAAGAGGAGGAACTTTGTCACAAGACTTAGAACTATCAGCCTATAAATATTTACACTAAATAATTGGGCCACATAATTTGCAGCGCATACACTCAATTTCATCCTTTTTTCCTGTTTTTTTTTAAACTTTCAAATACTTCCTTATGTTCTGAAACTTATTCTGATATAGATTTTCATTTTCTTCCCATTTTAGTATGTCAGGTCTTTAAACTGTTATCTGCTAACAGCTTGAAATGTGTATGTGATGGGCGTGAGATTCATCAGTAGGTTCAGATGGGCATGCACTTCAGAGCTTGCGTGCATGCCTGTTTGTTTATTGTGTGTATCATCTAGACTAATACATAGCCTTACTTCAAAAGGCAGCTTTTCATGTACACACAGATTGATGTTTTATCATAATACAGATATCTCATGCAATACATTTTTTTTCCTAATAAAACAAGTTATTTTTATATATTTGAATAATACAAAATCGGAAAAAAATGAATAACACCTTCTGTAAAACCTAGGATTTTTTTGGTAAAATCAGTTTAAGCTGAAAATGAAGGGGATTATGTATTGTATAATACTAACAGTTACCTGTTTCAGATCAATCTGTGCTCCATATTCGATGCACATTTTAATCATTCCCAAGTCTCCACTCTGAACTGCCAGATGAAGAGGACTGCACTTTCCATTATTGGTAAAATTGATGTGACTTTCAGTAGAATAGCCTAACTCTTCACCTGAGAAAGAAAACAAAATACAAACTTATTAAATAAAAATAACACAAGAAATCAAGATTTAAAAACAAACAAATATAGGGATATTTCCCCCCCCACAATACCAACATGTACTCCTATTAACACTCATGGAGTTCTGTGTTCATTCATTCAAGGAAGCATATAAATTACGGCCCTTTTTGTACAAGCATTTACTTATATGTGTAACTCTACTCATCGGAGCATTCTCATTGAACTTGTAGAGAGTTAGTGTGTAAATGTTTGCAGGATCAAAACCTTTCTTTGCACAGCCCTTTGAGAAGTAAAGTACTAAATATGCACTAAGTGTTACTACAGGTATGTTTGGGAGATGTGATTCCCAGCTTGCTTAGACATACTCGCATTAGCTCTGCCCGAGCTAATGTCTACAAATGGCAGTGTGTCTCAGTAGCACAGGCAGCCACATAGGCTAGCCAGCACAAGTATAAGCCCACCTGACCCCTGGGTACATACTCAGGTGGCTAGCCTGAGACACCACCGCCTGTGCCTCCACAGACCCACTACTTTTTTAGGCACTAGCACAAGCAGAACTCATGGATGTACATCTACACAAGCCTCCCAGCTCAACTATAGATGTACCGTAATGGGATAACTGGCCCATTAAATGAAACTGGGCTCAGCTCTCCTATCCCAGTCTAGGTACTCCCAGTTAGGCTAATTAAGAGGATGGGGCAGCACCTGGGGGCCTATAAAAGGTCAGTTAAAAGTCAGAGCTGAGTCAGTCAGTCAGGAATCAGACAGGAGAAGAGAGAGGAAAGCTGCCATAGAAAGAAGGCGGTCTCTCGGAGAAGTCTGAAGGCAGGAGAGCAGCAAGAAGGGCTTGCTGGCTGGCTGGCATCCTCAAGTCAGAAAGCCAGGGCTGGAGAGGGCTAAAGATAATAATAATAATAGGAGCAGGAGCAGCAGCAGTAGCAGAGAGAGGGATTCCTGCTGGCTCTAAGCCAGAGCCAACAGCCAGAAAAGCCTGAAGGAAGGGGCAGCAGCAGAGAGTCTTACCAACTGATGTCTCCTTGCCGGAGAGTTGGATCCAGAGAAAGAATGAAAGGAGGATACTCCCAGAAGAGAAGCTTTGAGAGTTTCCATGAGGAGAGCAGGGTTGCCCCCCAAAAGGAAGGCCTGGGGTAGCTGTCATAGCTGAGAAACAGAAGACTGACAAAGAGACCAGGTGTAGCAGAAGATGCCAGAATGTGGTCCATGTTATGTCAGTGGCCAAAAGGATATGTGGTTTTTAAGGACTATTTGCACTCGGGTGATATGGACTATGTTTTGGAACTTTTACTATGGAGTATTTGCACTATGTTTTATTAATCAACTGTGTGTGGATTAGAAGATAAGCGTCCACAGAGACACTGGGGACTCAAAAGGGAAACTGAGGTGAGGGGCCAATTGAAGGGCTGCCTTGAGACCACGAGAGGGCAGCTGGGAGGAGGCTGCTCATTTACAGTGCCCTATAACTAATAAGGATGAAACAAAAGAGATTTGGAACATTTATTTACCTTTTTTTAAAATAATTTCCATACATGCTTTTGCACCTGAAAAAGCAGCTGCATGGACAGGCATACTTCCAGTTTTGTTTGATTTACATAACTTTCCTCCATTTTCAAGCTGAAAAATAGTATCCACATATAGTTAAATGGCATGCTGCAAATTATGACCAAATAACACATTATCATAGATGTACTTTCTCACTTGTAATGTCTGTCTTCATTCTATGTTTTGATGATCTTTAAAGTACATGTTTATCTGAAAAAAATTAGAATAGCAGGCTAGACTTATACATATAAATCCAATAAACAGTTAAGTGTAATTCCTCAAGGAGCATGCTTGAAGTTTACCCTACCATTTTCTAAAATTCACATTTCCAAAATCACATTTCATTTGGGGGTTTCTGGGGTTTTTTAAATATACTTGATCTAAGTGGGGTGAGTTTTTTTCACCTTCCTCACAGCAGATCGGGGACCCAGTTGGGGAGCTTAGTAGATAGTAGGTGTAGCAGCTGTCCAGTGCCGGAACACAGTACAGAGAGAATACAATTCCCTGATAAACGCGATTTGGAAAGGGGTTTAGGGGAAGACATTGGGGAAATGGGGCTGGAGCTCCTAATATCTGGTGCAGTGGGGGAGACAATCCCTGATCCCCTTTTTCCAGCTCCCCCATAACCCTCATTCAACAGTGCTGGGGTTCCAGTGACAGACTGGGACCAGGTTGGGAAAGGGGAGGGCAGACAGCAGTTCTCCCAAATAGGAGAAAACAATTAAGGAAATAATGATGACCCACACTGTATGATTTGTTGCTAGGTATTCCCAGATATTTTAAGAGACTAAAGTTGCAGCCTAATTAAACAACATCCATTGCCTCTTTTCTTTCTTCCAGCTTGGTCAGGACAAGCTATTTTTCTCAGGAATGGGCATTGTTTCACATAATGCACTCAAGAATCTTGTTAACACTTTTTTTTCATAGTGTTGCTGTAGGTACAAACAGATTTAAAAGATTCCCAAAGAAAGACAGGCACATACTGACAGATAAAGCACACTGCTTTTCAGAAAAAAGGGAAAAAAATATACCTCATGGAAGATGCTAAAATGTCTTTTTTCTAGCTCAAGACACCAATTTTGCAAATAAATGCACCCTTACATGTAATGGAACTACATGAGAGCACAAGTATGTGACACACTTATTTGCAGAATTATAGGGATCCATTGAAGTGAACAGGGCTCCACTCAGGCACATGCAACTTGCAGTACTGGGGCAGGGCTGTCCTTACCCATATGCAAAGTAAGCAGCAGCATAGGGCACCAGGAAATTTGGGGCACCAAATTGCCCCAAATTTCCTGGTGCCCTATGCAGCTGTGTGCTGCTCCAGCAGCCAGCCCAATTCCCTGGCTGGCTGAGCTGCCCAGGAAAGCTGCCCCTGTTCCGCTCCGCCTTTTCCCCATGGATCCTGCCCCTGCACGCCCACCCTACCTCTTCCCACCCCTGGTCAGCCCCAGCCCCAGCCCCACCCCACTACACTCCTTCATCTGAGCAACATCTTGGGGGACTGCAGCAGGGGTCAGGCGTTCCCTGCACTCACCAGGCAGTGGGAAGTGGAGCGACCCAGCCCCAGCCCACTCCGTGGTGCCAGTGAGTGCTGTGGGGCAGTTCCCCTCTGCCCTCCAAGTCCCAGAGCTGGGAGCCAGGGGACTAGAGCAGGCTGGAGCCATGTCACTCCACTTCCCACCGCCCCATGAATGTGGGGTTGGGCCCACTCTGCAATCGCCGGGCAGCAGGAAGTGTAGCAACACAGCCCCAACCCACTCCATTGGCTCATGCAAGGGGGCAGTTTCCCCCTTGCCCCCTAAGCCTGCTCCTGCCCACCCCCATGGAGGTCTGGGACCTGCCACCCCCCCGCAGAGGCCTGGGGCTGCGTAGGGCACCAAAATGTCTAAGAATAGCCCTGTACTGGGGCTTTAATTTATGTTTACACTTCTTTGGTTAAGCAGAGATATACAAAGTAGGAAAAAAGACAACACATTGTATTAAGATAAGTGGAAGAACATTAGGGAAAATCAAATAATTCTACATACCAGAAGTGTCAGTGCCTCAGGATTTTCTTTGTAACATGCTAGTATTACAGGTGTGTTGCCAGTTTCTCCTTCCAGATTAACATCTGTACTGCTGTGTTGGACCAACACCTAGACAGTAAACATAAGAATGGCCATACTGGGTCAGACCGATGGTCCATCTAGCCCATTAACCAGGTGCTTCAGAGGAAAGGAACAGAATAGGTAATCGTCAAGTGATCCATCCCATCACCCATTCCCAGCTTCTGGCAAACAGAGGCTAGGGACACCATTCTTGCCCATCCTGGCTAGTAGCCACAAAAGAGAACTTTCACAATTTTCCACTAATTTAATTGCTTATCATGAATCATTTCTTATTATTAGTGTTCTGTTTGAGGAGCACCAGCAGCACGCAGAATAAAGGAGTAATGGAAGGAGAAGAAAGGAGTTCCAGATTTATGTACCACAGTGCAAGAAGGTGCAGGTGACAGTAAGTCAGGGAAACAAAGCTCATGTTTACAGTAGAGCAGGACCGGATCTAGGCACCAGCAAACCAAGCACGTACTTGGGGTGGCACAATTCCAGGGGCGGCATTCTGGGTATTTGTTTTTTTTGTTTGTTTGTTTGTTTTGGCAGTTGCACTCTCGGAGGGTTTTCTTTTTTTTATTTTGCTTGGGGCAGCAAAAACCTATTGCCAGCCCTGCAGTAGAGAATCACTAGTAATTGTACTAGTGGGACAAGACTGCTGTAAGCACCACCAGTAAAGAGACTCCACACTAGCTATGCTATTTTGGGTCAAGTTCTGATTCAGTTTTGCCCTGTGTTTATACTGGCACTGAACTATATAGCACTGAATTTGTGCTGCTGTCTGGATATCTATCAAAGTTACTAGCAGAGATCTAAGCAGCAATGGATTCTGGGAGATCTGAGAAAAATTAAATGTCTCTAGATATTATCTATATTTCTCTTTCTGTGTTTTCTTTTGCTAAATAGACTTTACTTTATTTCCCTTTCTAATAGCTCCGAAATCCCTTGTCTGCACTGGAGAATTTGGCATATTAACTAGCTTTTGGAAAGGGAAACAAAGGGAGAGTTAGGTTGAATAGAGGAGAGTGAGGGGGAAGACATCAGAGCATATACATAAGCATGAGCAGACTTGTGCAGAGTCTTGAAGGTGAATTTAGGCATAACTCCAGAATTCAATTTTCAAATTCCAATGTATTCCAGATTTGTTTTTAACAGACAGTACATATGTGCATTGCAAAAGGTGTGAGGGGGACGCTGGGGGTTTTGGCAGCTGTTTAGGGGAATCTCAGACATCTTACAGAACTTTATTTACATGATGGAACACAGTGGTGTTTTCTTCCTTTTTGTGTTTGAGAAAACTATTGGAAGAGTTGGGATTCAATTTAGAAAAGTGCTTTTCTGCTGATGTTATAACAAATGCATGAGCTAGTAACTTCCAGAATTCTACCCATACAACATACGCCTAGTCAAAAATGGGGAAATAGTTTTGCTAAAAATTTCAAAGTTGTTTCTGTTCCACAGGATTTGGAATAGTCTCATTTGCTGCTAAATTTTTCATAATATTTTATCAACATTTTAATTTCAGTTTTATCAATATTTGTATTGAAATTGTTTTCAACATGGTTATAAAATGTTTTGTTTACTAAAAACCAAATTTTCTTACTAAAATCACTGTCAACAAATCTTAATGGATAAATTTATTGATGTCACTTTTTCTTAGCAACTTCTGAGTACAGATGATCTCTTTTGTGAGTGCCACATGCTGTACAGCATACCTGCCATTTGAAGAACTTAAAGGGCTTTATTTTCACTGGGTATAAGCCTCCTGCGTGTGCATTTCTACACTTGGAATTTTGCATACAACTAGTGAAATTGGGTGCCCAGGTGGCTCTTGAGCCCTTTATGCATGTATATTTACTTGGACTATAATCTTACCTTAACTATTTCATTGTGAAGGCACTGCACAGCTAGATGAAGAGGTGCCATCATACTGGAGTTTAGAATGTTTGGGTTAGCGCCTCTGCTGAGAAGTAATTTAACACTTTCAATTTGGTTTTTTTTTGTGGCCCAGTGCAGTGGGGTGTTTCCAGAGGAGTCCATCACATTTAGTGCTAGGTGAAAAGGTAAAAAACAAAGTAAAAGGCGAAAGATTTATACGAAATGAAGAAAAACCAGAATATACTACAATAAACATGTAGCTGGCAAATGTTCTGATGTAGTTAATTGACTACTGTGAATTTCCTGTGAAATATCATATTTTCAGTAGAGAGTCTCTGTCATTGGGTTTGTTTGTTTGTAGGTTTGTTTAAATAAATCATCAACTGTGAAAGACTCTTGCTGCTATTACTAAGCTGCCAGTTACATTATAGATAAATTTCAAATAATTAATTACATGCTGAATCCACAATATTATTATTGAGAGGAAATGTTACATTAAAAATGTCAACATACTGCAACAGAGGAGAACAAGGATGAACATGTAGCAAAGGTACCAAAACAATGTTAAGAAAATAATGATTCCTCCGTGAAAATGGCAGTAACAAATCCAAACACCAGTCTACACCAGTGAAGTAACGAATGCTTTTATTTAACTATTTTTATTTAATGATACAGAAGATAATTAAAAATGTATTACCTTCATTGGAAGAATCATCTAAAATCATCTCCATTAATTCTATTTGACCTCCTCCTGCGGCATGATGCAATGGAGTGGCATTCAGTTCATCCAATTTGCTAAGCCCAGAACGATTTTTCTTAATGAAACTCCGTAATCTGCAAGCACTTCCATCTGAAATCACCTAATTTTGGGTGCAAATGTTGTAAATTTCTTTATTTTTTTCCAGTAAACTAGACTTTAGTAACACCATATGCTAAAAAGTAGATCAGAATAAAATTTCTCTCTGTCTTGTTTGCCTATCAGTTTCAGAAGAAGTTGGACTACATATATTACTTTTACTTTTGCTAAGGACCTCGCACACGTTTTTCATTATGTGAAATATAAAGGTGTGATTTGTTCCTGGCCTTACCATTATTGAATGGTTTCTAAAAGTAAAAGACATTATTTCTGAAAATGTTCAACTTTTTCATTGATTTATCATAATAAATCTTATAATTGATTTGAGCTTTCAATATATCAAAGACAAACTAAATGGATCAAACAACTAATATATAAACCAGTTGGCAACAGAAAATTAAAAAACAGACACTTCACACCAATCCAAATGTGAAACACAATATTTAAAAGTATAAGTGTAATTCGACATCCTTACTCCATCTTCTAATTTTCCCTTTTACTAAAAAGAATGGCAAAGAATAAGAATTAGAAAATACCATGTGAATTTCTGTATAATTTTCATATTATTGCTCCTGTCTTACAGCCTGATAATGCATGTAAGTAGTTGTATTCAAATACTGAAATGAGTATGTGCTCTTTGCAGTTGGAACAGTCAAAAACCTCTATACCTCATCAACTCCACAGCTCCATGCCGAAGGAATCAAATCGTGCTCCATAGAAGTCAATGGCAAAACTCCCATTGACTTCAATGAGTGCAGAATCAAACCCAAAACAAGCAGCAAAAATGAAATTAACAAAAATGCAAGTAATCTAGACTCAGCTATTTTCCTTTCTGCATAAGGTCAGAGATCTTCCTACCCACCAGCCTCTATTTTGTTCCTCTGTCCAGGGGGAAGAGTTTAACGATGAAGGAAAATAATCTTGTCCATTTCCCTGAACAGAACTTTACACTGAGATTGAGAATGATTCTGGGCTGTGGCTTCAAGTCAGATTTCAAAGAGAGGGGCTTGTGCCCTCAGGATTCTGGGCTGCTCTGGAGAAAAAAATCCATTAAAATTTCCTTCACAGTTGCAGGAAATTATGCAGCTGCATGTCAGACAATGGAAGAGTTCAGACAATCATTATTTAGTGAGAGGTTTCAGAGTAGCAGCTGTGTTAGTCTGTATCCGTAAAAAGAACAGGAGTACTTGTGGCACCTTAGAGACTAACAAATTTATTTGAGCATAAGATTTCCTGGGCTACAGCCCACTTCAGCGGATGCATAGAATGGAACATATAAGAAGAGTATATATATATATATATAATTTGCAAATCAATTCAAGCTCAGCTCATTCACCTGCAGATCTACTAATGTGATATATGCCATCATGTGCCAGCAATGCCCCTCTGCCATGTACATTGGCCAAACGGGATAGCCTCTACGCAAAAGAATAAATGGACACAAATCTGACATCAGGAATCATAACACTCAAAAACCAGTCGGAGAACACTTCAGCTTCTCTGGCCACTCAGTAACAGACCTAAAGGTGGCAATTTTGCAACAGAAAGACTTCAAAAACAGACTCCAAAGAAAAATGGCTGAACTTGAATTGATTTGCAAATTAGATACTATTAACTCTGGCTTGAATAGAGACTGGGAATGGCTGAGTCATTACACTACTTGAATCTATTTCCTTATGATAACTATCCTTCCACCTCTTGTCAACTGTCTGTAATTGACCATCTTGATTATCACTACAAAAGCTTTTTTCCTGCTGATAACAGGAATTTAATCTTAATCTTAATTAATTAGCCTCTTAACGCTGGTATGGCATCTTCTCTGTACGTGTATATATACTCTTCTTATATGTTCCATTCTATGCAACCGACGAAGTGGGCTGTAGCCCACGAAAGCTTATACTCAGATAAATGGATTAGTCTCTAAGGTGCCAGGAGTACTCCTGTCCTTTTTATTCAGTGAGAGTAGACACTGAGATTCAAAACGTTCAAGCTTTAGTACCATTAAAATCTAAACTGTCAATATCCTATTCCCAAACATACCAAGTAACCTTAGATCAAACTCTGGTGAGTTCTCAAGGGACACAAGGTGGGTGAGGCAACATCTTGTATTGGGTCAACTTCTGTGGGTGAGAGACACAAGCCCTCAAGCCACACAACGCTCTTCTTCATGTCATAATAGCTAATACTAATCTAGGGATATCCAATATCATAGTAGCTAATATCTGGGGACCAACAGGGCTGCACCACCACTACAGGCAAGTTCTTAAACGGCACTTTTCTTCCTTCCCCGGGCTGTACATTTGGACTGTTACCCATGGAAATGCAGTGTTTGTGTGTGTGTGGGGGGGGGGTGTTAGCGAGTGTAGGGGGAAATGGAGGGTTGCTGGTATTGACCAATAAAAATCTAACCCTTCCAAGCCTCCTCCTGCCCCACGCCCTCCGTGCCCCCGCTGTCTCCAGCCTCTCCCATGCCCCCACCTTAGACAGCTCACCTCCCCCATCTCAACCTTCCCGCGCCCCCAGCGCCTGCCCCATTCGCCAGCCCGTCTGCCCTCCCTGCCCCGCTTCTCTCCGCACCCACCTTAAAGACGTCCTGCGAGGCGAGGGAGGCGGCATCGGCCTCGCACGCGACCCCCTGGTAGGAGCCGCACGCCGCCTTCTCCTGCGGCTGGAACATCTTCAGCAGGGCGCGCTTCATGGCTCTGCCGCCGCCCGCCCCAGCCACCTGCAAGGCAGCGAGACCAGCGAGTGAGTCCCGCGCGGGGGGAGCGCCGGTGGCGGGGCGCGGAGCGCGGCCGGCCGGGGACACACCTCGTGCCACGCACCTCAGCTCCCCCTCCACTTCCCCACGGGCGGCCCCCGCCTGCAGCCCCGCAGCCTGGCGTCTCTGGGGGGACCCGCAGCTGCAAGAGCCGCTAGGGAAGCGAAGCGCTGGGGGCACTTAGGAAACGTCTCCCCGCCTCCTTCACCGGGGCCAAGGAAACCAGCCCTTGCCCGCCCCCTTTCCACCAGCCTGGAGCCCCAGCACGACTCCGGGATCGCTTTCCTGAGCTGCGCGAGGGGCGCTCAGGGGGTCTTTCCCCGCCCTGCCACGAACGAAGCCCTTTGCCGGGAGGCGAGGAGAGCGTTCGGCGAGGGAAGGAAGGGGGTGAATGTTGCGCCCCCCGGGAGCTGTGAGGGAGATTCACCACCACAAATGCCAGTCCTTGCCCTTAGAGGGGCAAGGTTGGTGAGGTTCATGGGACCAACTTCTGTTGGTGAGAGAGGCACGGGGATCTCCTTCAGGCCTGGGTAAATGCTCTCCCAGCCTCACAGCAACATGCAAGGTGGAACCGCTTAGTTTAGCATGAAAATCTTCAAAATTGTCCTGGTGTTCTTGTTGATCAAACAATTGGACAAGCTCTGAGTCAGAAGAACAACAAGGAAAACCATATGTACGCAACTCACCAGCAAAAGCTTCAAAACCCTTTGAAATGTCAAATTTTGATATTTTCTTCAGATCAAGCAAGATTTCACCACTGACGCTGAGGGACCTGAACAGCCCCGTCTTGATTTCTCAACATTTACATTGTATTAACAGAGGGGTTCTTAACTCAAGTAGCCTTATCTAAGGTGCTTAAGAAGTATGAGAGCCTTAATGTTAAAATGGTTTAGAGCTTTATTCATGCTAACTTTCAGGCAACCTAAAAAATGGGGAGGGGGAAAGTTCTACTGCACATGCTCTAATATGTACTATATGAATCTTCAAAAAGTCATAGAAGTCACTATAAATTATTTAACTACTTGCTTATAGTTAAAATTAATTGTGACTGAAGCAAATAGGGTGATCACTCATACAGTACAGTAGCTCAGAAGGGAAGTCACTAATGCCTAGAAGTATGAATTACTGGAATAGTTAATTAATTATGAAGAAGCCCTTCTCTGAAATGGTGAGTTGTAAGTAATTTGTAGGTTACACTATTTCTCAGAGCTCAGTATAAACTGCAATACTGTTTGTTCTCCTTTGGAGAGTTTACTCTTAGACCTTGTCTACACGACACAGTTTTGTCGACAAAAAACAGCTTTCAGCCAATGAAACAGTGGCAGTGTACACACTGAAATGCTCCTTCTACTGATGTAATTCCCCTGCTATGCCGACATAACAAACCCACCTTGATGAGAGGCGTAGGACTTAGTTGGTGTAGTTAGGGCGACGGAGTGTCTGGGTAGACACGGCTTTCTTACATCCACTGCTGGCTGTCATTCTTGTCAATTTCACACCAGAACTGGCTCCCCTGCTCCCCCTGGGATCCCGTCTCCCCACTCCCCATCGGGAGCACAGCAGCTGACCAGACACCTGGTCCAGATTTCTCCACTGGAGAAGAGAAGCCCCAGGCGGCTGTCCCCCTGCCTGCTCCCACCTGGAAGCAGTAAGGCAAAAAGTCCCAGGGGGCAGCTAGCTCCTGTTGGTGAGCTGTGTGGAGCTGAAAGTTCAGGTTCTTAGCCCCCTATACTGGCCCTGCCCCCCATACTGCTCCTGCACACCATCAACAGAAGGGTAGTGTGTGTGACGGGTTTCCCCTTGGGTGCCACCTGGAACTGGGGTACCACAGAGCCCGTTGACCCAGCAGCATAGGGTCCCTTTACACTGTACTGCTGTGACCAGCCTGCCAAGCCCTCTCCCAGACTCCAGCACACATACACAGGCAGGGACACACCCATTTACATTTACATACAGACGCTGTGACCAGCTCTGCATGGGGAGACACAGCTAGGACACCACTTTCTTTGCTGGGCCTGTCCTGTAGTAGGTGACTTCTGGGTACTCTTCTGACTCTGTCAATCTGTGACAGGCCGAGCAAAGAGAGTAACAGAACGCTACTAGCCATCACCTTCAGCCCCCAACTAAAACCTCTCCAGTGCATCATCAAATATCTACTACCTATCCTGAAGGATGATCCCTCACTCTCACAGACCTGGGGAGACAGGCCAGTCCTCGCTTACAGACATCCCCGCAACCTGAATCAAATACTCACCAGCAACCACACACCACACCACAAAAACACTAACCCAGGAACCTATCCTTGCAACAAAACCTATTGCCAACTCTGTCCACATATCTATTCAAGGGACCATAATAGGACCTAATCACATCAGCCACACCATCAGGTGCTCGTTCACCTGCACATCTTCCAATGTGATATATGTCATCATGTGCCATTAATGCCCCTCTGCCATGTACATTGGCCAAATCGGACAGTCTCTACTCAAAAGAATAAATGGACACAAATCAGACATCAAGAATTATAACATTCAAAAACCAGTTGGAGAACATTTCAACCTCCCTGGACACTCAATTACAGACCTAAAAGTCACAATTCTTCAACAATAACAAAACTTCAAAAACAAACTCCAACGAGAAACTGCAGAACTGGAATTAATTTGCAAACTGGACACCATTAAATTAGGTTTGAATAAAGACTGGGAGTGGATGGGTCATTACACAAACTAAAAAACTATTTCCCCATGCTAATTTTTCCCCTACTGTTACTCACAGCTTCTTGTCAACTGTTTGAAATGGGCCCTGCTGATTATCACTACAAAAGTTTTTTTTCTCCTGTTGATAATAGCCCACCTTAATTGATTTGTCTCATTAGAGTTGGTATGGCAATCCCCATCTTTTCATGGAAAAGCAGCAGAGAATCCTGTGGCACCTTATAGACTAACAGACGTTTTGGAGCGTGAGCTTTCGTGGGTGAATACCCACTTCATCAGACGCAGATAGTGGTAAATTTCCACTACCTGTGTCTGACGAAGTGGGTATTCACCCACGAAAGCTCACACTCCAAAACGTCTGTTAGTTATAAGGTGCCACAGGATTCTCTGCTGCTTTTACAGATCCAGACTAACACAGCTACCCCTCTGATACTTGACATCTTTTCATGTTTTCTGTATATATCTATATATCTATATATATCTTCCTACTCTATCTTCTACTCCATGCATCTGACGAAGTGGGTATTCACCCACGAAAGCTCACACTCCAAAACGTCTGTTAGTTATAAGGTGCCACAGGATTCTCTGCTGCTTTTACAGATCCAGACTAACACAGCTACCCCTCTGATACTTGACATCTTTTCATGTTTTCTGTATATATCTATATATCTATATATATCTTCCTACTCTATCTTCTACTCCATGCATCTGATGAAGTGGGTTTTAGTCCACGAAAGCTTATGCCCAAATACATTTGTTAGTCTTTAAGGTGCCATAAGTACTCCTCGTTCTTTTTTTTAGAATTCACAGTGACACTGCTGATTTTCTTCAGATTTGGATTGTTTTCTTTCCTCAGTGAAGACTAATATAATCATGCTAATTTAGAAGTGTCTTACTTAAGCTTCCTTTAAGTTATGTAACTCCAAAATTTTTATTGCAGCTTGAAAAAAGTAGCGCTGTTGATTAATCACAGTTAACTCATGCGATTAACTAAAAAAATTAATTGCAATAAAATTAATATTTAAATAAATGGTATTATATTATTAATAGCACAATTAATCACATGATTAATTGCAATTAATTTTTAATTGCTTGACAGCCCTAGAAAAAAGTGATTTTATTTTCATACTGACGTGACTGAGAGAAGGCTAAATCAAATTTAATTAAACATTACACAAAAATCACATTCAGGCTGAAATCAATCATGGAAAGTTTCAGACTAAAATTTGTTTTATTTTGTTTTTAAGAAAATTATGGTCAACTAGTAAAAGGGGTTAGTGTGGAAAACATGGCCAGGATTTTCAAAAATAGGTGCTTAAAGTTAGGTTCCTAATCTATATCTAGGCACCTGAATAAGTAGAGTGATATTCAAATATGCTGATAGCCCAGCAACCCCTCACTGAAGTCGTCCAGGTTGGAAAACCTTTGGCTTTTACTGTACATTAGTTCTTGCAATAGGTGGGCCAAATTCTGTTCCCAATTACATTAATGTGAATCTAATGGGAGTCAGCTGAGTTACCCTGGTATTCCAGCATTATAACCAAGAACAGGATTTAGCCCAATGGATTTATATTAAAGCATTTAAAGTGTTTAGGATTAAGTATACAAAGAGTGGAATACTGAAAAGTTTTATGGAGGAATTTATGCAGTCTTTAGCATAAACAGAGGTCATTGAGACTTCAGCAACTATAAATAAGTGCAAAAATGTATTACATTTTGCTTTCAATTCATGTATTGATCTCCCAGTGACATCACTGCAAATTCTAAGTATGGATCAAGGATAATACATAGGCCACAGTTTCCCATTGTCATCTAATCATGTACCCAGTAGCACAACTGTATACTGCTAAAAACAAAATAGTTCAATAGCTGAGTCACCAAAATGACAAGCAGAGCACAGAAAAATTGTTATAGTGCTCACAATAAAGTGTCAGAAGATCTATACCATGTAAATACACACTTTAAGTCAAATAACACTGGTCTACAATTTTTGAGAAGTCACCTGCTTCAGAGATAAAATGTGGTATTTATTATGTATTTTGATATGCTGAGTTCAAATATGACAATTAAAACAACTGATTGGCTACTGTTTCTTAGATATTTAAGTTATTACATTTTATGTCTATGTATATTGTGTAGATAGTAGAGTTTTAACCATAAATTGTAAACCTAGGTCTTTTCATGTGTTTATGTTTGCTTTACATGATAATATTTCACCTGTCCTGTTTATGTAACACTTTAAAAATCAGCAAAAGGGTTATATAAATAAAATTTATTATGAAACAAAAGGCAAAAAACTATTATGTACATAGTTTAGTCCTATTCAGTGTCTACTGTCTACTCGGCGCTTCTTGGCTTGTCTCTTGTATTCATTAAATGGAGCATCTCTTGTCACTGTCCAGCAATAGTCTGCAAGCATTGATGGGCCTCCATTTGCCCTGATAGCGTTTCTCCATTGTCTGCAATGTCCTGGTGAAATCGCTCGCCGTGTGCTCGTCGCTCACTGCTCCGCAGTTTCGGTGGAAAAAAAAATCTAGATGAGAGTGCAAAAAAATGGTCTATCTTTAGTGACATGTTGCACCAAGGCTTTGTATGCCTTGAGGAGGTTTTCCACCAACAACCTGTAGTTGTCTGCCTTGTTGTTTCTATCCGAGAAAATTTATTGCCACTAACTGAAGGGCTTTCCATGCCGTCTTTTCCTTGCCACGCCTATGTGCCATGGTCAAATGCATCATTTCGAAGAAGTTCACGAATCTGAGGACCAACAAAGACACCTTCCTTTATCTTAGCTTCACTTAACCTTGGAAATTTTCCACGAGGTACTTCTTTTGAAAGCTGCTTGTGTTTTGTCAATGAGCCTTGACAAAGTTCTTCATCAGACCCAGTTGATGTGTAAGTTTTGTGGTAACAAAATCTTTCCTTGATTTCAACACAAGATGGTGGAGATCTATGATGCTGAACACTTTCACTCCTCAGGCTCCAATGACTGTCGGAGTGCCAGTCTTTTCTTGATGTAGTGGGAATCTCTTGCATCCGACTATTCCTATTTGCAGAGAAAACAGGCCAGTACTTTGTGTATCCAGTCTGCAGACCAAAGCAAGAGGTAGCAACAACCTTCAAATCGCCACAAAGCTGCCATGATGTTGGTCATAGTTTTATGCACCTCAAAAGTTGTTTCATGTTGTCCATAGGTTTCCTTATATGGACTGCATGACCAACTGGAATTGATGGCAAAACATTGCCATTATGCAGCAAAACTCCGCGTCTTTGGCTTGTCTCTTTATTATATCAATGGGCTCTCTGTCAACTCAGCAATAGTCTTGAAGCACTGAATGGCTCATTTGCCTATAGATAGCGTTTTCTCCATTGTTGAATGTCCTGGTGAAATTGGCTCGCTTGCTCGTCGCTCCCTGTCTCCTCATCGGTGTAAAATAAATCTAGAGAGTGTGCAACAATATTTTTTTGTGACATGTGCAACAAGCTTCTTGTATCTTAGGCGGTTCCACCTCACCTGTAGTTGTTTGCCTGTTCGTTCCGAACATTTATTCCACAAACTGGACGACTTTCCATCGTCTTTCCTGTCCATGCAGGCATGGTGCACTAATGCTCATCTCTTCGATAGTTTCACGAGATCGAGATCAACCAAATGACGACCTTCCTTTCTCTTGCTTTCACTCACTTGAATTTTCCATAGCATCTTGAGCTAGCTTCTGTTTTGTCAATGCCTTGACAAGTTTCTTCTCAGACCCCGTTGGATGTGTAAGATGGGTTACAAATCTTCCTTGGATTCAACGTGTGTGGTGATGAACCACCTTTTCCTCCAGGTCCAATGACTGTCGGCTAACATGGCCAATCTTTCTTGTGTACGTGGGCATCTCGTTAGCCGACTATCCATTCGCACCGAGACACCCGCACCTTTGTTATCCAGTCTGCGCCAAGCAATAGAGCACACCTTCAATCGCCACAAAGTGCGAGTTGATGTGTCATTTGTTTATGCACCTCAAGTTGTTTCATTTGTGTCGAGCTATCTTACATTATGCGCCTGCATGACCAACTGGAATTGCTGCACATCTGCCATTATGCGCCAACAGCTTTAAGACTCATCTTCGTGAATCACGAGTCTACTCATGTGCTCGTTGAACGATGTTGGCATCCACACATCCTCATCGTAATGTTGCTACAGCTACGTCATCCTCTCATGAGAAGAAGGACAGATCCTGCATCACGGAACATGAACCCCCTAACATCATCCTCCAGGAGACTCCACTCCGTTATGTCTGTGAGCCCAATCAGGCCTCTGCCTTATCGTTGGGTAGTTCCAATCCTGACGCAGTACATTTCGTTCACTTGCGTTTAGAGGTGTGTTCAGAGGAGCAAGAGGATGGGAGAATAATTGGTTCGTACATTGAGTGTTCAGACAGAAGTTTCTGTCTTCCTTATTTCTGGTTTAAATTGAGATCCCTTCCCTTTATAAGTCACTTATCCTCCGCCATTCCCAAGTCAAGGGTTGTATATACTGACCCAATAGCAGAGCCAATCAACAATTTTAAGCATCATTTTCGTTCTCAGTGACCCAGAATTAGTAAAGTTTGACTACATTTATTTCAGAAGCATTTCGGCTGTAGAGCAGTGTTATGCTTCTGTTTTCTTTTTCAGTCACTGTCAGAAGTCTTACAGTGATGTGTAGAGGAAATGTGAGTTGTGAAAAAATATTATGAACATTTTTAGTTCCCAAGAGGAATCAAATGGAATCATAAGCCTACTGACCACAGATTCAGATTTCTACATAATGACTTGACATAAGAAACTAATTCAAATAAGCAGTCAAAAAGTAACTCTTCTTAGAATCGTTTTCCCTAGAGTGGACTGAAAAGACATTTATACTATTTTCTTTTAGATCTGAGCTCACTAATGGTAAAACAAGGGCTCCATGAGTACAGCAAAATTCCACAGGGAGAATTTTCATTGAAAATATGACTGTTTAATACTGAATTGCATGCACAATAACTATACAAGGGCCCAAGGCAGGTAAAACTTCAAATGAAGTCAAGTTTCATAGGCATAGGCACTGCAAAATTAGCCCTGCATAAATAAATGGAAAGATTACACTATTATTTTTACTGTGAAGGTTATCCCATTTGGCAGCATTGTCAGATAGGAATATTGTAAAATATTGATATGTAAAATATTATTTAGAGTTTTATATTGTTAATTTAATTGAATAAGCCATATTAGTCCCTGGTGTAACTTTACTGGAGTCAATGGAGTTACCTGGAGATTAATCTGATCCACTGTTTAGATTTACAAAATTATGGTCTCATAGTAGTTTATAATAAGCACACTGGTACTCCTTGACCATAAAGAACAACAATATTGTCTTTATATACTTGTCTTTTCCTTTGTATAATCCTGTTTCCTTTAAATATGTATTTAATTTAAAACTTTACACAAATCTCATGAATCATTTTACTGCATTATCTCTTAATTGAATTTTACAAAGGACTACACTGATTGTTTTCAAGAAAGTGGCTTAGCTTGCTGTAACAAATGTGTAATGTGCCTCATAAAATCAAAATGGGGACTGGAAAACAAGAATGGATATTACCACTACACATCCTGAAAATCTTTTTAAAATGTACAGTAGGAATACAAAACAAGATCTTGAACTGTAGTACTGCCCTAGAATATTATAACATGAATGTGGAAAAATGAAAAAAAATAGGAATAGAGAGTGAGATTTTTTTTTTGCATTGTTCAAAGCTGATGAGATTGAAATATGAAACATGAGTGCCTGAAGTTAATAGGTATTCACATTGAATATAGGCCCCTCTGCCTAATAAATATATCTCTAAACAGAGCATCTCACAGGGAGTCAGTTGAAGTCTGACAAATAATTAAGCCAATTGCAGTGGTTGCTACTTAAAGGAGACAGATTCTGCTTAATGGATATGTGTTCTTGTGACAAACTGGTGCTTAATTCTGGCTATGTTTCTGTCTTCTGTTGGGTCTGTATGTTTACTCCTTTGACAATTCTGTTCAGATTTTTTGAGCTGTGATACAATCAAAAAGTGCTACTGCCTGTTCTTCGCTTGACCTTTCCACATCAACTACATATGCTAGACCAGTGGCCCGTTGGGGTAAGCTACTGGTGGGGCGCCAGACCATTTGTTTTCATTTGCATGGCTGCCCATAGCTTCCAGTGACCGCAGTTCCAGCCAATGGGAGCTGTGGGAAGCAGTGGCCATGCTATATGTGTGACAGTCTCACTATCTTCCCAGACAACAACATCACTACTGCAATAACATTTTTCATTAACTGGGAATTCTGTTTGGTTAAGTAGATCTTACTCTATCTAGCAGTATAATGAGTTGAAAAGATCCCTGCATGGGACTATTTTTTTTAATCCCACTCCCATTCTGCCCCACAATACCCACTCCCACCTGCAGATACCAATTTCTCCAACTTTCCAGTGCATCAATGGCCATCAGGTGGAATGGCTGCTCCTCTTTGTTTCTAACAGCTTTTATAGATCTGTGTCCTTTTACAGTAATTAACCTGGGCACTTGTAGAAGCAGCTGAAAGCAAAGAACAGTACTGGCATCCTAGCAGAAGCTAGCTCTCTGCAGGTCACTCATAAGTCACCAGAAGTCTGTAAACCACAGGTGGGAATAGCTCAAATAGGACATACATTTTTCAGAGTACAATTATGGGACACCCTGGCTATGGCAGGTTACACTGCCAGTATTTACTTCCCAAGAATATCTGATCATTTGGCATTCAAGATATCAATAAAAATGTATATATTGATCTTAGCACAATGGCGTCCTAAGCCATGACTAGGGCTCCGAGGTGCTATTGTAATATAAATAACAAATAATCATAATAATTCTGCCTTCAGTTATGTTCATGCAACTCCACTGATACCCCACTGAGCTGAACTTGGTCCATTAAGTGATTCTTCTGGGTGGGATGGGAGAAACTTAGTCAAATGGATTCTTGCAAAATATTGCAAACCTGTCAAATGAAATTTCTGCTTTTTTAAAAAAATACAAAGAAAAATACATTTAAAATGGGGTTATAGTTTTGCTTTAGACTTGCCTAATTATATATGGTTGAAAATCTGCTATGGTTTTAATCTGGAAATATAAAATGGAAATTATGTATATTTCCTTTTAAAATTAGTTATGCTGTTTAAACCAGCAGAATTCAGGAAACTTCAAGTGATGGGTCAGCTTTCATTCTGATCTCTCAGTTGAACGAAGAAGGTAATCAGTAATTAAACACATTTTTAAAAACAAACACATCCTTCATCTGCATGAAATGGATTTAATTCAGCACTCTGGCCGAGGGGCAGTTTGTAAAATATGTCCTATGGGCTCATTGCGGCAAGGCACTGAAGCACTTTTCCCCCAACCTAAGCAGATGAGGAGTCTCATTGAGGTCAATGGGATTACTCATTTGCTTGAAGTTCAATGTGTGCTTCACCAGTTCTGGGCCTAAGTGCTTAAAACCTTACAGGGGCAAGTCCTGCACGCTTAGTAGAGTACAACACTGAATTGGGGACCGATTTGAAATATATATGCTTCATAGTGTGTTTAGTAGAAATTAACTGATCATTATTACAGCTACATTATTTTTATCTAATAACTGCATAATCTCTCCAGAAGCAAATATAATTATTTCTATGTTTCAAACAATACTTAGTATAAATATAATTAATGTAACATCTACTAGTAACTGAAGTGTCTTGTTCAGATATACTTTTTTTCATATGGCAGCAATGCTTACTGGGATCTATTTAAGGAAAGAAACAATATATTTCTTATGGTAAAAATAAAAGGCTACTCAGTGAACAAGTTCACACGATGAAAAGATGTATTAAAGAACTGACATTTCATATTAATCTCATTTTTCTATTCGGAGAAAGTGGATTTTATTAAAGTTCATTATGGCACTTAGGGTACAGATTCTTCATGAGTTCAAAATTATCCTAAATTTATATCTAAAATAAATTGCAAGATAATTCATCTTGTATTTTACAGTATAAAGAAGCATATTTTAAAAACAAACAAACAAAAAGAGCAACATGCCAAGGCTGCAATTTTATTTGATCTACCGAAAAACAATATTATACTTACCCTTCAGAGAGAGTTGCAGAAGCTGATGATCTCCTGATGGTAATACCTACATAAAGATATCAAAAATAAGACTCCCTGAATCTTGATTTGCTGATACTTTTATACAGTAGTTCCAGTGGAGCATGCATCCTGCAGTTATGTCACAGAATGGTTTACACTGTTCGCGAGAATTCTTTTATTTGCTAAAAGTGTCTCTGTAATGGACAAAGTGGGAGGAGTATCAATATTCATAAAGTGACTCATAAAGACATTTTTTTAACATCTGACTAAATCCATCCATTTTCATTATGGGCTGCAAATGTACCTATAAATGTACCTGTCATTTCAGATATTTTTTCTAATGCAATATCACAGAGCAGTTTTAGATTTGTTAGGTGGTCACTAGAGGGTACTTGTTTACCTATTTGCAATGAACTAATTGCTTTTAATGGATAATCCAAACATGAGTGGGCAAGAATGTAGTCTACTTATTGAGATCCATTGCACTAATAAATGTTTCAAAAAAACAGAATTAGTATATAAAAAGTAGCAGAATGTGATCAATACTTGATGCGATATGGAATAGTAGAAAGAATTGCATGTACTTCCTTTCTGAAACATAAATTGCGCTTTATTTTCTCTATTTTACTTTGAAACTGCACAAAATTACTTGGTTTATTTGAACTAATTCTCTAATGCATTTTAGGCCTCAACTGCTCTACAGAAAGAATCATTCTACACATAACCACTGTCTGATATGATTTTTTGATATGGGAAGAGTTTGTGTGGTTTAGCGCAACTATACAGAACAATATTTCCTAGCACAATCATATTTCAACCATGTTGTCTAGTCACACATACCATACAACACAACTGTATTTGTATTTGTGTAGTCTGGAGAAATTTGGCTAGCAATAGTATATTATACTGCCTCATTTACTGGGTGCCATGATCAAATAATTATGGGAGTTTTTCAAAATATTCCTTCTTCTAACTCATCTTCTGGTTTCAGAGTCCATCAGTTCCAGAGGACATTTTCAAACCAGGGTGTTTGGTGGTTCAGAGTAGTGCATTCTCTAGCTTTGCTGTTTTTACACTTGATTGTATAGAAAGAGGACAAAACAGAAATGTATAAAACACAGTAATCTAATCTAAAAACATAGTAATCTAAAATAATATCTAAAAAGAACGCAACTCCTGACACAAAAGTTCATCTCCTGAGCCTGTTGATTTGTGCCAAATGGTGCTTGATCTGTTGATCAAGTCCAGCTCTACTCACTAGTGGGATAAGTTTGTGACTAAAGCGAACTGAGAATGAATAGCTGGCTCACTTTGAAATGATCAAAACAACTATAAAATTTCTGTGTCTGGATCTTGCCCTAACATTATAGTACTATTCTATCCATAGGCAAGTATCCATTGCTGTGAATAATTGGTATAGGTATGGAATATACTAAGTCAGGGTTTCTCGAACTTCATTGCACTGCGATCCCTTTCTGACAACAAAAATTAATACATGATCCCGGGAAGGGGGACTAAAAGCCTGAGCCTCACTGCACCAGACGGGGGGGCCAAAGCTGAAGCCCAAGCCCCACCACCCTGTGGTAGGGGCCAAAGCTAAAGCTTGAGGCTTTCAGCCCCAAGTGAGGGGCTGTAACCTGAGCCCAATTCATAGACTCATAGACTTTAAGGTCAGAAGAGATGATTATGATTGTCTAGTCTGATGTCCTGCACAACGCAGGCCACAGATTCTCACCCACCCACTCCTGTAACAAACCCCTAACCTATGTCTGAGCTATTGACATCCTCAAACCATGGTTTAAAGACTTCAAGGTGCAGAGAATCCTCCAGCAAGTGACCCGGGCCCCGCGCTGCAGAGGAAGGTGAAAACCCCCTGGGGCCTCTGCCAATCTGCCCTGGAGGAAAATTCCTTCCCGACCCCAAATATGGTGATCAGTTAAACCCTGAGCATGTGGGCAAGACTCACCAGCCAGACACCCAGGAAAGAATTCTCTGTAGTAACTCAGCCAGAGTCGCTTCCACTATCATCCCATCACAGGCCATTGGACATAATTCCACTATAGTCCAAAGATCAACGTAATTGCCAAAATTTAGCGCTTCCCATCTACAGAGGGAGTAGTCACGTCGACGCATCAGGTCCAGAGGGCTTAAAAACAGCCCTGCAGATGTGGCTGTTGGAGAAAGCAGCTCTAGAAGCTGGCTGACTGAGAAGCATGTTGCACTGGGCCATCTGCCCTGAATCAGGGCCCACAGCTGGCCTCGTACAAGAGGCTAGTGTAGCAGGAGCTCCAAACTAGTCTCCCTCTGTGCTGTAGAGGGAGTAAGGGTCTGGCTGCATTGAGCTAGAGCCTAGGGTACCTGAGGGACAGGGCTGGGAAAGGCAGAGGGATGGGAGCTCCAGCCTGGCAAAGCCCCAGGCGCAGGCCTAGTATGAATGGCAAACAAGTTACTGGGGGATTGCAGAGGGCACTAGGGGTAGGGAAAGGTAGGCAGGTCCAAACGCAACCTTTGCCTATGATGCAGTTAGGCTGATACTGTAGTCAGCCAGGAGCGTGTGGGGCTATGATGATGACTGGTGTTAGCCTGATACTGAAGTGAGGTGGGTGATGTGGGTGAGGGTCCCTAGGAGGGGAGACCCTGAGGAAGGGATTACTGGCCAAGGGTGAGGCATCCCCAGATAAAAGAGGCACCAGGTCCCTGGGAGGGACACGGGGGCCACAGCAAGCATGTAAGGCGGATCACCGGCCTGAGGTGTGATCAGAGCTTGGAAAAAAGCTAATTCCGCCTGAGAGGACCAGTGGGAGGTTTGCCTCAGAGTGAGGTCCAACATCTATACCATCCCCTCCATAAACTTCACCAAATGCTGTAGTCTTGAATCAGATATGTCTTATTTTGCCCCCATGCTCCCCTTGGAGCTGCTTCCAGAATGTTCACTCACTGATTGTTAGAAACCTTCATCTAATTTCAAGTCTAAAACTTCCTGATGGCCAGTTTAATATCCATTTCGCTCTTGTGTCTACATTGTTACTGAGCTTAAATTATTCCTCTCCTGCCTGGTATTATCCCTCAGATATATTATAGAGATGCCAATCTAATATGTCGCCGCTCAGCTTCTTTGTGTATATACTAAGCTATAACAAGGCCAAACTCTGAATCTCCTTCAAAGACAGATTATTCGCATTCTCTGTACCTGTTCCATTTTGATTCATCTATTCTTAACTAGGAGACCAGAAACTGAACCACATCTATTTTAGATGATGGGTGCTCACCAGTGCCTTGCTATTAATGGTAACAACCACCATCTTATGTCTACTTTGGGAAATATCTCGCCTGATTGCATTCCAAGACCACATTAGTTTTTTCAGGCCCATATCACATGGCAGCTCTAGTCAATCCTGCGTTCAACATACACCAGGTCCTTCTCCACCTCTTTCTTTCCAAGTGTGGGTTCATCCGAGCTTTTAACAAAAAAATTTTGTTTTAATCCTAAGTGACAAGACCTTGCAGCTTTTCACTTAAATCTCATCCTATAATATTATCCAGTTTTAAAAAGGTCATCCAGATCTTACTGTATTATATCCGGTCTTTTTGTATTGGCAAACTCCAGCTTTGTGTCCATCTGCAAACTTTAGTTAGCACACATCCACTTGTTGTGCCAAGGTCAGTAATAAAAAATAAGATTGGTCCCAAAACTGATCCCTGAGGAACTCTACTAGTAACCTCCTTCTAGCCTGACAGTTCACCTTTCAGTATGACCCATTGTAATCTTTCCTTTAACCAGTTCCTTATCCATCTTTCAATTTTCATATTGATCCCCATCTTTTCCAGTTTAACTAATAATTCCCCATGTGGAACTGTATCAAATGCCTTGCTGAAATCGAGGTAAATTAGATCCACTGTGTTTCCTTTGTTTAAAAAAATCTGTTACCTTCTCAAAGAAGTACATCAGGTTGGTTTAGTATGATCTACCTTTTGTAAAACCATGTTGTATTTTGTCCCAATTACCATTGACCTCAATGTCCTTAACTACTTTCTCCTTCAAAATTTTTTTCAAGATCTTACATACTACAGATGTCAAACTAACAGACCATAGTTACTCAGATCACTTCTTTCTTAAAAATAGGCACTATGTTAGCAATTCTCCAGTCATATGGTAAAACCCCTAAGTTAACAGATTCATTAAAAATTCTTGCTAATGGGCTTGCAATTTCATGTGCCAGTTCCTTTAATATTCGTGGATGAAGATTATCTGGACCCCCCAGTTTCGTCCCATTAAGCTGTTCGAGTTTGCCCAGGGCTGAAGCCGAAGCCTGACCCCCGCAACCCTGGGCAGTGGGGCTCAGACTTTGACTTCAGCCCTGGGCCCCACAAGTCTAATGCCAGCCCTGGCAACCCCATTAAAACAGGGTCATGACCCACTTTGGGGTTCACACCCATAGTTTGTGAACTGCTTCCTAAATGATACACAAATATCTTACACCAAAAATGGTTAACACTACAAATTAAGGAATTTGAGAGGGTGTGGGACTCACAGTTGTAGTAAGGTTATTAATGGAATCTCCTTTCAGTGTTTCCAAATCAAAAATTTTCAGAATTTCTGTTCTGGAAGAAATTCTGAAAATTTGTCTTTTCATTCCAATTTGGAACAAAACCAAATTTTGAAATGTCAGAAATTATTAAATGTTTTGATGTAATGTGGGACAAGAATCTCACTCACCTTCATCATAACACACTGAAATTCTTGAAAATGTTGGTATTTGTGTGGGCAGCTGATATCAATATTAATTAGAGCTGCTTGGAAAATGGAATTTCCATTCCATGAGAATTCTGACATTTCAAAATTTGATTTTGTTTCAAACCTGAAAAGACAAAGTTCAGAATTTCTCATAGGACAGAAAAAATTGGGGAATTCAGCCTACCTGATGTTGCTCTGGTATTAAAGTCAAACCACAACTACTCCAATATGGACAAGTGATCTTCATCTGTCACCTCATTTATCTAAGGCACATGTTCTCCATTACCTGAGCATGTCACAATCTTCATTGTATTTATCCTCAAAATACCCCTGTGTAGTAGGGAAGTATTATCGCCAATTTACAGATGGAGAACTGAGGCATTGAGAGACTAAAAAAAGGTATGTCTACACTATAAGCACTACAGTGACAACACTGCAGTGCAACATCTATGCTGCTGTACTGTAACCACTTGGGCCTTGTCTACACTACACAGTTTTGTCAGCAAAAGGCAGCTTTTGTAGACAAAACAGTGGAGGTGTACTCACTACAATGCTTCTTCCACCAACAAAACTCTCCTGCTTTGCCAGCAAAATAAAACTACCTTGTTGCGAGGCATAGAGCTTTTTGAGGCAAGGTTAGATTGACAAAGCGTCACTGTAGACACTGCATTCATTATGTTGCCTTAAGTGGCCTCCAGGAGTCCCCCCTCATTCCTGACATGCTCAGTCCCTGACCCTAGCAGCCGAACCCAGGCAGGGAGCAGGCCACCACTGCCTCCCAGCCTGGTTTTCTCAAGCAGAAGCATCTCCATCCCACTCCCTGCCCAACTGCCAGGGAGAGCTACCAAATGTGTTGGGAGAAAAAGGCACAGGGAGAGAAGGACAGAGCCCTTCTCCCTCCCACCCCTGGCAGGCCAATCTGGAGGGGGCACTTGACCCTACATGCGCCCCGCAAATATGAGATAGCTGCCCACAGTGCACTGCTCTGTGTCAATGCAAGAGCTGCTGTAGTGGATGTGCTCTGCCAACACAAGGAGCATACTGTAGACATGCAACCGTGGTTTAATTACAGTGGTGGCTGTATGTTGGCATAACTGGCATCGATAAAACTTTGTAGGGTAGACAAGACCTTAGATACTTCTACACTTGAACTGCTACAGCAAAACAGCTGCAGTACTGTAACACTTCAATGTAGACAATACCTCTGCCAACAGGAGTGGTTCTCCCACCAGGTAGGTAATCCAGCTCCCCAAGAGGCGGTAGCTAGGTTAATGGAAGCTGTCTAAACCAGGAGTGAGGTCACAGTAGCTATGTCTCTCAGACTATGTCTTCACTAGGGCGGGTAGCAATCGATTTCTCGGGGATCGATATATCGTGTCTCATCTAGACGCAATATATCGATCCCCAAACGTGCTCCTGTCGACTCCGGAACTCCACTGGAGCGAGCGGCGGTAGCAGAGTTGACAGGGGGAGCCGTGAATGTCGATCCCGCGCCGTGAGGATGGTAGGTAATTCGATCTAAGATACTTCAACTTCAGCTACATTATTCACGTAGCTGAAGTTGCATATCTTAGATCGATTTTTCTCTCTAGTGTAGACCAGCCCTCAGTGTTGTGAATATGTCACACCCATAAGAGACACAATTATGCCAGTGTAAGTCCCCAGTATAGACCAGCCCTTACAATAGTGACACAGTAGTAAATCCACCCATTGAGAGATGGTAAGTAGGTTGACAGAAGAATTCTTCTGTTGAACTAGCAATATTTACAACAGGGCTTATGTCAGCTTAATTACATCTCTCAGGAGTGTGAATTTTTCACATCCCTGAGTGACCTACCTAGGTTAACCTAAGTATTAGCAGTAGAACTAGCTTAGTGATTTGCCCAAGGTCACACAGGAAATCTATTGTGGAGCAGGGAATTGCAAATGCTTTTTCCTATGAGCAGTTCAGGTGCAGCACTAAATGGACATGTCAGAACACAGAGGCAAAAGTGGTGGAATGCTGGAAAACTTGATTAAAGGCACATCAGCGTTAAAAAGTTCAGGGGGGCAGCTTATTGGCATCCTTAAGCATAGAGTCAACTTGAATCTTAAGGCTGCTTTAAACACTTAAAGCACCTTTAACTGCTGAGCTAGATTGAGGCTGCTTTAAGCACTGAACCACTTTGCTATTTGAACTGTCTCCACATTTAAGACTCTCCCTAGATCATATTAAGCACTTAGGATAACTCACTGCTTAAAGACATTTAGTTCGGAATCACCTAATCACTGGAAGCAGCTCAGGGAGAAGGAGGAGGAATCTGCAGGCAGATGGAAGGTTTAGGTTCCAACAATTCAGTCCATAGTCTAAGGGTACTCTTGGATTCCTCACTGAGCTCTCACATTGTAATGACTGTAAGTAACGCTTTCTATAGTCTCTGGCTGGCTATGGTGGACAAAGATTTGGCCTCAGTTATTCACGCCTTCATTATTCTTTGGCTGTGGTACTACAGCAGTGCAATATATCTGGGCATGAAATCTTCAGCGCTTAGGAAATTTCAACTCATACAGAATGCTGCAGCATGTCTCCTCAGCAACACAGGCTATGGCAAACACATTAGACCTGTCCTCCGCTCTCTACAATGACTTCCCACAGAATATTGAATCACATTCAGGTCTCAAGTCTTTATCTTCAAAAAGTTTTCTGGCCTAGGCCCAGAAAATTTAAAAGATCATCTAAAGCTTCGGGACAAAGACTGCGGTCAACAGATTTGCTCCTCTGTTACAACAGAACTCTCAGCAATAAGAATAAAGCTCACCTGTGTGGGAGGTGGGGTGATCTGAGACTGATGAATGAAACTCCCTCAGGAATCTCAAACCATCACAAACCTCATCGCTTTCTGCCCTAAAAGCAAGGCACGTTTCTTTGATCTTGCCTTCTCTGATATAAACACATAAAAAAGATATATTTAATTAACAAATTTAAAAAAAACGAGCCCTACCAAAACAAGACACTCCACTGTACATGCTTCTCCCTCCGTGGAGAGGATAAGAGATCTAATAACACCTGATAGAAATGTAGTCATGTTGCTTAATGCACTGCTGAAAGGTTCTCAGATACTATGGTGAAGTCAACAGATGGTTTTTGAGAATATACTGAACATCAAAACATGCTTGTAGTGTGAAGGGAGGAAGCTAGAGGACAGTAACAGGTTAATAAAAATATCACTGAAGTATTTTCTTTGTTGAAAACTCATTGTGTTTCGATTCAGACTGCTGTATTTACTGAAGGTTAGAGAAAACATACAGAGTTCACACGTATCAAACATTAGCTACACCATCGCATAGGTACAGTAAATAGGTAAAACCATGTGAAAGTTTCTCAACATCACCCTTTATAGAAATGTTTTCAATAAGTGTCGTCATCAAATTAATATCAGGCTGTTCTTTGAACCTATTGTAGCTGGCTTGCTGATTTTTCTTTCACATTTTTTATCTTGCTCTTTCATTCCACACCTCTAATTTTCACTGATGAGAAGTACTGCACTGCATTTGAAAACAAGAGGAAAGAATAATTCTGCTGACAGGCTAAGGGGTATAAATATAAAGAAAACCCCTGTGCAAAGGAAAGCTTAGCACTTGCACTGCAATGGCTTCTGGCTGGATGGGTGGTTCACATAAAAGAAGGAAGTTCTTACATTTTGTTGTAGACTTAGTTAATTAAGACATTGCTGAAGATACACTGCAAACAATTTATTATACACTTGTTTCGTAGACAGATCCTATGTTAATCTTTACTTAGTAGCTTGGAACTACTAATGGGCAAACACTGATATTTGTACACATGGTGAGTAGTACCTTACACCTCAAGCAGTCCAGTTAGACTCAAAGAGCAAGATTCTACTCAATATGTGTAAGGACATCAGTATATGGCCTTAAATTATTAAGGTTTGTTGAAAAAACTATTTCAACCAAATCATTATGGGCCAGGTTCTCTATCCTGGCCAAACTAGGAAAATTAGAGGTGCCTGTTTTAAAAAAACCCTTTGTTTGGTCCATATCCGGCCCCCTGGCATAAATCAAAGCAATCTCAAAATTGTTCCAATGTAGGTTGGCTGCAACAGTCTACTGGTGGCTGTTTCACTCCTCCAACACTGTCTCCACCCTCGGAAGCTGCAAGGGAGGTAGCAAGGTAGCATAGAGCGATTCCAGCAGCTGTACAGTGCATTGGGAACCCTAGTATACTAGGTCCGTTATGGCTGCTTCCATCATGTTTCAGGCCTGTTTATGCCACCAGTCAGGTGTAAAGTGAACAGATTGCAATGGAAAATTTGGCCTTGTTTTCACAACTGAAAAGATCAAATATACAGGACTGATTCCTTTACACACTTGTATTTGTTTCAATACTTACTAAGTTGCTAAATGTTCCCAGATATTATACATTCACTATTAAACAAGTATAATAAATTGTGAGCTTCTTTTCCTTTGAGGCTCATTAATTCATGTTCTGAACTTTCTTTATGTTTACTATGTATTGTATCCCAGACTTATTTTGTATTTGCATTCAGGAATGAAAAATGTTGATAAATAAATACCTGAAGTATGCCCCATTTCAACATGCATGTAAGTGTCATATAAATAAGGCACATAGGTTCATGCAGATGCCATATATCAAAGCATATTATGCAAGAAAATGGCTGAAATCAGAAATGAAAATAGAACTCTAGAAAAGTTGCAGTTGGTTCCTTGATTTTAAATTAGAGAGAAAAACCACTATTTCCTAACACTAACAGTTAGCAAAAGGTGTAGCTTTTATTGGGAATTCTATCTGAACAAATAATGATATAGTAAAGCTAGCCAAATACCTCAAGAAGTGTTCTGTGAATATTCATTAAACCCCCATTTTCTCATGCTTTAGTGGCTGAGAATATGAAGAAATGCTGCCATGCGTTTGGCCCAACTGCAGAATTGGTTTGGGGACTCAGGTCATGTCTAGACTAGGAAATTCTGCCAGAAAAGCTATGTCAGTCAGGGGTCTGATGAGGTGCAATTTGCAATCAACATACTCTACAGGCAGAAGGCCTAGTGTAGACAGCACTTTTGCTAGTATAGTTTATTTCACAGGAAAGGACTGAGGATGCAGAGCTGGAATAAGCTATATTGTCAAATGTACAGTTTTGCCAGCGTATGCTGCAGCCACACTAGCAGCACTTAGCTATTCCTGTAAAGTGCAGTCCTAGGGCAAGTCTACTCTACAAAATTAATTTGACCTAAGTTACCTCGATGTACAGCCACTGCAGTAATTGAATTGGTTTTACATGTCCTCACTACGCTCTTTGTGTTAGCGGCGTGTGTCCTCACCAGGAGCGCTTGAACTGATTTAACTGCCAGTGTGGGGCATTCTGGGATGGTTTCTGAAAGGCAGCATCAGTGGATGCAGCATCTGCACTGAAGTTGCGTTGATCCAGCTACATCGACTTAAGCACCACACCTCCTGCGGAGGTGGACTTATTAAGTTGGGGAAGTGGGTGAGTTATGTCGGTGGGAGCTACATTTTAGTGTAGATGCTTATAAAGTTAGGTTGACATGTCAACCTAACTCTGTAATGTAGACCAGACTCTTGTGTAAATATTGCCTCACTCTCTTTGATTCAGTTAGCAATGGGCCTGTGGGACAATGCCGCAGATTCTCAGATGTAAGCATTTAGTTAAACAATTGTGCTAACTCCCTTTGGTCTCACTGAAGGCTTCATCTCAGGAACTCAAGAAACCAGATCCTCACTCTCAGACTATTTCACACAGTTAGTGGATAATAAAATTCTGTCATTCATGATTTAATGAGGCACCCACGTTTGTATGTGTAACAAAGACCTACCTGAGTAAGTCAGTTGTTCAAAAAGCCTGCAGGTTTTCAAAGCTCACAAGTGAGAAATTTCACACCAAAAGTCTGAGCTTTTTGGGTCTTGTGGCAAAACACATTCAGTCTTCTAAATTGTGTAATAAATTAATACAAAATTTTAGGGAGGCAATTATGTGACACAAAACTGGCAAAACATTTCAAATGAATGTTCATGAACTACTGCCACCCCTTTCTCCCAGCTCTAGTTCTGAATAAGCAGAATTATAAAAAAAAATCACATTAGAAGAAGGGAGGAAATCTGGCAAATAATTGCTTTTAGGTGCCAATGCTACCTCTCCACTTTCTCTTTCTGGTTTAGCCAGTGGGAGATAATAAATCTGATTTTTCATATTTACATATAATTTTTGGTATGTTATCTGGTTAGCTTGTTTCCTCATATTTTTTCTATAAAACAGAAGTAGACAATTGTGTATTATTTCCTCTAAACTGGGATTTTCAAAGGAGCCTAAGGCAGTTGAAATTCAATTAAAGTTAGGTGCCTAACTCCCAAAGCCCTTAAGAAATTACATATCTTTCTACAGTATGCCAGCTTTACATGCTGTACTAAACTTGAAAGTGTCTGTTTTGAGCAGTCACTGTGGTAAATTAATCTCACTGTCTAACTGAGTACAGCAGAAAATACGATGAGATTATTTATTAATACTGAAGTTTTGAACAGCAACTCACAAGTCCTACTAACTCTGGGCTTACATTTCAGACATACCCTAAATAGAACATATGGTTGATAGATGAAATATCAGTGTGGTAAATCATTTGCACTAAGTGTCTTTTGTAGTATAGACCATGCAAACAACATTATTATATGGATTATGTTAGGATTATAAATATTAAGGATGTTCTTGCAAACATCATGAGATGGAACTTTTCCTGTTCAGTTCAGATTAAAAATATAGCAGGAAAAAAAAGGCAACATGAACCAGACCCCAGTCAATTACATAATCAGAGACACAGTTGCACTTTGTTTCAGTGTTCTTTTGGTAATTAACAAAAAATAAAATGATATTTTATTGCACATGGCAAAATTATCAATCTGTACTGTGCATGCCACTTGCATTGAAATGATCCGTGGAAACAGTCATCTTTAGGGGAATAAAATAGGTTTTCCAAAGAGAACATGCTGAATTCAATCAAATTTTTCATTAGATATAAAAAGCAAACACTTTCATAGATGTTGTCTGGACATTTATAGGATTGATTAACAATCTGAAGAAGGAAAGGAAGTTGGACAGGGACACTTATAGAAAAGAAATAGGCGAGAACTGGAGACTTTTCCAACAAAATAATCTCATAATTACAATTTGGTGTTGTTAATGGACCATCTGTTATGTTCAAGAGCCATTATAAAGAGCCAACCTGGAATGAAAGTCACCTCAATATACTCACTACCTTGAAAAAATGTGCTTCCTTAAAAAAAAATGAACCCTAACCATGAAGTGAACTCAATAAATATTATAACAGCACCATTTCCCCTAGCATGTGTAAAGTAGTGTCTGCACTTCCATTATAAATCCTGCCTTTGTTTATATAACCTGTGAATACAATTTTTCTGTGGGTGTTACTCATTATGTAACAGAGATGAGAACAAACCTTTGTTTGTTAGAGTCTAATCCAAAGGAGCCATTTCAGTTTATGAAGATATAGTATGTTATTAAGTACTTAGTTTAAAATCTGGTGTCTTATGTATTTACCCAAGGAAATGCAGTAGCTCAGGGTCCTTCTAGTCTCACAAGTAAACAGTTATGTTTACACACTAGTAGGAAACATATTTTGCCTTTAAAACAAACAGAGGGAAAAAGGTATCTAGTTTGCTATACAGCTGAGCAGACACAATATGAAGCAGTTCTAGATGACTGACACAATCATATAAAAGAAAAAACCCAAACTGCTAAGTGTAAAGGTCTCCAAAAATGCAGAAGAAGAAACATCCAAGCAAGTGAAAGGAATGGATAAAACAAAACAAAGATCTCACCAAAAGAAAAGCAGTAGAAACTCATGAACTTGGGAAGAAGAGAACAGCAAGGGATTGGCTTAGAAGTGGTGAAAGAAAAAGATGGGGGTAATTATATAAAAAAAGGAATTGGCTGGGATGGGGTGGTGGGGAGGCAAAGGAGGAGAAGGAGAGACCTGAACTTTAAAAACATTCTAAGAGGTTCAAACAAGCATATGTCCTAGAAAATAGGTCAAGGTGAATCATGCCCCCTCTCTTTAGATTGCCCAAAGAGATTATTCCACTTAAGTTAGAGGACTTTCTGGAACAATCAATTTTAAAATATGCCTGAAAGAATTAGGTTACTGTAGGTGCTCAGACTCGATGATGAATGCCATAGAAATGCCTGCCCATAAATATAGAATCAATGCAGAGTCCAAGTGAGAAAACAAGACGACTTTGTGGGAGCCAGCCTCACCCTATTATTATGATGTTCCTATGCTGGCACTAGGAAAAACGCACAACATGCAGATCCATTGTTCTTTAATGTAACTAGACCTAATCATTACTTCTTATTTGTACAAAGATAAAGTTCCAGTCATGGCCCTTTTTGGTGCCCTGTTGGGTTAAGCATAATAGAGACACAGAAAGACATGATCTCTGCCTATGAGCTTATAATCTCATTCAAGACAAGATGCAACCAGTGACAGAGAGGACAAGGGTAAGGGTAATAAGAACCTATATCTCCAGAGGCTACCTGCGAGTACCAGTTGATGCTGCTGAATCTGTTAAAAGGGTGGGGACATTTTAAACACTAATAAAAATCAACAATCTTGTATCCCAGCATGATTCTTGCATGTTTAGTTTAAGTTCCTCCAACAGCTAAATACAATTGGGTAATACTGCTGGCACAGAACAGATGCTGTGTTCAGTGGTTGATGAGTAATCCCTAAAAACTGTATATAATTTGCAAATAAGTTTGGAATGTTCCTGGCAGAGTTGGAAGAAGAATAAACAAGTCCTGAATCCGCCAAAACTTGGGGATCGCCTTACAAGTTTTTCCTCCTACCTTAAGTTTCACCCCTTCCCCAGAAAAACTTGTCCTCCAGTTCTGTCCCATGTGGCAGGTGGCTGCACTTCAGCTATTAGCTGTGTCCTATACCCTGACTGCTACTCTGCCTTTGCCTGATATATTCATAATATTTAAAACCAGCAAAGACCATAATGATCATCTATAAATGACCTCCTGCATAGCACAGGCCATAGCATTTCACCACTTTTATATTTTGGTACTCTCTGCCTGTGGGGCCAAGGATCCTACCTTTGATCATCCTTCTCAGCGGGTTGAAAGATGATGTAATAAATATAAAGGATAGATCCTCAGCTAGTGGAAACTGGCATTGCTCAGCTGAAGTCAATGGAGGTAGATTGATTTATACCAACTGAGGATCTAGATCAAGGTGTTGTATTAACCATCTACTTTTGCTTCTTTCACTGCTAATTATTTCTTGCCTCCTAACCTCTCAGACATTTCTGAGATATTAATTACTTTCTACACCAGGTTTCCTACCTTTTATGGAGTATCCATGGGATCTTGGAAGGGAGGATGGAATACACTCTAGTCTAGAAATATCAGGAGAAAATAATGAACCATGAAATATTTCAGTTTGTTGAACTGACACAAAACACTTCGTTTTGAGTCAGTTAAACATTAGACTGCCTTGGCAGTGCTTTGGCTTTTTTTGGGGGGGGGGGAGGGGTGCTTCAGCAGCACCCTGCTCCCCCCATGTGTCCTAATATTTTGTTTTTGGCATCTGGTCACCCTATAGGCCCTTGGCTTCACTTTCTGACTGTGACTCAGATTAACTCTTTGACTTCAGCTTCTGACTTCTGGCTCTAACCCTTAGTCTTGTTCCTGAATCCACCCCATCTAGATCTAGCTCTAATTGGTAAGCCAGACACTTGCTCCAACCATTAGGCCATACCACTCACACCCAGTCACTGACAGGTTCTGATGTTGCATGAAGGCATTGTTACACAGCGATTTGTTCTCCAAAAAAGCTAAGTGCTGAGACTTTGCTGCCTTTGTAGCCGACAACAACTAAGCCATACTAGTCTGCACTGCAGCATAAGTTAAGAAGAATTCTTTGTGTTCAAGTCTGTCTGTGTCAGACCATGTTTTTCTCCAATATTTTGCTTCCTTCCCATTTTTGTCTTAGGTTGGCAGGCAAAATGTGAGGATCCGTGCAGGCAGTGGGTTTAGATGAAATGCTTTGTTGCCAAAGTACTTATTGTACTTGCCAGTTGTACAATTGAATGTCTTTGTTAAATTCTACTATTCCATAATCTCTTGATTGAGAGAAATATCCCACTAGTGAATGTCAGACTTTGGCAGGGTGCAGAAGTATTTGGAGGTAAACCTTGGTGACAGCTTCTTCCCATTTTGATAGGATAGGCGAGGTTATGCTGTGCACGTGAAGGAGGAAGTGGCCTGTCCCAGGGAAAAGGGTAGTTCTTATGCTCCACACATCTTGGAGTGGATTCTAGAGTTCAGTGCAGGTGTTCCTTCAAGAGATTACCTGTATGAAATCAAAGATGCAGAGGCTGAATGTGAGATTTTTGTGCTGCTGTGTCCAAGATATTGTCTGCAGGATAATGAGTCATAAGAATCTCAATATTATGTCAGATAATGCATCAGCCGGCTCTTCAGTTTTGTCTGGAGGCCTAAAGATAGCAGGCTGCCCAAATTTGATCAGTTGTTGATCTCCAAAGTTAGATGAACGTATGCAAAATATTTTGTGTTGAGCGAATCTTCCCTGTGCTTGAACCTGGAAGAAAGGAGGATGGCTGTCCTAATTCCAGATTATTTTTTCCCTGGGATCCTCCACCTATAACTAATATTTTCTACAGGGATACAAAACCTAATGTTCCAAAGTTGTTTCCTTTGAGAGGGGAACTCTAACTTCAAACTGGCACAAGAATATATACTTTTTTGCTTCAATTATTGCTACATTCATGAATATGGCCTGACATTTGATAAGTCCCACTTCAGATCAATCATTTAGCAAACAGACTTTTGAAATGTGCATGTTGAAGACATGTTATTCCAGAAATATCGGTTTTCTGTACACTCACAGAGAGAATGACAGAGATTTCCCCAATATATATATTTAACATTATTTTGTATTGATTTAATTTCTTTATGGCTGTTCAAGCATGAAAGACAGTATATTAAAGGCCAGCAATTTAGCATTTGTAGCTTATTTTTTAAAGTGTTCATAATTCTGATCATATTGCATGTGTCTATTCCATTCTCAAATCCTTTCCCCATTTATATTTGGTTTTAGATAGATCTTCATTTTTCCACATTAAAATTATTATATATTTGTAACTCCAGCACTTTCTGTTGCAATGGGGGAAAAGGATAAGTTTACATTCTAATGAATTTAACATGAGTACATTGAATGCTTCCTTGACTACTTTCCTTGCCAAAGAGAGTCTAATTTGAAGGAAAACAAAGATAATATAATTTAGGCATATTGAATTTATTTAAAGGAAATAATGATTTCTCTGAATAATCATCATTTTAGTGTCATTGCTCCACCTCATTTGCAACTAGTAGACACCAGGCTAGGAGTTAGAATTCATTCAGAGGCACTATGTTGACTCTTATTATAGCACTTGTTTTCCCTTTGACATAATGGCAAGACAATGAGTGTAGTTCAGTGTTCTGGAGATTTAACCTCTGATGTTTTTTTCTGATTAATAATTACCTTTTACATTTATCGATTGGCTTTTCTTCTGAAGATTCCAATATGCTTTACAACAAATATAGTATGCATACACGAATCACTTCATGCATCTCTGCATTGAAAAATGGCAGTTGTTTAATAGCACACAGAAGTAACCCTGTACACAGTAGAATGCTATATGAATTTGAAACTACTCTTTCATATTTCCAAACCAGAAATTATGTACCACTTGTAATAGGCCCATATAGCATTCAAATTTTACGTCTGCGGCAGAGACCAGTACCAGCAACTGTAGTCATCCATCTCCAGTGCAGAGCTCCAGTGTTTGAGAGTGGTAGCCAAGAGACACCATCTCAGCATGCTGCCAGCTGGCCAGAAGCTAACACTGAGATACTGAATTATCTCTGGTGTAAGGCAAGCAGAGCCCATGATTACAGGAACAAGAACTAGAATGCCAAGCAACATAAGATTTCAGAAAAGCTGGCAGAACACAGAATCCACCGACAGGACCTCCATGCTGGGGTAAAAAAAACAAAGAGATTAAGATGCTCTGTCAGAAGGCAAAAGACCAGAACTCCCACCCTGGTAATTCCCTGAAAATGTACCCATTCTACCATGAGGTCAATGAGGTCATTAGCAGCACCCCAAGCAGTCCCCAATTTCACACTAGACCCCAGAGGATTCTGATGCAAGCCAAGTGTAGCTGGTGCTTCCTGCTCCTGATCTCAGCTAGTCCTATCTTGGCCTGGAGTCCCAAACCCTGTTTAGGACCTGAATATACTTCCCCATGTACACCAAGTGCTTATCACTGTGCGGTTCAACTGGTTTTGGGGCACCTTTGGAACTTGTGACCGGTGAATTGAGCAACAGCCTTTTTAAAACAAAGTATTTGCATTTAGCAGTCAGAACAAAACATTAAGAAAAAAAACAGATTTTAAAACAAACAGGCTTGTGTGCACAGTCTTATCTTACCTAAAATACTGCTATCCCATTATGACTACCCTGGCATACTTATATTCTTCAGACACCCTCATGGATTTTAGTGTCTGGATCTGTCTTCCAGTCTGGTTCTCTCCTACCTTTTGAAGGCTATAAGGGTTCTTCATTCTCCAGGAGGCTTTAAGTTATTGACGGCTTTGATTTCTCTTGGTCAAACCAGTTGCATTGGTAGTCTGAGGGAATGAGGTAAAGTCATGAGTTAGTAGTTCTGGTTTTATCCATTAATCACTCTTAAATGGAAGCTGTTAGATGACCGTCTTAAAACATCTTCTCCTCCCTGCCTGGATTGTCCCAGAAAGTCCCGTGTTAGGAAGCTTTTAAACAAATATTTGTACAGAAATGTCATGCAAGTGACAGATCCAGATACAGGTTTAATGGTTACAAAAGAGCACTTCCATATTTGCCACACTGTGCTTCAGAGATTTTTTTTTTAAGTCACAGGTCTAAGAATAGATGAAGCTATCATGGAATGTTTGTAACATATGTGGCAGCAGCAAGTATGAATTGCTAAGTAAAGTGAAAGTCATGAAACAAAAGAAGCAAGCAATTTTATTGCACTTTAATTAATGCTTTTCATTCAAGTCTTTACCAAAGTCATGTTATCAGTTAAATGAGACGCATTTAAAAATACTGTGTGGTGAAATAAGATCAGGAACATTTAGTGTCTCTCTTTTCCCCCATTTTTACCTTGGTCCATGAGTACACCACACCAAGTACGTCTATAAACAGTTTAGTTCTGCTGTAAACTGAAGAAGTGAAATGTGATATGTTATTTCCTTTTGTGTATATACACAGAATGGAAGTGGAATAAATGATGTATTTTTAAAGGTTTTAATTTCTTGCATGTTATACTGTATAAGAAGTATCCGCCCTATCCCTACAACCGCAGGTTGGACTCAAGTGCCAAAGCTCAGGATATCTTCAAGCTGCGAACATTTTTTCTTTGTTTTCTTTTTGTTTTTTTTACAGTTATCAAACTACTAAGTCCCTTCTTGAATCTTGGGCGTCTGAACATAGTAACAAATCATTCAATTTTAATTGTATATGTTTTGTTTTTTGTAATATGTAACTTTTCCTTTACTATACTGTATGTTTGTTTACCCAAATACACTTTTTTTAAAAAAAAGGGAAAATATCTTAAGTTTTGCTGCTAATGCAAAAAGACTCACTCCAAAAATTCACACACCAAAGACAGACACAGCTATTTCCAGTTTTCTGGACAGTAAAAGCAAATAGGATTTTCCTGTACTGTAATTTAAAACTACCACTAGAAGGCATCTGAAGCACTGTGTGCACCTGCATATAGTGTGTGCGTGGTAGAAGAGACATGAAAGAAAACTCTACATTTCAGACTTTAAAACCTAGGAGATATTTTGAATCAGCAAAAGCCTGGTGGCTGCAGTCTTATATGCACCATTAAGGAAACAACAGAAGTGGAAGCCACAGAACTTTAGTTATTAACTTTTTATTGATGTTTTTATATTGTCAGAGAACTCAAACCTTCAAAATGAGTGGATTCAAAACACTTTATCACCCTTACTTTCGGATGAATAATCTTTGCATTTCAAAGTAGCTGTCTTTTTCAAAGGCTAGACAAGAAGAGAAAATAGGTTTACGGTAAAACAGCTTTCACTCAAGATATGCTAAAGCAACTTCAATCATTTAGAAGCTGATACTGTAAAGAAATGGGGCATCCACTATGCTTTCAGCAAGAGCAAAGGAACGCTTTGGCCATTAAAACCTATTTTATTTTATTGAAAGGGAACATTAACCAGGACACCATAGTTATCACTTCTCATACCTGTATAAGATAATGTCACTTTCTACAGCTATCAAATCTGACACCTTTCACATAGAAGATAGAAGCAGATGAGACAAAAAAAAGCACACGTGAGCACGCACACACACCTGCAGTGGGGGAGGTGATTGATTAGGAAAGTTGCTTGTGCAAGCTGGTGGTGTGTTTGCATAATAGTGGTATGACTGATTAGTTAGCCGGACTGATGTGGTGGTTCAGCAAAGCATGGTTGCTGTGAACAGAGCAAACTCTTCAACATGATCCCCAACTAACAATACACCTCCCTAAAGACTCCCCAAACTGTCATATTTCCCATGCCTTTACCTAGCGCTCCCCTGGAAATTCATAGATCATAACAGACTCACACAGGTTGTCAACACCATACAGTCTGAAGCACAGGGACTGCTAATGTGGGCGGCACCTGAACAGACACAGAATGGGTAGGGGATGGAAGGAAGCTTCATGCGTGCTCTTGTGTGGGGCTGGGGCTGCTCACAATCTGAGCCTAAAAAAAGATATAAAAATACCAAACTAGATATACCTTAGTTATTTTTATTAAACAGTAAAAACCAAACTCAATCCAATGGTAATGCTTCTAGCAGCAAAAATTGTTATAAACCTCTGGTGTAAATTTCATTACACAGTATATAAAAACAGCATTAAGTGACAGTCAACCTTCACTGAGACACAGCACATCAGCTCATTACTAATCAAATGCTCCCATAGGAGCCAAGTAAATATTTGCAGACAATCTTCCTGTGTTGAATAAACCAAAAATAAAAATAGAGGGGAAGCTGCAATCTAGACTGTTAGAAAAGACTCCAAAGTCTATAATTACACAAATCAGCCAGGAGGAGTCACACCTCCATCTGACACCCACTGAAGTCCTAACTTAGCAAAAGTATTCAAATATCTGCTAAGTTTTAAATGTGTTTAAGTCCACCCCTATTTAACAAAGTACTATAATGTTATGCAGGGAAAGAACATTTTCAAATCTCACCTAATTCTGGGTTTATTAGGCTGGATAAATAATCTTGCAATCTGGGTAAATAATATTTTAACCAATTTATAAAAGAAATTAAGCGGGAATTTGTACACAGGGATGGCTCTTTTCCCAACTTCTAAGTGTTTAAACCTGTCTCAAGGGAGTAATTTAAGGTTTCCAGCAAAAATAGAGAAATCGATCCACAAATGGTTTGATTTCTGACCCAGTTTCAGGAAAGCACTTAAGCATGTGCTTAATTTTAAGCACATTACTAATGCCACTGATTTCAAAACAAGGGATATGTTTAAATATCTCATTGCATTGCGGCCTGAAGTCCATTCAAATTAATGGCAAAATGCCTATTTATTCTACTGGTAGCATGACTGTGTTTTCTTGTAGTTATATTCAAAAGGAACTACAGTCCATCTCCTTTTCCTGTTATGCTTCTCAAGGTCTTTTCAAATTTCATGCACATTGGTTGGCTTTGTCCAATTATAATAATACTTGGTCTCTTTTGGCAAGTATGTCTTTTCTAAAAATGTAAACCATCTTCCCTGACTATTATATGAGAAATGAAACTGTTATAAATGTCATCAATTCCCTCATGATCTCTTTAGGACTCAGAATAAGGGGCCAGACTCTCCCCTACATTCTGACTCCTCTGCAGAAAGGCTGGAATGCAGCTGACCAGGCCAGCTGAGAATTCTCTTAGCACAGGGAAGCTCTTAGATTGTGCAGAGCCAGCACACTTGGACTAGCATCACCTCAAAATGCAGATTTGGTGTAAGACAAGGGAAGGCATAGGTATGATTGGATTATAGTGCACTCTGACAATCCACTGGTGGTGTACAGTGTCTTGGGCTGGGGCGGAGTGGTCCAGAGAATTAGGGAGCTGTAACTGGCTCCATGACATCTGCACCCCCATGCTGAGCATAAAACAGCATAGCGGGTTGTCTGGGGATTTAGTTATGTCATTGGTTAAGACACTCATATTGAAAAGTCAGCATTCACCAATGCAGCCACATGGTGGTTTGCAATAGATCTCTATCCAAAGTATAAGGCGATAACTGTGGTGTGGCCAGCTGATCCTCTGTGGTAACTCCTGGTCAGTGATGCCATTTTACTTATGTTCTGTTCTATTATATAAATTTTATTTTAGCAAGTCACAAGTGGCAACTACACAGGTAGCTAGCTCCTCAGCATAGCACCATTGAAGCCAGTGGAGCCAATTTACACAAATTGATTGTCTGGACCTCTATTTTTACCAGTCATTTCCCATTGTAGCCACAACTTCTAGACTGACAAATAAATAGTATCCTTAAGTTTGGTTCTTAAGTCTCTTTTGGCCCTCTGAAAGGGTTCTTCCCCAACTATATAGTCTTGACCTCTGTCTTTCTCAGCTGTTTCTTCAAATAATTTGCCCTAAAATTCTTGTTTGAGGTTGAAATTACTAAGAAGAGTTCTAATTCTATTTACTCTTAGGCAGACCGTATCCAAAAGTATACCATGTAACCCTACAGTTCTGAAGAGGACTTCCAAGGGGACAAGGCAAGCACAATCTGGTAACGTGAAACACAAGGGAAGGTTTTCCTTCTATTTTCATAGATTCATAGATTCATAGACTCTAGGACTGGAAGGGACCTCGAGAGGTCATCGAGTCCAGTCCCCTGCCCTCATGGCAGGACCAAATACTGTCTAGACCATCCCTGATAGACATTTATCTAACCTACTCTTAAATATCTCCAGAGATGGAGATTCCACAACCTCCCTAGGCAATTTATTCCAGTGTTTAACTACCCTGACAGTTAGGAACTTTTTCCTAATGTCCAACCTAAATCTCCCTTGCTGCAGTTTAAGCCCATTGCTTCTTGTTCTATCATTAGAGGCTAAGGTGAACAAGTTTTCTCCCTCCTCCTGATGACACCCTTTTAGATACCTGAAAACTGCTATCATGTCCCCTCTCAGTCTTCTCTTTTCCAAACTAAATAAACCCAATTCTTTCAGCCTTCCTTCATAGGTCATGTTCTCAAGACCTTTAATCATTCTTGTTGCTCTTCTCTGGACCCTCTCCAATTTCTCCACATCTTTCTTGAAATGCGGTGCCCGGAACTGGACACAATACTCCAGTTGAGGCCTAACCAGCGCAGAGTAGAGCGGAAGAATGACTTCTCGTGTCTTGTTTACAACACACCTGTTAATGCATCCCAGAATCACGTTTGCTTTTTTTGCAACAGTATCACACTGTTGACTCATATTTAGCTTGTGGTCCACTATGACCCCTAGATCTCTTTCTGCCATACTCCTTCCTAGACAGTCTCTTCCCATTCTGTATGTGTGAAACTGATTGTTCCTTCCTAAGTGGAGCACTTTGCATTTGTCTTTATTGAACTTCATCCGGTTTACCTCAGACCATTTCTCCAATTTGTCCAGATCATTTTGAATTTTGACCCTGTCCTCCAAAGCAGTTGCAATCCCTTCCAGTTTGGTATGTCTGCAAACTTAATAAGTGTACTTTCTATGCCAACATCTAAGTCATTGATGAAGATATTGAACAGAGCCGGTCCAAAAATTGTCTGGGTCTACTAAATTTAATTGGGTTCGGCCTCTTGGAACTTCCTGTGAAGTTCGGAAACAAATTATAAGCATTAGACATTGACATTCTCCCCTTCCCGCCCCCCACATACACATCATGCAGAAATTTAAATTTTGCAGAGTTTTTCAAAACTGATAAATTTAGTCAGTGTTCAAAATCTGGTATATTTCTGTGGGAAAAAAACTGTAGAAAAGCCAGAAAGAGTGAAATATCACCATAGCACAAATTTGCAAGCTAGTGCATTCTTTAGGCTCCTGAACTCTATAAGGCAGGAATGTTAGAGCTGGTCGGGAATTTGCTGACAAAAAATTGTTGGAAAATGTTAATTTGTCAAAACAGGAATTGTTGGGTCAGTTTTGATAATCTTCCAATCCTAAATTATTTTTGAAATTGTCTTGTTTTGACATTTTTGAAACAAAAAAGTTTAATTTTCTGGTTCAGAATGACCTTTCATTTCAAAATTTTACTGAATTTATAAGAAAGAAAAGTTCTTAAAAAGTCAAAGTTGAAATGAAGCATTTCAAAATTATCAAAGGAAAATGTTTTGATTGACTCGATTTGAAGTTCAGATTATCAATTCATGGAAATTTCAGATTTCAATCTTTCATCCCAATTTGTGATAAAAAAACCTTCAAGACCTTGTGAAATGGCAAAACCATTACTTGCCCAGCTCTATCCAGCCACTTCAAAGGATGAGGTGGGGAAAATCAGTTGAGAGGTATGGGTGCAAACTGGATACAAAATTCACAGGAGTGATGAAAAGCGGGTAGTATTAAAGTGGGCAATAAATATAGTGAAAAGAAATAAATTACATGGTGTAGTGAGGCAGTGTGGCTCCCCTCCTCCCCAGGGAGGGTCGAGTCCCGTCAGGCACCTAAGGGGGCGTGGCCACAGAGCAGTGAGCCCGCCCCTCAGAGGGTTAGGAGGTGACCCAGAAGTATAAAAGCCAGCCATCAGCACTCAGTTGGAGCCCAGCCACCATCAGGAGCAGATCTGCCGGAGGGTGCTCGTGACTGGGACACCGCTGAGGCCCGGGGCCGGTGCCCTGATTGGCTGGAGCCTCCCCGTGCCCGCTACAATGAGGAGCTGCTGGAGCCACCCCGTCCCTGCTGCTACCCTGAGGAACCCCCGGACCAGGCCTGGCCGGACTTCCCAAAGGTACTGCCGGACCTACCGCCCAGCCCTAGCCGGGAGGAGCCCATGCTACTAGACTTCCCAGGAGCTGACACCACAGGTCAGGTAAACCCAGAGGGGGAGATTGGAAGTAGCCCGGGGGCAGCTGACTCCAGTCAGGCTGCAAGTATACCTGAACCCATGTCAGTGTGTTGTGGTCAGGACCTCACTGACCGTCAGCGGTGATAGCCTCTACTAGGGACCCCGGGCTGGAACGCAGTGGAGTGGGTGGGCCTGCGTTCCCCCTGCCACCTGTACCCGGGTGGCAGAATCCCCCTCTCTCTGGCCTAAGGAGGCCATTTAGTCTACTGGTGACTGCTCAACCCTGAGCCAGGAGGGACTGAGCGATTGTAACTGTGTGTTTGGTGCCCCACCCAAACCAAGGGCTGGGCCCCTTTAACTGTGTCACTGCTCGGTCCTGCCTAAAGGGCCCGAGCCACCTGAACTGTTGACTGCTCAACCCTGAGTCACGAGGGCCTGAGCCTCTATAACTTTGTATTCATTGCCCCGCCCTACAGCAGAAGGATGGAGCTCAAGCGACTGTGCAGCGGCGTTCAGCCCTGAAGACAGAGGCTGCCTCAGACGACGTGTCGAGGCCGGTGTGGCTCCCCTCCTCCCCAGGGAGGGTCGAGCCCTGGCCGTGCACCTTTACACATGGGTGCAAATAATTTAACTTCTACCAACACATTTACATTGTATGTTGTGCAGAGAGTTACAATACTTAACTTATTTGAACTTTGAAGCACCTTACAAACACTTAGTAATCCTCATACAGTTATGAGATAGATAACAATTGTTAGCCTTTGCACTGCACATATCCAACGAGCTGTCACACTTCTTGGGCAGAGACCCATGTTTCTCTCCCTCCTGAGTCAGATATTCCCAGGCTGCAAAGTTCTCTGTTTATGCTTTGAATTTCTCACCAACACAAACTGCCTCAATAGGCCTGATTTGCCTTCTCCTCAGAAGCTATGAACTGCTGTGACAGGATCACTGGGATACAACTTGGAACTGTGGGACCACTGCCTGGGCTATCTCTCAATTTTTTGCCACTGAAAAGCAGCAAACCCCTCCAGACACCGTTATCACTCAGCCACCGGTATGCAGAGACTCACCCAGCTAAGTGGCATGAATGCTCTCCAAGCCATTTATAAACTATAGAGGGAGACACCAGCAAATCCTTCCAGCCCCCAGCCTTGTACCCCCAGAAATGTACCATCTTACACTGCTCAAGACCGTCTCTTGAACAATGCAAGCTCATTAATTAGTTTGCCACTTTGTCTAAGTATAGTGGCCATGCACCAGCCTTTGTAATCTGAGCAGGTTCCCCAAGCACTTTTGACAAATTCATGGTAAGGACAAAATGTTAAAATAAGTTTATTAACTACAGATAGATTTTAAATGATTACAAGTGGTAGGCATAAAAGTCAGAGATAGTTACTTAAGAAAAAAAAAGTCACACATTCTAAATCCTAAACTTTCAGACTAAGCAGGATTTGAATCAAATACCTTTTTTCAACCCAGTGGATGTTACAGGCAGATTACAGTTCTTAATACACAGGCTGAATTTCCTTCTCAGTCTGGGACCAGTCTCAGTTCTAAGTCTTTGTCTTCCCAGAGTTCTTGTTGCCTTCAGAGTAGGTGGCAGCAGGAGAGAGGTGGTCTTGTTATGACACTTCCCCTTATTTTATACTCTCAATTCATGTCCCAGGAAGATACCCAGACATGTCCTGGTGGGCCTTGCTGAGTTACAGACTTGCACAATCCCTAATGTGTGGTGCTTGCGCAACTGTCTCTTACAGAATTGTAAATCTCTTGTTTATAATTCCCCTGGTAGTCAATGGCTCATGATGGTCGCTTTTGGGTGTGGGTCACATGGACCCACACCCAAATGCAGCGAGAGTCTCCAGGACACAATATATTTCAGTAACTACTATATCACAGAACATCATAATTCCATATACTATGATGGTACACATATTTTGACAGAACAATGAGTTTTAGCAGATACCTTTCATATGATACCTTGCAAGGTATGCTTTGTATGAGATATCACAACCAGATACAAATGATGAATATGGGGGTTACAGAGCGCTATTTTAAGGTACAATATGTCACAACTACCTAAATTACCCACAGTTGTCACCATAAAGTTCTAAGTGTAGTGGGAGAGGTTTAGGTTGGATATTAGGAAAAATTTTCACTAGGAGGGTGGTGAAGTACTGGAATGGGTTACCTAGAGAAGTGGTGGAATCTCCTTCCTTAGAGGTTTTTAAGGTCAGGCTTGACAAAGCCCTGGCTGGGATGATTTAGTTGGGGGATTGGTCCTGCTTTGAGCAGGGGGTTGGACTAGATGACCCGAGGTCCCTTTGTACCCTGATATTTTGTGAGGCTATGATTTATTCTTAATGTAAAAGCATTACAGAGAAAACATTAAAACAATAAAGAACCTGAATGAATTTTAATAAACTGAGATCATCCGCCAACTCCAGCAAGTAAACTGTCCTTCAAACCCTACAGAGGGGTTTTCCTTTGGCTACAGGTTCACAACTCCTTTTGTCTTGCTCAGAACAAGAACACCCATGAATCTTAGAGTTCCTCTTTTATGCCTTTTGGGCCTTTTCATCCAGGGAATAAATGATTTGTAGACAAAGGTCTCCTCCCAGGGCGAAGCTTCAAGAGATCAGATCTGGAAATGGGCATTTGCATTCTCCTCCTTGCAAGTATTTTCTAGGAAACCTACTTGTTGCATAGTGGAAGTAGAGATCAAAAGGATGAAATTTAACAAGGTTTTATTTAGACAACCACTACGCATCTTCAGAAATAATTGCAACAGTTGTGCCTGACCACAGCTGTGACACACACACACACACACACCCTGCTTCTTGCATGCAACACCGGATCTAGCAACACCACATTTCCCCTTATCTTAGGAACAAACCCAATCTTACAAATAACCAAAACACCCATGAAGTAATTAGCAAATAACTAAGAAGAAATGGTTATGTAACTATAATTAAACTACTAATTATAACAAAAGACTAATCTCTTTCAGTTAATAATTACATAAGTCTCTAGTCCATACAGGTGGCTGTCTGACTCTGACAGCATGTCTGTCAGACCCAATACTGTCAGTGGCAAAATAAAATCATCTAAACTAGTTAGACTATCTGAAACATATCTGCTTTGTTCATGGTAAGTAAGTGCAAGATGAATAGCATTTTGTAACCAAGCATCTGACAGTTTGAAAATTCTTATAAAAAGGACCATGCACTTACAATGGAGATGTGAACCTGGGTGCTCCTTTTTTGTAAGATGTTAAGTTTTTGTACTCGTATAAACAAACTGCATTTGAATTTCAGTGCCTTGGCGTTTATCTGTAGACATCTTATATTTTTGGTGTTTCTGTTTAACCATTGGTCTTATCTGGCTGCATGGATATATCAGATGTAGGCCCAGTAATCCAGCAATATTTAATTTAGTCTCTATCATGCAATAATTCAGCAAGTGACTTGTGTTGTGCCATGGCACATAGCCCTGTCAATCTGTAAGATATCAGTAGTGAAGGTTGTCCACACTTTTCTTTCCAACATAGCTGTCTGCAGACTATCTTCCAAACTTCTTTTAAATTGTTCAATTTCTCCATTAGCGTGAAGGTAATATGTGGATGATCTTCTATGTCTAATATTCCTCTGTGCCAGAAAGTTTCAAATTCCAATGAGGTATATTGCATTCCACTGTCAGATGCTAATCCTTTGGGGCTCCCTTTTCTGCTAAAGGCTGACAAAAACTTGATCACTGTAGCAGAGGTAATCTGTGACAAACACCACCTCCTTCCATTTACTGAAGTAGGGTGATAGCATAGCAACAGTCACAGGGTGCCTTGTTGACTGGACTTACAGTATCAATGTCAACCTTTTCCCATGCCGCATCTTCAAGAAGAAGAGTCTGTAAGGGTCGCACATGCATCACCACCTTCTTATCACGTAATTGGCAAGCATTAGGATGCTGTTAGGGTCACCACTTTGTCACCACTATCAGTGGGACCCATTCAGATAATGCAAGCTCTTCAATACCACTATTCTGTACTCATTTTTTAAGTTCTTGCAATACAGCGTTCCTAACTGAGAGTGGTAGATGGTGCAACTTCTGTCATACAAGTGTCACATTAGGTGAAAGTTTAATTTTGTGAATAAATCCAAATGCACAACCAAGGGCCTCCTCTGTAGCATCTTTGTTAAAGGTGGAGCCTGGAGTATGTGTCGTAGTGGTGCCAGATGGGGTAGAGGCAATGTGCCCATTGACTAACTGCATGGTCAGTGCAGCAAACAAATCTGTGCCTGATGTTATTGTTTGAGTGTGAATGGAAGCAGGAGGGAAGCCTTAGGGCAGTAGAATTAATGTTGGACATCAGTTCAGCAGTTTCTATACAGCCTGAATCTATTTACTTGCAATAGTTTGGCCATGTGCCACTTACTGAACGAAGCTTAGACTTAGTGTGCTACTTGATGAGCCCCATTCGTGTCTTTGGTTGCTTCTCTGTAACTGACTTTTAATACATACTGCATACTGGCAGAATTCTATATCATTCAGGGTCAGGAAAGCCCTCCTCATTGCCAGTGTGTTGAGTAGTGGGAGTCAAGACTGAAAGGGTGAAATCCAGGTAGGATTTATTTAGAACCACCATGCAGATCCAGAAGCAGTTGCATCAGTAGTCCCTGACTCTCTCTCACATGCACTTTTCTTGCTAGTTTTTAACTAACTCAAAGACTACAATTCCCAGTATGCCACACTGGATCTAGCAACACCACACTACTCAACTAACAGTTCGTTCTGATTTTACCCAATTGTTTAAAAAAGAGTCCTTTAAATTGCATAACACTTCCTAAGGTTTACATTCTTCACATCTCCTAGACAAGTTACATGCCGTCCTACAGTAACATATACACATTTGCATTTTTAATACAATGAGCTTCTACATCTTACTGAATTAAGTCTCTTAACACAATTCCATATGGTTTGTCCAGGTTATTTCAAGAAATTGCCATAGGCCTATTTTAAAGACTGCTTATCTGAGATACTGAGGTTAAGTGACTTTTCCAAGGCCACAGAGGGAATCTGTTTCACAGCAAATATTACAACTCTGTGTAAGGATGTGGGAAGTTTGGCCTAGCAGTCACAGATGGGCTGGAGTCCACAAGTAAGAAGCAGTAGTCAGTGAGCAGGAGTCAGAGGAATTGCTAGAGCTGAGGTCAGAGACCAGAGGTAGTACCACACCAGAGCCAGGATGCAAGAGTTGGGGTCATAATCAGGCTGGGATCGGAGATCAGGCAACAAGGTGAAGTCTGAAGTTGCAGCAGGCCCAGAGTCTGCCTGGCTGCCCAGACAACCTCCTGGGCCACCCTCCAGGTTTAGATAGGGCACTGGGCCAGTCAGAGGGCTGTGGGGTACTATTACTCTGTGTCCCTTGGGTGGTACTTCCCATGATGCTTATTCTCCAAAGTGTCCCTGGCTGTGGCTCTACATGCCTCCCGGTGGCTCTGGGGGACTGTCAGCCATCCAAGGCTCTGTAGACCAGCATTCTAGTCCACAGATCCTTACATTCTGGAGCATATGGCTCTCAGCTTAGACTATTCCTTCTGTGAGGTTAATTTCACTGTGACAGGGCTGGGACTTACTACTGTGGAGCCTCCCACTGGTCACTCTTGGAATTAGCTCAGCCCATGGGGAGTGCCCTCTGCTGGTGGTGTCCTATCCATCGTTGGTTCTCTGCCGGTGTCTGGACCCAAATTGCTCCCTGCTCAGCAACATCCTTTTCAGGCCACTGCCCTCCGGTAGTGCCCCCTAGTCCATCCTCACCCCCTTCCATGGGGGGGGCATTAACAGCAGTCTTTCTCTGCACCCCAACCACAGTGATCAACCACACCCCAAAATCTAACTCCTTGTATCAGGGGTCTGATGCAGTCCACTACTGCCATATCCAATGGCTAGGTGTACATGCAAGGAGGACAAGGGGGACCCAGACTCACCCTCCACACTGGGTCCCAACCCAGGGACTCTTTGGCAGCAGCCTTCCTGCTCTCCTTCTCTCCCCTTGTGTGTCTCTCTCCCTGGGCCACTTCCCCTTCAGCCCCTTTGCACCGGCTAGGCCCTTCCTCAGGGCCTGCAGCCTGGCAGGTAGCAGATTGGAGTTCCCATCTGCTCCCCCTAGCCTGCCCAGCACTATGCTGCGCTGTCCCAGGTGCTAGACTCCTCATGCAAGAGATAGACCTTCACCCTTTGAAGGCCTGGGAGAGACTACTTGCTTGTCGCCTAGGCAGCCTTTATATAGGACCTGGCCTAGCTCTGACTGACCTGCCTCTAATCTTGGCCCTGATTGGCTCTCAGTAGGCCTTTCCCTGATTGGCTGCCGGTCTGCGCAGCCGCTCTGGCCTACTTTAGCCCCCTCTCGCATAGGGGTGGAGCAGCTGCCCCACCACATTCACTTTTTTAGAGAAAGTAACTATGAAAACTAAAATGACTGGACTTGCTTCATTCCACCACTTGGGAGCCATCCCTGGCATGTGAAAATAACTCATGGATTCTACTTTCATCTGCTCATCTGATGTACACATTCTCTCTTTTCAATCATATAATAGAATATTTAAAATTTCAATTTACCACTAGACTAAGATATTTACCCAAGCGCCAGGTGTAGTGCACTAATGGATTGCGGTAGAAAAAGAAAGGGACTAAATGTTCTTGACCTCATTTTACCACACAGAATTTTGATATTGTTCATCTCATTTCAGGCCTATTTTAGATATATGAGTTGAAAGTATTAGCTGGGTGAATGATGTAACAGGCAAATGGAAAAATCTGCATACACCACAAAATGGCCGATTCAACACTTTTAGTCTTGTTTTATATTTCATTCTTACAAATTCCCCATGTGTCAATCTACACTCTTCTTTGATGCCACCCAATTACTTTGGATAGACCTGCCTCCTCCCAGGACTTGAGACTACAGGTCAGGAGAAAGGTCTTTTCAAAGTAATATTCAGCCCCGTTGATGATGAATACATGGTGTCAGCATCAAATATGTGTTAAACACAAAGATTTCAGTTTACAGGTGCCTCTAGATAACATTTTAGATGACCTCAGTCCTAAGTGATTCAGCATTCCCAGTGTTTTCATTCCCAGTGGTCAGCATTCCCCACGTTTACAGCTTCTCTAGTTTTTATGTGGGGGGGTGGTGGAGGGGAGTGGATAATACAATACTAATATGCACTCATGAAATGTGCCACTTCAAACACTCCTGATTTTTAACATGCTGAGTTAGACAGATTATCTATAGCTTTGCACATTGGAAAAAATAACCCCAAATGTACATACATATGATGGGGGCTAATTTAGCTACAACAAATCAGGAAAAAGATCTTGGAGTCATTGTGGATAGTTCTCTGAAGATGTCCACGCAGAGTGCAGAGGTGGCCAAAAAAGCAAACAGGGTGTTAGGAATCATTAAAAAGGGGATAGAGAATAAGAGAATATATTATTGCCCTTATATAAATCAATGGTACATCCATATCTTGAATACTGCGTACAGATGCGGTCGCCTCATCTCAAAAAAGATATACTGGCATTCGAAAAGGTTCAGAGAAGGGCAGCTAAAATGATTAAGGGGTTGGAACATGTACCATATGAGGAGAGATTAAAGAGGCTAGGGCTTTTCAGCTTGGAAAAGAGGACACTAAGGGGGGATATAATAGAGCTATATAAAATTATGAGTGATGTGGAGAAAGTAGATAAGGGAAAGTTATTTACTTATTCCCATAATACAAGAACTAGGGGTCACCAAATGAAATTCATAGGCAGCAGCTTTAAAACAAATAAAAGGAAGTTCTTCACACAGTGCACAGTCAACTTGTGGAACTCCTTACCTGAGGAGGTTGTGAAGGCTAGGACTATAACAGCGTTTAAAAGAGAACTGGATAAATTCATGGAGGTTAAGTCCATTAATGGCTATTAGCCAGGAAGGGTAAGGAATGGTGTCCTAGCCTCTGTTTGTCAGAGGGTGGAGATGGATGACAGGAGAGAGATCACTTGATTATTGCCTGTTAGGTTCACTCCCTCTGGGGCACCTGGCATTTGCCACTGTCGGTAGACAGGATATTGGGCTAGATGGACCTTTGGTCTGACCCAGTACGGCCGTTCTTATGTTCTTATGTTTGTTCTGATGGATTATCTTCATTGTACTGTGATTACAGAATGGTTTACAATGTACCAGGGAAAAGTTGGCAGATTCCATAACTGAAAACCAGTAGATGAGCTGAAGTGCTTAAATACAGCTATATTATCTTGTAGAGTAGCTTGTGTGCTTCCGAAGGGAACGGGAAAGATTATTCCTTCCTTCCGCCTTTTAATTTATTTTTGTTTTGGCCCAAACCAGTGCCTCAAACATTGGTCTCTTTTCATTTGTAAATGATTGGTTTCAGTTTGAGAGAGTGCCTCAGATGCCACTGGAGCTGTCTTAGTCTCCAAAGGCCAGATTTTCCAAAATGCTCAGCCCTTAGCAGCTCCCATTGCCACACTTATGGCTTGAACATACTAAGCTCTTTTGAAAGACTGGCCATAAGTCTTTTATGTTTTTTAATGACACAGGCCCAAATTCTCCATTCACTGACACTAGTTTTACATTCTGAAAGCTCTGTTCACCTCACTAGTGTTATTCTTGATTTACAACAGAGAAAGTGAGAAGAGAATCAGGTCCATAGTGCCTGGTCCTATAAACTCCCTCCATGCAGAACTCCCACTGAAGTTAATGCGAGCTCTGCAGTCAGTTAGTGAAACTGACCTCTGGCGGTGCACCAACACTAGCTCTAGGCACCACTTATGTCCCACTTAAGTTCTCAAAGCTTAAGTGGACTTACCTGGTACATAGACCTTATGCTAAGGAGTCTGTTTGACCCAGAGGGCTTGCAGGATTATATCACAACCCTGTGTTAAAGTGTTCTACTCAGAGAAGGGAGTTTGCAGAAATAGCAGTCTGGAGTTCCATGATTATTGTATCAGTGAAATCCACTCTAATTTGTTCTGTTTACAAGTTAAGAAGGACTTTTTTTTAATTGCCACCCATTAAAACTCAAAATGGCTTCAGCAAATCAAGGTGGGCTGCTTTTATCTTGTACTTCATCATCAGTAATAAAAATTCTTCAGTTCGAACGTAATGCTTGATCCAAAGTTCTCTGAAATCAATGGGAGTTTTTTCATTGACTTTGGTGCACTTACACCCTATTCTTCTGTCTCTACAGCTTGTCCTGGGGTAAGCCTGGCCATTCTTAGAGATTTAGTTATCGTACCTGCATGGAAGATTCACAAATCTTCCTCTCTATTCCTGACATATGATTGCTTTTCTGATATGTTATTTTGGATGGTCCATTGCCAGGCAAACCCCACAATGGCTAAAACCAGGCATAACTGACCCCAGTTGGACTGTCTACAGGGTTTGATATTTAGCATTAAAAGCATGAGCCTCTAACCACTTGAAGTAAAGGAGTATCTCCATTAGCTAGCAGCAGTAGACTCAGAGTATGTCTACACTGCAATTTAACACTCACAGCTGGACTGTAAAATGACAGTGTAGATGTTCGGGTGTGGGCTGGCGCCATGGTGCTGGACCCTCCCCCTCAAGTGGATCTGAACACCAACAATCCCCATTACATTCCCATTAGACCCGAATAAGCAACTTATTTAGATGCCTACAAATATTTAACAAATAAAATATAGATGGGGGTTGGAAGAGGGAAAATTGAGAACATTTGGGGAAAATGTTTCCTGTTTTCTTACTGAAATTTAAAATGGTGACCAAAAATGTCATCACAATTTTTTAATCTAAAAAAATTCAATGAGGTCTAACTAATAATTAAAATAAACTTTTGGTTTATATAGCACCTTTCTTCACCTCCTTTCTTGTGTATTGGCTCTTTTCACTTTGCTAACAGACAACATTCTGCTGGCACTGAGTATTGACCCAGAGGGTAGAATGTGTTTCTAACCCCTTTTCCCATCCCATCAATAAAGCAAATTATTTCCTAAAGTACTTTTTAATTGTTGTGGAAGTCAGGAAGCCACTTCTAATTGTGGCTGAAACCCTTGAACAATGCCATTAAACAAAACCTCAGTCCTCCGAGGACAGTAATATTGAGATAAGTTTCCTTTTAGTTTGTGAGATCAAAATGTCACTTTAAAGCTTTTATTGCCAGCAGACTGCTATTAATGCAGACTACTAGCTATAGAACTTCGCTTCACTTAAAAAAAAACATTTTAAAATGAAACATCTTGAAAATGATTGAGAATAATAGACTCGAAGTTTAGCAAAGAAAAAGCATTACTGACCACTTCAAAATGTAATTCAAATGTATCACAAGCAACAGATCACATTCACATGGCAAAAAAATTACTTTAAATCTGAGGGCAAATAAGAGCAGCAAAATGTTTTTTCCTGTATAGAGAGAAGAGGTTTCTAAACTTGCAAGTAAATATTCCAGAACAGTAAAAATATGAACTAAACAGATATTGTCCATGCTTCAGTTCACTGTTGAAACATGCTTACTCCATATATATTTAAATATTAGACAAATGGAGGACATTTTCAAAGTTATGAATTGGACTTGAGTTCCCAACTCCAACTGACATTTCTTGTGACTTTGGTGCTTAATTGTTCTTTATGTCTTTGGACATCTTTCTCAATAAAGATAGATACAGATTACATTTAACCTGGGGTTCATAGTCCATATAGGCTATATGTTTTCTCTCTTTGTGTGGAGCTGCCTGCTCAGTGAAGTTTAAACCAACTCATAACAAAATACTGGATATATGCGGCAGTATTTTGTTATAGGTTGGTTTAAACTTCACTGAACGGGCAGCTTCTCACAAAACACAGGCAGAAATGGAGGCTGCTCAGGAATCTGAACTGGTGCGTGGAGCAGGTTTGCTGGATACTGTGTGTGTGTGTGAGAGAGAGAGAGAGAGAGAGAGAGAAGCAGCAGAAATCCAAGGAAATGGCTAGAATACTAAGAATGTGGCCCTGAGAAAAGCCTAGAGAGAGAGCTTTAGTGCGAAGTGCTGGACGGAAACGGGCTGTGAACCATGAGCAAAGAAATTGTCCCATGCTGTTTGATACCTATATGTTCAGGAGAAAAGGACTTCCTACATTCTTTGTAAATAAATAGGATTGTATTAAAAAAAACCCTGACTCCATCATCAATTTTTTCCTCATGACGAAAACAATCCTTAGGACCCTGAATTTTAGCTAACTGCTGGGATTAAAAGGGAGTAATAATATCCTACTCAGTTTTAAAAAAATATATATCAAATAGGCCATATAAGAGAACAATGAGGAGAGGGGTTGTATAGAGTAAGTCTGAAGAGATAATGTCACTCAATTTATTGGGAATTTTACGTTTGAATTGTAGTTTTCACTGTGTGACTCTGCAGTTTCATGTATTGGTGCACCGTAAGCAAACTACCTGCATAATGACTGTATCACTCTGATGTTTGGAAGTAGTCTAATGTCTTTAAACCATTTCAAACCATTTCCATGGCAAGTAACATATTCATGATTTGCTCTTAATGTTGGTGCTGTATTTTCGGGCTCTATTTTTTGCAACATATCCTGTGTCTGGATGGGTTTAATTAGCTTTTCTATTTTTTCACAATACATTTGCTTCCTCCTTAGGTTTATTTTTTCACTCTATGTTTTGTTATTTCCCAGAATAGGGAATTCCTCATAACTCATGTAATCAGCAGGAAATATGTATTGCTAATAAACTCTTAGAGAAGCAGAATGAGCAAAATCATTAAGTACACATTTAAATCCCTTTTCTTTCTTGTAATAAGGCTCTCTCTAATGAGCTGGAATATAGCTTTTCTTGCCCTCTGTCTTTGTTGACATTGATGGCCAAGTATTATCTGAATAGCGTATTTTTTAAGATAATATTTAAAAATTAACCAATAAACTTTCAAAATATTGTAAATGTTGGTGAAACTTGTCTTGGAGAGTGAATGCCAATAGTTAAAATGAAGTCAGCAGCAATGTAGGTTCCATCCTCTGGCCTGCCAATATGCCTTCATACCGATCTGGAAGGACAATATGTCTCCATGTCCAGTGAGTATTTGGGCTTTCAAAAAAATGTAACTAAGCTACCAGCTAGTGCATGTTTTGTTGATGGTCTTTACAACAAGGATACCTGTCCAGCAGAAATGGAAAGGAGACCAACAACTCATTTCACCTGATACTGAACAACCAGAACATTAGGACTTTTTTTCACTACTTATCTGGTCCGGATTTGAATCCAAATTCACTCTAGATGTGGAATGCACTTTATCTCTTTATTGATCTTCTTTAAAATAACGTTAATTAAAAACAAATGTGAAAATAACCCTAAAAAATGGATTGTCAGAGATGGCCTGTACATTTGCATATTCAGTTATGACTTTATTTTAAAAATGTTTCTCCTAGTGAATCATCCGCACAAATAATAGCACTTAGACATGTCACGTCAAGTTGTCTGCTGGTGTAAACTGGCACAGTTCTATTAACTTCATTGGAACTGCATCAGAAAAGAGAAGTTGGCTCTTAACTAGTTATTTGCACCTATAAGTCAGGACATTAGGTTCTAACTAGTAATGTTTGTTTCTGCAATGAATTTTAGATGCAAAAATGCAGACACCGTTATTTGAGGACACAAAAATTACTTGGTCATAGTCTGTTGTAAATCAGGTAAAAGGATACTGCCAGCTCACATTTAACCCACTATTCTGACTTGCCAAAATGAAGGATTTACAAATTGTAGAACCAAGAACGATGTGCTCATGGCATTAAAACAAAAAAAAAAATCTAATGGAAACAGCTCAGTAATTTTTTTTAAAAAAGCTGTACCTTTACTCATTATATACATTTTGACACTCTTCCATGATACTGTGCCAATAAATGCACATCTTTACACTGCGTGGCCCCTTTTTTTCTATCCTCTTTTTTGTTTTTTTGGTCCATTGAGCAGGCTGCATAATTTTGGAAGTTCCTCCTACCTTTTCATCCCTTTCGCCTTTAGGTTTCTTTTTAGACTCAGAGGACATTAGGAAAAAAACAATTTTTACACATTATTTAATTTATCATTATTTGAAGTGTTATAAATAGAGTAAATAGAGGTTTTATGCCTCTTCCCCATTTTAAAAAGGATTTGTTTTTACGTAGTTAGTTTATTTCTAAATAAAGTCTTAAGGTCAGAGGACTAAAGAAGTATTAAAACATATACAGAATCACACATTTACAAAGAAAAATGTTTTTATGCATTTACATAGTACATTTTTTTAAATAAAGCTGATTAAACAATTCCAGGAAGGCCACAAAATATTAGTGATAGAGAGTGAAAAGATAACTTTAGTGATATTTACCTTGTTGTTTTACAGTCTTCACTCAAAGCTGTCCAAGAAAGTTTTTAAAAATCCATAATGGAAAAAAAGAGAAAAGAAAAGCAGGTTACCCCATTAGCTACTAGCACCCAAATGGCAGAAGTTCAATTCTGGGGGCTTGCAAGCTACCATTCCTCACCTGCTGAGCCAACTAGAAGACAATCTTTGACCATATGACCATTAGCGCAAACATACCTACCCCTTTCCCTGAGCCAACCAGAATATATCTGCAGCATGGTTGGGGTGTGGCTACTGGCTGTTGAATGGTTTGAAAAATGCAGAGCCTGTCAGAAATGGTCTCCTGCTGATTGGGGCACTAGAAAAACACTAACAAAAAACTGTTTGACTTTTGTGTATAAATCCAGGCTATTTTGCAAGAGATCTTTGACAGGGAGCCTAAAGATTGGACTATGGCCTTTTGGAAGACACCTACAGGCTCCAAGAAGCTTGAAGTGCCTTTGGGTGCATCTGTTCGTGATCAGAAAAGGAGACCTACCTACACTTATTTCACTGAAATGGCAGCACTGATACTGAATGCTGTTTTCAATCTAGAAATTGAACCAAAGAAGCAGGGAGATCCCAAGGAGATATCCAGGCCTGTAAATGGGGAAAAAGACATAACTGTACCATACATTCTTGAGGAAAGGGTGCCAGGAGCCCTCTTGCCTGCTTCAAAGCAGACAGAGTCAAGATATAAGGTAAAGCATTCTACAGAATTTTATAAGAAGTTGCTATAAAATTATAAGAAGCTAAATGTATTTATGTATTTCTTTATAGAGATAAGAGGAATAGCCCACATACATCAACATGGTAGCTGGGGGGCCATTGGAGGACAGCAGGAGCCAGTCAGTATTTGATGATCCAGAGATGACAATGTTATTACAGTAAAGCCGCTGATTTTTTTTACTATCCCTCTGTCTCTGAAATATTATCACAATTAAGAGTGTAAAACAGGCTTTCTTTTCTTTGTTGTTTTGTTTTTGATATGTACCCAGGACTGAGAGTCACCTTGTTATCCTCTTGCCTCTAACATGAGGCAGTCTTGCTTGTACTTAGCTGGGTGTCAGCTTCCAAACACCAACAGCCTTCTAGACACTCAAGCACTCTCAGGTGGGCTATGCCAGCCCTTATTTGACTGTCGGGTTAATAATAGGTGCACCCCAGTCCCCAAGTCCCTTTGAGGCATTCCCCTCTGATATCCAGGCCTTGTCATGGCTACTCACAGAAATACCAGGTCTGCTATCCCCGAAAGACCAGTATATACAGCAGCTTGTAAGATTCAGCTCTGATCCAGAAGGTTGCTCAATATTACAGCTCTTAGATATATTTATAGTGAAAACAAGAATAAGTTTACTAAAAAAAAGATTCAAGTGATAGTGAGTAAGGATATTGGAAACAAAACATTTATGTATAAAACAAAATCATAACACACTTTCTAGAGACTAAAATTAACTAACAGGTTAATATCATGCCTAAAGTTTTTCACCCAATGTCTTTTGCAGCTTTTCAACCAAGTTGGCGTTTCATGAATGTAAATGCTCTGCCCGTTTACTTCCTGGGTGCAGGATGAGGGAGTGTCTTCTTTGCCTTCTACTGATACTCCCCAAAGTTAATTGTGTGTACTTTGAGACTGGATAGCCACCCATGGCTTAGTTTTCCTATGTACTGCTTGCCTGTTGATTTCAATATCCATTGTGTTAGCTTATAATGCTTAATTTACATCCTAACAGAGAAACAGATGAATAAATATCTCGTCTGACAGAAAACCTTTTTTCTTTTCATCTCTCCCAGTGATTCATACCTTGATACAGAGTCTAAGAACATATTTTCAGTATATATACATGATTCCTTACACAGTATCTGTACATACATTTCACAACTGTATTAATGACTAGTGTGACCCCGGCTTTTATTTGAGACCGCACATGCCATTCTTTGGTGAACCAGAATGTACATACCAGAATCAGGACATTCCTGTAATCCCCTTGTCAGCTGGCATTAAGGGGTTCTTGGGTCACACAAACCATGCCCATGCTGGATTACTAGCAGGATGAGGAATAAACTGCCAATGAATATTGAGCAGCCTGAGCAAAGGTGGATGCAGAGATAACATTGCATAGAGCATTTTGAAAGAAACTGTTGTAAAATTACTTGGGTGTGTTTTAGTAGCTGGGCGCAAAGACAAAGAATATAGTCGAGGATGTGAAAACAAGATAGGGAGAGGACAGCAAGAGTAAGACTAATGGAGTGACCCTGGGGGATGATGGTTCAGAAACATGAGAATGCTCAAGGTACAAGTGAAAGTTTTTCAGATTGTCAGTCTCTCTCTCTCTCTCTCTCAAATTATTCCAATGCAGAATCTAAAATGTGTTTTTTTCCCTCTGCTTTTGACAGATATCTGAATCTTCAGAGCATGAAACAGATTAAGAGAATTGCAAATCTTTGGGAATAAACCTCTGTTTTTAGTAGGTATATTTCTAAAAGGGATGAAGCTCTTTTTAAGCTCTGTTCTTTTTAACATCTTCCCCCTGTGTTTCTACACAGGCTTTGGACATACAAAATAGCTTACAGCTGGGGCATCTCCTTTCCCCATACACTTCAATGCAGTCTGTGCTAATACATATATGGCAGATTTTTTTACAGGCATGATATTTGTGGCTGTACAAAGTATGGCGGTGCATGCAGAAATATGGTACCCTGTGAATGCTTTGATATTTAGCATACTATTGTAATGTTTGATAAGTAGCAGAATAAACGTGGTTTTGGGGCACCACTCCCAACCTGATGTGAAAATGTGCCAATCCTCTCTTTCATAATACATTACTTTAATAGTTATACCTAAATGTTCTTCAGAAGAGCTCACATCAGTAAAACTAACCTTTTTTAGTCTGAAAACCCCAAATTCTGGTGGAGATGGTGTCATAAACAGATAGCTAAGGGTTAATGTTTCTTTTACCTGTAAAGGGTTAACAAAGGGAACCAAACACCTGACCAGAGGACCAATCAGGAAACCGGATTTTTCAAAGCTCAGGGAGGGAATTTTTGGGTGTGTGTCTTTTGTCTGTGTCTCTGTTCTGTGCTCTCTCGGCTATGAGAGTGATTTCTATCTCCAGGTTTTTCTAATCTTCTGTTTCCAAGTGTAAGTACAAAAGGTAGAAGACAATAGGTTTTTATATTGTTTTTGTATTTACATGTGTGTAGTTTGCTGGAATGTTTTAAATTGTATATCTTTTTGGATAAGGCTGTTTATTCATTTTTCTTTTAAGCAATTGACCCTGTATATTGTCAACCTTGATACAGAGAACAGTTTTATGTCTTTTTCTTTCTTTTTATATAAAGCTTTCTTTTTAAAACTTGTTGGATTTTTTTTTCTAGTTGAGGCTCAGGGGGATAGGAATCTCTGTGCCAGGGTTACGGTCTCTCTCAGGGAAAGACTGGGAGGGGGAAATCTCTTTGTGTCAGAGTTGCAAAGCTTACCTTTGCAGGGACTCTGACTGAGGGTGAAAGAAACTGGATCTCTCTGTTTTGCATTTCAAGGAATTGAAATAGGGTGATCGTCCAGGGCCATCCAGGGAGGGGAAGCCTGGGAGGAAATAAAGAGGAGACAAGGGGAGGGGGTTATTTCCCTTTGTTGTAGACTCAGGGCATCTGAGTCTTGGGGTCCCCCAGGGAAGGTTTTGGGGAGACCAGAGTGCGCCAGACACTGGAATCTGGCTGGTGGCAGCGCTATCAGATCTAAGCTGGTAATTAAGCTTGGAGGTTTCATGCAGGCACCCACATTTTGGACGCTAAGGTTCAGAATTGGGACTTATGCTTATAACAGATGGTTGGTCCCTTTGTAATAGTTGTACATCTGTGGGGTTTTCGTTTGATAAGTGAGCCAGGATGCTATCGAGAAAACATAGGTTATTACTCTGGTTATTTAAATCAATTAAATGTTTCCTTTTTGGGGGTAATTTTAACAATGCACAATAATCTTTAAGGGCCTAGCAACCTGCCTTCCCTGTTTCGAAGGATTGTCATAGTCAGCTATAGAGTACCAGTCCCCACTATCTCTGCATTAGTCTGCAAAATTTTAATGAAGTTATTTAAGAAATCTGCAGCATTTATGTCTTTCCAAAATCACCTTTGAGAAAAGAGAGGGTGGTTTAACCCTGGATCATCTAAACATAGCTGTAAAAATCAGCAAGGCCTATTTGGGTGTCAAACTCTTTCTGCAGAATTTGAATAGCAATGTGAATGGCACTGATCACCCGAGCGAAGGTTGTCACTCTGTACCAATTAGCAAAATAGCATTCTTGAAAATACTGTAAGTGTTAAATGCTCTTTGATGTCTTACCCACTGTCTCACACACTCCAGATGCACCTGTGGAAACTCTTCAGATTCTCCAGGAACAGGATCTTCCGCTCCTCCAGAATCTGGAAAAGAGGGGACTATGACCGTTCCTTCTGATTCAGGGTTAAAGTTATCTGTACTCTTTCCTGAAGTGCTGGATTAGGCAGATCTATTTCCCAGTTTTCTCTGGGGGAATTTTGTGAGCATATCCTTCTTCCTATGATTTTAACCTTTCTTGAAAATGTTTTTGCTTTTTTAAGTTTCTTTGCTAATCTTTCCTCAACATTTTAGACCTTTTTCACCTTTTCTCCTACTCCCCTTTACATTTTCAGGATTCATGGATAGTCAAGACTGATGTTGTGAAGGCCAAGACTGTAACAACATTCAAAAAAAGAACTAGATAAGTTCATTGAGGATAGGTCCACCAATAGCTATTAGCCAGGATGGGCAGAGATGGTGTCCCTAGCCTCTGTTTGCTAGAAGCTGGGAATGAGCGACAGGGAATGGATTACTTGATGATTATCTGTTCTGTTCATTCCCACTAGGGCACCTGACATTGGCCACTGTTGGAAGAGAAGATACTGGGCTAGATGGACATTTGGTCTGACCCAGTATGGTCATTCTTATGTTCACTTTACCATCCTCAGCTTTAACCAACCTTACAAGCAACTCACAAGTCTCTGTTATTTTTTGTTTTAAGGTCTCCCTCTCAGTTTTTGAAATACTTCAAAAATTAGATTCTTAATCTTTTTCTCTATTGCAAATCTAACACCTGCAGATCTTTGCTCATTTGCTATAACGTCCCCACTCAGGTTTGTAACTGTTGAGGATTCAGAAATGTTTAACCTTCCAGACACTGTGAAATGCTGTGAAATGCACTGCAGACCTGGGGTCCTCAGGGTTGTGTGTAAGGCACACCCTGGAAGTACTGAGTTGTTAAAAAATCAGGATTATGAACACCACTTAGGGGCAGCCTGTTGTGTGGGTACGGCTTACCACTAGTCTGGCTATCCTTGGAAACTGTAGCTCAGTCTGAACTCTTGTATTTCTTAAAACAGGGGTTATCTTTGCCCTTTTAAAGCTAGTTCTTGTGAGCTTTCTTCTTGTTGTTGTAGTGTGCCTCAAACATTGGGTAATGTTTGAGTCTGACAAAGAACATGTATAAACCCTTTTAGGATTCAGCAAAATATTCTAGAAGTTTAAAACAAAATCCTAGGTCTTTATTAATTATACTAAAATGTCAGAAACCTGCGCAGACATACAGCCCACTGTGTTATAAGCCCAGCACCTTAAGCAGTTGGCCACTCTGAGACAGGATTCTGCTTCTTAACGGTCTGCTAACCAAGTTAAGATACAGCTTTGCAAATTCTTGTAGCAATGTTTCCTTAGTATGTAAATGCCTAGCAGGGTTGTAAAAACACCACACACTTTTACACTAAAAAAAAAAAAAAGGATAATTTAAAAAACCTTTATACATGCATTGTCATGTTTATTTCAAATTAATTTTGAGTGAAACCAAACCAAACTGCTTAGCATTAACAAAAAGGGGGGAGGGGTGTGGAATGAGAGACATCCTAGTCTAACTTAATTCCTTATCTCTGCAAAAACAGTTTGATAATTACAGATCTTGCTTCTTTAAGTAGAAAACAGTGTTACTATATAGTGTACAAAACATCATATTTTAACTCCTATAATACTAAAATATTTGTAATTATTGCTGGCAAATGATTTTTAATGCATTTTAAAGCCTTGAGTTTATTTTAAATCAAAAGCAAAACTTTAATATAGAGTTATTTCACAAACTAACCAACATCCATACTTCCCACAACCATATTGTAAACAAAGCCAGAGACTGTTTATTGCAAATAATTATGAATATCAACAATACATTCTTGGGTACTATCAGGACTAAGTACATAATTTTGAATTTGAACACTGCCTTGATCGAATTCCAATAATAAAGAGAAAAACAAATTTTAAAATACAGTTATTTTATATTTGTAATAGTATTAATAATGTTAGTGTACACTGTTTTGTGCAGTTATCAGGAACAATGACAAAAATTTGAATTTTACCAAAATAGGCACTATTCATATTAAAAAGGAAAAAAAAAACCAAAACTTTAAAATACACTTCAGAGTTGGGATATTATTAAAAACAATAGCACATACTACCTTGTGGGTTATCAGGAACAACAATAATTTCTTGAGTTTGACTTCTATCTTGGTTTAAATTAAAAGGTAAAAAAAAAGTTAAAACAGTTAATTCAGATATAAAACATAATTTTGTAACATATTACATAACTTATCAAAATTTATCAACCCTTCTACCAGATCTTGTGAAAATTCAAGGAAAACCTCATCAGTCTATTTAAAATAAAATTCAAACATTTATTACTAAATACCACGTGTTACACACACAAACACACACATATTTTCTTTTCCCATATCATTGTCTCTCATTGTGGCAAAAGTCTTACGAAGAAATACATCAGCAACCTTTCATAATTCCTTTATGATGCATGCCCAGTTCTCTGTATAGAATATCACATCTCAAAAGGGAACAACCCTTGTAATGGCTCAAAGAAAGGGTGTTTAAAATTAATCCATACAAAGAAACCCCGCCCAACACATTTTTAAATTTAGAAATATCCTGGTAATGACATCTTTTTTTACTAACTAATACATAATAGCATTGTAAAACACACCAACACAGGTTTTTCATTTTTTAAGGGTGATATAGATTACATTTTAAAAATTAATATTTATTCTCATTTTATTTAGTCCTTTATTAAAATCAATTTCTTTAGCGAGAGGATATTGAAAGAATGGCCTATGTGACCCCATAAACCCCAAATAAAAGCCCTTGTTTTTATCTCAAGCCTTTAGAAATCCATGACTTAAATTTTATTTTTTTTTATGGAAACACAGATGTAAAAGTGGGTATAATATATATTGACATTCCCTTGTATTTATGTCTGTACTTTAGCCAATTAGAAAGCTATGACTTCAGGTTTTTAAACTTACAAACACACATTTGTAAATGGGGATACTGCTATTGCCAAAACACCTGTTTCTTCCCAAATTACAAACTATATCTGTATAAACTATTTTTACAGGAGATTTTGCATATTATGCACTTTGTTTAGGCAAACCTTTGCTAAACTTGAGATGAAACAGGGACCTGACTGTCTGGTGCAGAATGAAAATTATTTAGTTATGGAAATGGTGTAAACTTAGCAATTTCCTGTTCTTGGCCTTTCTAGGATGTAATGTATAGATCCAATGTAAAAACAGATGCATGTTATGTTTAAAAGGCTGGACTAGTATAACTTTTAAACATTTTATTTCAAGTCTCATTTTATTTAATTTTAATCCTATGGAAAAAAATATTTTGCTGAATACACTGCAAAAGATGGTTTTCTTAGGAAAAAGGAAGAGGGGTTGGGGGGGACATGTTTCTCAGGGCAAGTCTACACTACAAAATTAAGTCTAACTAAGTTACATTGACATACAACCACCGGATTAATTGAATCAATTTTACAGGTCTGTACTATCCTCTTTTCGTTGGTGGTGGACGTCCTGACCAGGAGCACTTGCACCTATTTAACTGCCAATGTGGGGCATTGTGGGATGGTTTCTAAAAGGCAGCAATAGTCGATGTAAGTAATGCAGATAGCTCATCTCGATTGGCCTCTTACAGTTGGTATGGCTACTTCCACATTTTCATGTTCTCTGTATGTATAAATATCTTCTTACTGTATGTTCCAGTCTATGCATCCGATGAAGTGGGCTATAGCCCACGAAAGCGTATGCTCAAATAAATTTGTTAGTCTCTAAGGTGCCACAAGTACTCCTAGTATCTACATTGACACTGCATCGACCTCACTACATTGACTTAAGCACTTCGCCTCTTGCAGAGGTAGAGTTATTAAGTCAGTGTGGTGGGTGAGTTACATTGGCGGGAGCTACATTTTAGTGCAGACGCTTACAGAGCTAGGCTGACGTAAGCTACCTTACATTGATCCAACTCTGTAGTGTAGACCAGGCCTCAGGAAACCATGTCAGAGGGGGCAGTCTTTATCTGTCTCCTTCACACAGTTACAAAAATATAACTTATCTTTTTTAACTTTTTTTTAATTTTAAAACTCCTGTGTAAATTGTGGAGATGTTATGCGAATCTCAAAAATCTTCACAATTTACAAATGGTGTCCTGTAAACTGGTGCTACAGAATTTAAATTCAGAGACCTGCACACAGCTGAAGTCAAAAAGCATCTGTGTCCAATAAATATAAAAGGCTAGGAAGAAATATATTACTTTAAGTAAATAGAATAAGGGAAATTAGTATAAAGATTAGGCATGTCTTTCATTAGGGTCTGTCTATCATTTTTTATAGACCAGGGGTGCCCAACCTGAGCCTGAGAAGGAGCCAGAATTTACCAATGTACATTGCCAAAGAGCCACAGTAATATGTCAGCAGCCCCACAGTAGCTGCCACACTCCTGCTCCCAGTTTCTCCCACCCACCAGCAGCCCCACCAATCAGTGCCTCCCCCTCCATCCCCATCAGCTGTTTGGTGGCATGCAGGAGGTGCTGGAGGAGAGGGGGAGGAATGAGGGCATGGCAGGCTTAGGGGAGGGCATGGGAAGGGGTGGAATGGGGGCAGGGCCTGTGGCAGAGCCAGGGGTTGAGCAGTGAGCACCCCCCAGCACACTGGAAAGGTAGCGCCTGTAGCTCCAGCCCCGGAGTTGATGCCTATACAAGGAGCCGCATATTAACTTCTGAAGAGCTACATGTGGCTCTGGAGCCACAGGATGGCCACCCCTGTTATAGACATATGCTAAAGCCATTATGTAGAAAAAAGAAGTTTGGTTCCTGGTACAGGAATAAAACCAAATAAGGTTGTCTGCTAAATTTGCATATATATATTGTTAAAAGGCTGATAAAGAAATCAACGTGCGCATTCCTTTTGTTTGGTATTTTAGCTCCAATTTACATTTTAATATGATACACTAAATAAAGCACTGTGTTCACAGTGACTGAAAAAATATGCAGTAATTAAATATCCGTGGATAAACCATAACATGCTGTGTTCAGAATGACATAGAAAAATTTGATGCATTTTAAAAGAGGCCCCTTGGTTAAAGACTACCTTTCGATTGACTCAGCCAAGCAAGCATAAGATCAGAGGGTTCGAAGGGCATGGTTTGTCACAAGTTCTGAGGACAGGGGTTTCTGCCATTTGACTAGTAATAGTCTGTGGGTTGAGATGCTTTTCTCTTCTCTCTGCCCTACTCTTTCTGGATGTTTTGAAACTTTCTTGGTCTTCTCTGAAAGGTGTCTGTCCCTTGTAGTACAAACTAGCCCTCTGGTTATAGTTTTGCTCTTTATCACTAATATTTTGTGACCTTTGTGCAATTGTTTCATCAGCTTTATTGAGAAATATACAACCCGCATAAAATTATTTTTTCTGAAAATGCACACTTCTCTCTAGATTAATACTTCTCCTTTATTCCTCTATCATTGAGACTTTGTACAATTGTTTTAATGACTTTATTTAGAAATATACTAATTGCATATAAATATTTTCCTCTAACAATGAGTGTTAACATATATATGTATTACCACTTCTTCATTCCATGGTTAAGGTTTTTGTAAATTATTTAGTGAGTTTATTTTAAAATGTACTAACTGTGTTAGTTATTTTTCTCTAAAAATGAAAAAAAAATGCATGTTAACATATTTTTGTCTTAACATTTCTTTATTGTGCTGTTACCAAGATTTTATAAATTATTGAATGTCTTTATTTAGAAAAGGATTAATTCCATTACAATGTTTTTCTCTGAAAATGCTTGTTGACGTGTTACTCTTCTGTCATTGAGACTTTGTGCACCTGTGTACTAGACTTTGTGCAGAGTTGCACTAAATAGGTAAAAAGCATATTCCTCTTAAAGTGAGGGAAAGGTATGAAAGCTCTATTTGTCCATTTAGTTCTAATGCAGCCAATAAGAACAAACTAAATGAAATTTTTAAACAACTTTTTAGCTCTATCAGCCATTTTGAAAAAATGCCTATGTCAAAAAATGAAACTTAGGGTGGGACATAAAGCAGAAAAGAGGCATGGAAATGTACATGATGAGTAAAGATATTGTTTTTTGTTTTTTTTTTTACTGCTCAGCTCTTTTTAAAACAAAACACACACCTTCAATGTGTGTAATTCAAGCATTGCAGAACTAAGAATTTGAAAGTGAAACTGACACTATTAAGTTTCATAGATTCATAGAGTGCAAGATCAGAAGGAACCACTGTGATCATCTAGTCTGACCTCTTATATAGTACAGGACATAGAACTGCCCCCAAAATAATTCCTTTTGGGGGCAAATCCTTTAAAAAAAAATCCAATCTTGATTTTAAAATGGCCAGTGATGGAGAATCCACCACGACCTAAGTAAATTGTTCCAGTGGTTAATTAGCCTCACTGTAAAAGCAAACACCTTATTTCCAGTCTGAATTTGTCTAGCTTCAACTTCCAGCCATGGGCCTTTTGTCTCATATCTTCCCCCTTTTTACCCTCACCTTCTGTGGTTTGTTTAAAGCTCTCCTTACTATTCTAGCAGCCAATCCTAGAAGAGATTTGTTCCCCTTCTGCTGGGCTGGAGGCCATCCAAACTATACAGCCCTCTTTCTCCATAGAGGATGGACCAACGTTCCACCAAACCAATCTCCCTTGCCCTCTTCACCAGTGGTTCACTTATGAAAATTATGCCTTCTGTCTTCCTTCTCTCACAGGACAGATAGAATCTTGGACATTTTTCTTCTTCAGCATGCTTCTCAGTTCCCTGAAGTCATCTATCATCTGTGAGATATCTCATGACACAGTGTCATTAGTGGTGATATGACCAATGGATCTTAACCAGTTGACTTCAGAAGTCTACCTTATCTCAGAGTGATGTCTTGGTTCTTGGCTCTGGGAAGACAATATGGTGTCTGTCTGTTGCTTGTAGAATGTTATTTTGATTCTTCTTAGTTCCTTGAACAGTTGGAGATCTGTGTTCACTCTCAAAACTGAGAGAATAGCAAAAAGTAAATACATGGCATATACAGTGAAAAGTAAATAGTATTTAAGTTTCTTTCCATTTTAATATTCTACGGTATTTGGTAACTGTTATAGATTTGTTAATTCTCTCATGTATAAAATAAAAGCCAGAACCTGTAAATAATCACATACTGTGTGTACGATCATAGCTTGTTTTGAGAATATAGCCCAAGCCCATATACCAAAACTTTTAATTTATTCAGCTTTCAGGTGCCTTTTGTTTGAAGTGGTATGTTTAGTTTGAAATAACCAAATCTTAGCCAAGATCAGGTGATTGTGTTTGTCTCTGCCTAGGCCATAGTCAATTTGAATCTGTCTTCAAAAAAAGAGCATGGGACAATCCTGGGAGCTAAAAAAACAATAATACTTACTTCACTCCACTACCGAGTAAATTAGCTGAAAGAACTAAAATGATAAAAGAGATTGACGGGCATGGCAAACCAGCACAGCTCTGTAAAAATAAAATCAAATTTCACCAGCATGCTAGAATTCTTTGAGGAAGTCAATAAACTAGTGGATAAAGAAGTGATAATATATTACATTCAGCTTTCCAAGAAGCCTTTGATAAAGTCCCTCACTAAAAATATGTATGTTCTTACTATATTCAGGTAGATTTTTACCTGTTAATTTTCAAGTCTGAGTGTAAAATTGACCTTGAAAACATATGCTGATTGACTTATCATTCCAAATGTTTATTTTTCTGCAATAGGTGCAGACGCAAAGGTTAAGTATCAATATTATATGGATCTATTTGCTTATTATGAATCAGACAATCCTTCTCAAATGTCAACGTTGACTAAAATATTTAGGAAGGATGCCATATTGGAATGGTTTTGATGGGAAAAAAATAGAAAAAAAGATGGTCCCAGCAAAGTCATCCCAATCTTAGGTGCAAAATTATTGTTGGAATTTTCAAAGGAAGCTAAAGGAGTCAGGTGCCCAGTTCCCACTGAAATTTTTATCTTTGAAGGATCATGGAAGACAGAGGGACTTAAGCACACACTGAAAGTTAAGCACATGCTTATATGCTTTGCTAAATCAGGGCTTTACTGGGTAAGTGGCAGTAATAGAGAGAAATTAGGTGATTAGAGGCTCTTTGCTCCATTTGAGATATAAAGCAGCTACAACAGTTTTCCCTCTGTTTTGAGCAAGCATTTTGAGTGTCTGCTCCATGTGAGAACCTCAAACAGATTCTTCTACACAGCTGGGAATCATGAGTGCCAATTTTCTTCTGTATTCAGGTTCCTCTAAAACCTGAATGCACAGCTCTTGCCTTGTTATAGGAAAATCTGAGAGTATCACATTCTTTGTGGAATTCCTCTCTCGGACTTCAAAGAACTAATTATTGGTCAGTGGGATATAAGTATATTCTTAAAGTTAAACACATGCTTAAGTGCTTTGATGGCTTGGGGTCTAGGTGCCCCTTTCCCTCATCCCCTGTGGGTTTCCATTATAACACCAGCCTTTTCTTTTTCCCTTTAAATGGTGCCTACCTTCCCCTGGCAACCCCTGTCCCACTCCCTTTTGTATCCACTCCCCCTCCTCCCCATTTCCTTTAGGAGAAATCAACCTTTGGATTTAGGGGACAGTCATCAAGATTGTGTTTTGTCTCCCCTACCCTCACACAAAGCCTCACTGTGTCTTCAGACTTCACAGGCCCCAAAAATCAACCCTGTGAAGCAATAGGGATTATTCATTTTCTGGCAAGGACTGCCTTATAAACGTATTTAAACAAGCTTTTTGAGTCCTGTGATTTCCTTATGAGCAAAAGCAATTCCATCCCAGGGCAATGGCAGAGCTAGTACTTCTTGAGACTACTTTAAACTTTGCCTCTAATAAAAATGACGCACTACTGAAAATGAAGAAAACAAAATAATATCTATAACTAGGGTTTTACAAATTCCACTATTAATGCAAGTCACTGCAACTACTTCAAATAAGGCTAATCTAAACATTCTTCTCAGTTCTGCATTTAGATTCCTGGAGCTCCCAATCACTTAAGAATTTCAACCACAATTTACATGGGATATCCTGTTGCAATAAGATGCAGATAATCCTCGATGAATAATCTTCCATTGGGACAAAAAAGCATCACTCTGACTTGGTGTATACATGACAAGGCTCACCAAAGCGCCAGAAGCAATAACAAAACAGGGAAGGTGAAAAGCAGCATCTGATCATTTGAACGGCCTGGACCTCCACAGACATATAGCTTCTGTTGCAGAAGAATATCCACTATTATTCATCCCCTTCAAACTACACTTAGCACAGCCACAGAGAGAGAGAAAACTGAAGTGTACTTATGATGCCTCTTAAAAACTAAATCTAAAAAATAGTTTAATATTATGCATAGTCAACAATTAAAATAATAAGACTGTTTTACACCTTTATTTTTTGCCAGTGCAATGACCTGCTTCTACTGGGAACATACCCTATAAGTATAACTTTCTATTTTACCTAGGCAGCAGGAATTTTCTTAGCTGTACAAAAGCAATTGTCCTGTCTCTGGGTAGTCCCTGCTAATACTGACTATTAGTTTAGGCAGCTTCCAGAAATAGTTATCTGACTTTACAAGCACGGAAAATCCTGCAGGGACAAGCATATTTTGGTGCTCAAGAATTTCATTTGGAGTGTCCGTACTGTGAGGTATTTAAATAAATTGCCTTTCAGATCAAATGTAAGGGTTTTATAAACTAAACAATTTCAAATGTCAGTTTCCTATTAGAAATACACAAGAAACAAATTACAGGATAAATCACAGGGTGCTGTATATCTACTGAACCCCTATACCTGCTACAGTGATCAACAGCACAAGATCTATGGATCCTGCACATGCCTGTCACAAAATGTGGTGTACCTCATCCAATGCACTATATGGCACGACAACAACTATGGAGGTGAAACCAGACAATCACCACACTCTCAAATGAACTCACACAGGAGAATGATGAAAGACAAAAACACCACGTCACCTGTGGGTGAACACTTTTCACATCTAAATCTGACCTCTTAGTCCCTATCCTGAAAGGAAACCTGCACAACACCTTCAAAAAATAAGCCCAGGGGCTTAAATTCATAACTTTGCTACACACTAAAAATCATGGACTGAATAGAGACACTGAATAGATTTAGAAATCTATAACCCACTAACATCCTCTCCTCCCCACCCTGTGACTGGAGGGGTGTTAACGAGTCTCTTCACATTGAAATTTCCCTTGAAATATGTGTTAACTACTTATGCTAAATAATCTGTTCCACCTTGTATTTTAGCTGTCACACTCTAACTTGCACTGATGCAGCTCTGCCACTGTATCGCTTCTGGTGAAGATGCTCTAAGTTGATAGGAGAGAACTTCTCTGAGAGGCAGTAGCTATGTCAACAGGAGAAGCTCTCCCACCGACATAGTGCTGTCTACACAGGGGTTAAAGACTGGTATAACTTTATGCTGATGTTTATGCCCATCATCTCTTTGATGGATGAGATTTCCACCAGCAAGAAGTGGTACAACTCTATTTGGAATGAACACAGCTCCATGAAGTCTTCCTACTTCAATTTTTGAAGCACTAGTGATGAACTTCATCAGCTTATCTTAATTGATGCACAATCCATGAAGGTGTAGCATATCAATTAAATTGTGAGACCGAAGGTCAAGATGTAGCTGTGCAGGAAGGCTTATGTGCAGTGGCGAGATAATTTTGGAATTGCTGCGTACTCAGTAATTGAGAGATATCTTCTCTGAATGTCTTCTGAAGGATGACACTCATTGTTATCTGAATTATTTACCACTTTATTTATCAACCAAAGGTAAAATTCCTTCATCAATTAGAGCTCAAAATGGGTTGACCTCTGTAAGCCACAATCCTCTGGCTTTGGATAATATTCGAGGTGTTCACTTTGGCTATTTCACACCAAAGGATTGAAGTGACATTTTACAAAACCACTTGTTCATTTGAAAGCTGTTCATCAGGCTCACTTACTGGAAGAACATCCCTTTGGAAAACTGAAGTTCTTGCTTTGGATTGCTAGCAGCTTGGATTACAGTAGCTAGTGTTATTGTGCTGCATAGAACAATGATAGATTTGCCTTGTCCACGTTGTGCATGGAATGAAATTGATGACCATAGTGCCAAATATCAGACGGGTAGCTGCGTTAGTCTGTATCCACAAAAACAACGAGGAGTCTGGTGGCACCTAAAAGACTAACAGATTTATTTGGGTATAAGCTTTCGTGGGTGAAGAAGTGGGGTTTTTTACCCACAAAAGCTTATTCCCAAATAAATCTGTTAGTCTTTAAGCTGCCACTGAACCATAGTGTTTTTCTAATGTTGCCTGTAATTTGTTACCGAAATAGCTTGCAGTTTCTGCAGCTGAGGGAAGTAAGGCTTCATGTCTTTGTTGCAGCTTGAGCAGAAGAGCCTTCTTGTCTCTCTCTCTTCAATCAGCTGATAAATGCAAAGTCATAAGGTGGCTGTATCATAGGCACCAACTTTTCCAGGTGCTGGTGGGTGCTTGGCCCCGCCCCTGCCCCAACTCCATCCCAACTCTGCCCTCTCCCTGCCCCTATTGAACCCTTTCCCCAAATCCCTGCCCTGGCCCTGTCTCTTCCCCGAGTGCACCATTTTCCCTCTCCTCCCCTCTTCCTCCCAGCACTTGCTGCCGCAAATCAACTGTTTCATGGCAGGAAGCGCTGGGAGGGAGGATGGAGAAGCGGAGTGCAGTGTGCTCAGTGGAGGAGGCAGAGGCAGAGCAGAGGTGAACTGGGGTGGGGAGGTGGGGAGCAAAACACCCACCAATTTTTCCCCGTGGGTGCTTCAGCCCCAGAGCACCCATGGAGCTAGGGTCTATGGACTATATTGTTGCAGTGTAACTAGATGGTTTTGCTTTAAGAGTCATTTTACCTAAGTAGGAAGAAAGGAATGTTGACTGATAAACAACATTCTTAGCAATCAAGTCTTCCACAGATATTACAAGCAATGTCATCATCTTCTCCTTGCTGCTTAGATAGGTTGATCTTTCAGATGTTTATTTTTATGAAGTTTATTGTGTGTATTTCTCAGAAAAAAATATGTGAGAGGATCAACAGCTGGAGGACATGCTTGTTCTGGTGGCTGTAGAAGCAGGCAAACATGATCTCTAATAAGAGTCAGAGTCTGTTTTGGTTTGTTTGTTTCTTCCGCCCCTTCCCCCACCCAAGTTCAGTCCAACTCTGAGATGTGCCATATTTGACTTGCCCTGAATATTTCTGAAAACAATGCCTATGAGAGTATTAGTGGCACATATCTAAACCAGCAAACCCATCCACTAGCCAACAGTACAATTAAACTCTCCTGGCTTCTGGTGCCAGCACCATAAAAGCCACCAGTGCTGGGTGGAATTCTGACAATTTTGCATTTTTGATTTTCTTGATAAATAACATTTTTTTAAAGTTTGTGGAGGATCTTTTTCTCTTTTATACAAGCTGTGAGGGGCTTGTATCCTCCATATCTTCATAGTCTATAACTTCCCTGTAGAGGTAAAATTCCCCAAGTTTATTGTTAGCATTACAACCACCATTTTTCATTTTTTACAAATGTATAGCCCAGTGCTAAATTAGATATAAATTAGATCTATATGTTATTATCAGAATTGCCATTTTTGTTGAGTGAACATTTTGATTAAAGTGCAATATAAAGCTGTGTAATGTCATGTCTATTGCTAACATTGACTAGTGCATAAATGTCACTGAATTTAAAAACTAGTTTCTAGAATGTTTCAGAGGCTAGTACTGCATGCATAGGCAATTTCAAATTAAAATCTTCTACCAGACAGACTAGATACTACATTGTATGCACAAAAGCTTACAAATGGAGAAGTAGTGCTTTAAGATTTCATGTATATTTATAGCTACCCACGATGCAGTACAAACTGTAGGCACACAATCTACTTACACTGGTGCACAGCCCTCAGTTTGAGACTGATCTGGTCAGCAAATTTCAATTAAAAGTATTAATGGAAAAGTATTATAATCACTTGTGAGATATGCTGACAATTAAAAATATGCGATGTGAAAAGCTTTCCTATTCATATATCACAAAATATTAATTTTGCCATTTTTGCTGCATGCTAAGGGAGGAGCCAGTGAGTTAGAGATGGCTCTCCCATGGTGGTTGCAGAGGTGAGAAGTCCCTGAGAGAAGGACTCTGAGCCAACGGACGTGGTTGGTGGCTGGGAGATGTTTGACCAGCCACTGTAGGGTCTCCAGCAGGAGAAGATGCAGAAGGCCCTGCGGGACTGCTGGACGCCCTACCAGGCCAAGAGACAGGCCTTGCTAACCTAGCAGGCAGAACAGCAGAAAAGAGAGCAGGCCAGCATGCAGCAGCAACTCCTGCAATGAAAGCTGAGTCCGCGGTAGGGGATGGCACCCAGCTTCTGGGCTGGGGACTTTGCAAAATGGACCCAGCTGATTATCTGGATGCCTTCCTCGGTATGTTCGAGAGGGTAGCCATGGGCACCGGATAGGATAGGGCAACCTGGGCCCTACAGCTGGCTCCCTACCTGACAGGAGAAGCTCAAGCAGCCTACATGGCCTTGAGCAAGAATAGACCTGGAACTATGAGAGGGTGAGGGCAGCCATCCTAGACTACGTTGGCCTGTCGGTGGAGAAATACCACCAAAAGTTCCAGTGGCTGGGGGCTATGTGGCCCTGGGCATTCACCCAGAGACTGATGGACTGGGCCACCTGTTGGGTGCGGCCTGAGACACAAATGGTGAGGGAGATAATGGATGGCCTCATCCTAGAACAATTGCTACAGGGCCTCCCCGAGAATATCTGAGTCTGGATCAGGCAACATCAGCCAAGTACGGTCAATGTGGCAGTCAAGCTGACAGAGGAGTACACAGAAGACGACATTTCCCGAACAGAGGGCCGACCCTATATAGGCAGAGAGTTGGGGAAGAAGCTGAGGGAACTCCTTCCTGGGAAAGGCTTTGAGAGGAAGGAGGAACTCTGAGGAGCTCCCAGTAGAGCCGATGTAATTGTTTGCTGGCAGTTCAAGTGACCAGGACATTAAAAGGGGGACTGCCTACATATGGAATGTGAGTGGGCTGAATTTTGTGGCTGGACTAATGCTGGAGGGCGGACAAGGGGGCAGAGGGTGGGGAGGAAACCCCATTGGGACCTGGTGGATACAGCTTCAGTCTGCTTGCTTGTCCAGAGGGGTCTAATAAAACCGCACTGGACAATTCCAGGTGCACTGATGGCCTTGGAGTGAGATCCTGTCTTGTGGCACAGGTTCCCCCAGAATTGTGAGGCAGCTTTAAATGGAAGTGGGTTGGGGTAGTAGAGGGGTTACTGTACCCCGTTGTGTTAGGTACAGACTGAGGCCCTCTCCCGGAGGGAGAAGGAAAGGTTCCCCGAAGAAGGGGGTGGGGACCCCTACACTGAAAAGTCCCAGGAAGGAAGAGGTGCAAGGTCCTCAGGGTAGCAACCATGAGAACCCTAGACAACAGAGCTCAGATAGGGTAGACAGAAGGGAAGGAGATGCAGGAGAGATGGCCAGCCCAAGCCCCTTAGAGGGAGAAAAGGGGCAATGAGCTCCCCACAATGAGCTCCCAGGAAAAGAAACAGGGACCCCGATTGGTGGTGTAGGAGAACCTGAGGTTCGGGGTGTCCAGCAGGAGGTCAGGATTAGCCCTGACCCCCTACTGGAAGAAAAGGGGATAAAGGAGAAGGGATGCCTCAAGGGTGTGATTGGTGTGAGGACCTGTGGGTGGTGTCAGAGTGTAACTTCTGCAGGCAGGGGATGAAGGAACCCACAGGAGATGATGCAGGTGATCGCCCAAAAGAGTGGGAGAGATTTCCCTAGACGAACCCCACCAGAAGGGGGTGGAGAGGCTGAGGAAGGATGAACTTGGTGGTTCATAAGGGGGAGGTGTGTGACGGGGTACTGGCTAGGAAATCCTGAGCCAGAAAGGGGAATTGGAGCTGGCTGAGTAAGCCCAGGCCTGAATGACAAATAGGGAACAGCTGCTGGCTCCTTAGCCAGGGGCTACATAAAGGCTGGCAAGAAGGAAGCCAGGGGGAGAGGAAAGGGAGGAGCCAGGGAGTTAGAGGTTGCTCTCCCTGGGTGGCTACAGAAGCTAGCAGTCCCTGAGGCTGTCTGCAGGGCCGGCTCCAGGCACCAGCCGACCAAACATGTGCTTGGGGTGGCACCAAGGGGCATGGCGGTACTCAGATTTTTTTTTTTTTTGGTTCATCGGGGTAGTGCTGAATGGTTTTTTTTTTGTGTTTCGGCAGTGTGGCGCTCAGGGGGGTGGGGCTTCAGGTGACGCTTGGATGGTGTAGCACTCAGGGGCGGGGCTTGGGGCAGCACAGCACTCAGAGTGATGAGCAGGGGATTCAGGTGGCGCAGCGCTCTGGGGGGGCAGAGCTTTGTGGGGTGGCGTGGTACTCAGGGGGCGGGGATTTCAGCAGCGCTGGTGGGGGGGCGGTACAGCCGGGCAGTGCTCTTTTTGCTTGAGGCAGCAAAAAAGTTAAAGCCAGCCCTGGCTGTTTGTAGCTACAGGGTGGTGGGAACTTGTATTGTAAATAAAGAGCATGGGTGATTGTGCTAAAGCAGAGGTTTCTGGCTGGTTTCTGGGCACAGAAGTGTCCGAAGATAAAGGGGCCCTGTGCCCTGTTACACTGGGACTTCAAATTCAAAACACACTTTAGAAAAAGTTTAGATTCAGAGCCTCACTTTGTGCCTTTATCAACTAAGAATGCTAAACAACTAGTTTAAAGAGGCAATGTGTATTCACAACAGTAATTCATGAAGATGCCCAGTGGGTGGGATTGTGGTCTGTTACTTTCTAAAATATAACAACGGTAACTAAATAAAGCAATCTAGAGCTCACGTTTTTCTATTAACCAGCTGATGGCAGCATTTCCCCAATGTAGTCGAGAAATAAGGGTATGTTACTGAGATGTGCTTGTTTGTTTGTTGCTCATGATATTATGAGATGGTACTACCTATAAAAAATTGCTGTTTTGTGCCAATTTCCCTATGATATGCATTTATTCACATGTGATCCTTTGTATTCCCTGCAGTACCTTACTTAATGAAGACAGCAGTTCTTAGGTTATTAATAGCTCCTCCGACTTATCCTGTAATGCTTATTGTCCTCCATTTCAGCTTATGTAATTACAAAAGTGTCACTTTGGGAAATAAACATTAAGGAGAAAGTGGTGCTGTGACTAGCCCAAGGGCATAGAAACAAGAAAGGGCACAAGGAGCCTCTTGAAGAGAAGCAAAGAAGGAGCAGTGTCAAAGGAGCAGTTCAGACGAGGGATGTCCTTATTGAGTAACCTGGAAGACTAACCCTGAGATCCACAAAGGGATTTAGGCCTTGTTACACTCAGCATCACAGTACCCAATTTTTAGGCACCTAGAAAAATAACAGGAACAACACTGTGATCCACCGAGCTAAGTTAGGCCACCAAGACCTCCAGATAGTTAATGGGAAGAAATAGGTGCCTAAAAATGCAATCCACCAAGCCAGTGAATTAGCAGGAAGTCACCTACGCCAGCCAATGGGAGAGTCCAACGAGAAGGGTGTGTACTAAGCCCCACCCCTCTCTCAGAGATAGGTGCCTAAGTCTAGGCTGCAGGGAGGCATCTATCTGTGCTTGAGATGCATGAACGGGAACCCACCAACTGCAGTGAGGCAGCTTAAGAACATAAAGTATTTCCTGAAGGAATGAATTAGGTGCCTGCTTTGCATCACACAAAACTGCACCCCAGCCTTAGAAAACTTTTAGCTCAGTGGTTAGAGCACTCACCTGGGTTCAATTCCCTACTCTATCTGATGGGGAGAAAGGAAATAAACAGGAGCCTCCCATCTCTCAGGAGAACGGTCTAATCACTGAGCCATGAGATAGTCTGATGTCAGTCTTCCTCAGTCTCCCCTGTTGAAACTGTTCCACTGTGGATAAATAATGAATGAATAACTGGAAAAGAGGGACCAGATACAGGGTCTCCACCTCCTGGGTGCATGCCCTAACCATGGAACTACACAGTCATCCCCAATCTCTCTCTCACCCAATGACTGGTCCTCTGTAGATAAATAATGAAAAAGTAATTCGGCCAAAAAAAGAGAGAGACTCTGTAGCCCAGTGTTAGGATAGCCAGCTGGGAGGGGGGCCCCCTGCTCAAATCCACCAAGAAAAACAGGAAAAACACTGCACTCCACCAAGCTAGAGGGCTAAGCGGGGAGCTACATAATCCAGCCAGGCCTCCAGACAGGAGCTGTGACTCAGACAAGCACAACCCTGACTGCACATTCAGATGGTCATGCAGGACATTGGCTACAGTGAAACTCTGCTCTAAAAAGTTCCCCACATTTGACAGCACAGGGACACACAAATGATCTGTGAAGTACATATCTTAAATGGATTGCAAGGACACACTCAGAAAAGACACTACCAGAATCTGGGAATCCACTAAGTCCCGCATATAGTCCCAGTTCTGGTGATGAAGGAAGCCCTGCCCCACTGACACAAGATTGTGCCTCCCTCCCTATCAAACAGAATGAGGCTGGGCATGCTAAAGGCCTCGATCAAATGCTGGGATGGACTGCTCAAGGAGGCACATGTGAGCAATGTCCACCAAGGCTGGGTTTACAAGGCCATTTCATTGCAGAATGAGGAGCTGGACACCCAAATTGCAGTGGTTAATGACATAGCTGATGCATTTGTGCTTATAGTCACCCATAACCAGAAGGTGCGCATTCAATCCACACTAGCAGGGTCTCAGCATTGACTCTGCTGGAGACCAGTTCTCTCCCCCCCGCCCCTCCCCAGACATTCACTGTCATCACACAGGGCATGGCCATACCGCAGATTGCCCTCTTAGCCTTCCCCTCCTCCCTAACATTCTCCCTACTCTCCTTCTCCTTGCTCTACTGTCCTTCCCCCGTCCCTTTCTCTTCTTGCCCTCCTCTTCTCTGTCTTCCTGCTCTGTCCCATCTCTTCTGTCCATTCTCCTCCTGTTGTTTCATATCTACTCCCTCCTCACTCACCTCCTATTCCTTCTTGCTCCCCTAATCCCTGTCCACCTCTGACCTTCTCTTTCCTCTCATCTCCTCTTTCTATTCCTTCTCATTTCCCTCCTGTCTTCATATTCTCCTCTGAATCCTGGAGCCCCCCTATGTTCCTCCATCGAGCACTCTCATCCTGTCCAGGCCCCTCATCAATCTCTTCTTGTCTCTCAGTTTCATTTGTGAAGCACCCCATCCCTTTTCTTTGTTACCCACTTTGGTCAGCTCTTGACAAATGGCTTGTTCCTCAAAGTGCAGTGATACCCACCAGTGGTTTTTTATGTTTATGTTCAGCTGTTCCCCCTCCAACTCCCAATGTGGTCCTCTCCTCTTGATCTCTCTCTCCTGCCCAACCTCCCCAGCTCCTTAGCTTCTTCCTGACCCACACCATTCCCTCTCTCCCCCTGTCTGGAGGCCTCCCTCCTCTTTCTTCCCACTCTGTTCCCCCACAGAAGAAGCTATTCCACCCCCAAACCTTGACTTTCTCTTTCCCTCTTCCTGGACCATCCTTTTTTTTCCTAAGATTTGTAAGACCTATGATGGCCTAGAACAGCTCTTGCTCTCATATTCTCCTTCTTCTGTCAACCAGGGTCAGTGGGCTTCATGCAAATGACCCCTCATGGATGTTGGTGTTGCCCAATCTTGGCAGCCGGAAGAGGTTACTCCTCCTCCTCCAGCTCCTTCTTCTCTGTGTGTGTTGCCCCTAAGGAACAGGAATCCCCCACTACTTGGCAATGTTATACAAAATGCAACATGCCAGGAAGATCCATCTGGGACTGTACTATAGTGTCCCACAGGAGGTATGAGAGATGCTGAAGGCTCTCTTTTTCACCTACCAGGTGGTGGCATGGGCACAGTTGTACCATTCCTCTGCCCAGCTGGAGGGGTTCCGGATGGGGGTGAGGAGTCTGGGTTAGAAGAGAGATCCTTTGTCACCTGTGGGGAGGACATGTGTAGCAGGGGTTAGACACCTATCCCTGTAGAAGGATTGGACGTGGGGGTTCTGAGTGGTCAGTATTGGCTTGGGTGGAGCATGCATTGGACAGGGGCAATGGAAGAATATATGGGGTGGGGTGATGTGAGGAAGGGAAGCCTATGCCCAGATCCTCCAATGTATGTAGGCTCCTAACATCCATTGAACTCAACGGGAAATTAAATTAAATACGACTGCATATAATGTCATGTATTGTCATAGTGGAAGCACTATCAACTCATAAATGTTAATTAAAACAGCATTATAGTAGCATAGTGTATAATAGTACTAGAAAAAATTAGTATAATACTAAATATTAAAAAAGCAAATTATAAATCCTCCAGCTTCAACATATAAGCCAACATCTAATTATTTCTGAGGAAACTTTCCCTGGAGACAGGTTATTCCGTAACTGCCTACTGCAGGGTTTTTCCTCTGAAGCAATTAGTACAGGTCATTGTCAGAGACAGGATGTAGTACTGAATAAACGATTTTTCTGATTAAATATGGCAATTCATACTTTCCTGAGATTTCTGTTCCCAGCTGACTCCTCAAAACAAATTTAATTCCTTCATCCGTGAATTGACTAACTTTTAAAAAGCATACCAGCATCCAGTCATCTTCCACATATACTGCATACATGTAGCTAAATTCACTCACCCTCTCCATCTCCAGAAAACAAAAATTGTGGCTTCCAAATGATATGGAATCATTTTAGCCAACGTAAAAAACAACAATTACAACTACAAACATTATTTAAACAGCAATTACAATTCAAACAAGAATGCTAATTGTGTTATTTAAATTAAACAAACTCGGCTAAAATTAACATTCATTCTGTGGTAGTGGAAGGTTGCTTCCATCAATTATCTATATATCTATCTTGGGTACCTGTATGCCCCTCTTACCACAGCATCTAAATACCTCACAATCTTCCATTTATTCATCCTTACAATACCCCTCTGAGGTAGGGCAGTGCTATTATTTTCATTTCAGAGACAGGGAATTGAGGCACAGACACACTAAATGACAATACTAGGCCTCACAGAACATCTGTGGGATCCCATGGAATTGAACCCTCATCTCCTAGGCAATGACTGGCACCCTAACCACCAGCCTATCCTTCCTTACATTGGGGAATAAAACTTGTTTTATTTTAGAAAGGACAGGGAACTGACTCATACATTCAATCAAAATGAAATATTTGTTCTTCTGCCTATAAATGCACTACTATTAGTTTTATAATCAAAAAGAAATGAATCCCCAGGTTTGATATAGCATTTAAAGTAAGTGTATCAAGTAAGCAATGATAGTATAGAAGTTGTGATTGCTCACATGGCTCAAGGCACTTAAAACAAATTGCTGCAGAGGCATCTAAGCCATGCAAATAGAAAAGGGCAAGGAAAAAGAAAAAGAGCACTGAGACACAGGTTCTATCCTTCCAGAACAAGGAGGCAAAAAAAGATTGAAGGGGGCTGAAGCATCAGTAGAAATACTTTCCTTGAGTGACAGCTTTTGCCTGCCCCCTTCCTGTCCTTGTTAGTGGAGACATGGACTGCCATGGTTCTCTGAGTACTTCTCAGTAGTCTGGGAAGAGCTGAGTTTCTAACTCTGCTTCCTTTATTCAACTACAGCCAGAACACCTGTGGAAGGAAGGAGGAGCACCTCTAGAGGGTATTCTATAAAGCCTGATAATATATTTGCTGAACATTCAAAATTTTCACTGACTTTAACAGGAGTTTTGAGTGTGGTACAACTGCAAAACTGGGCCTGTAGTAGTTAGTTTATTATATTGCTACATATATGTGTGTGATACTCAGCTCTGAAGCCTTGGGTATGTCTACAGAAAGAAAAACCCACAGCACCAGTCTCACAGCCCAGGACAGCTGACTTGGGCTCTGGCTGCAGGGCTACAAATAGCAGTGTAGACTTTTGGGTTTGGTCTGGAGCCCAGGCTCTGAGACCCACTCCCCTCACAAGGTCTCAGATCCTGGGTTCCAGCCTGAATCTGAAAGTCTATACTGTTATTTTATAGCTCTGCAGACCAAACTCCACAAGCCCAGGTGAGCCAACCAGGGCCATGCTCCAGGTCTTATTGCAGTGTACCCTGAGATTATAGGCATTTAAAAAATTCGTTCTAGTGCTATCAGTTGTTGATCCAGCTTCATCACTTCCTTTTCCTACCAATGAAATCCCTCACTTGTCCAATTCCACCCCCTCTCTGTTTTAAGAACATAAGAATGGCCATACTGGGTGAGACCATACTGGGTGAGACCAAGGGTCCATCTAGCCCAGTATTCTATCTTTCGACAGTGGCCAATGCCAGGTGCCCCAGAGGGAATGAACGGAACAAGTAATCATCAAGTGATCCATCTCATGGTGCCCATTCCCAGCTTCTGGCAAACAGAGGCTAGGGGCACCATCCCTGCCCATCCTGGCTAATAGGCATTAATGGCCCTATCCTCCATAAACTTATCTAGTTCTTTTTTGAACCTTGTTATAGTCTTGACTTTCACACCCTCTGGGAGAGAAGTCCACAGGTTGACTGTGCATTGTGTGAAGAACTTCCTTTTGTTCATTTTAAACCTACCTATTAATTTCATTTGGTGACCCCTAGTTCTTGTGTTATGAGAAGGAGTAAATAACACTTCCTTATTTACTTTCTCCACACATCATGATTTTATAGACCTTCATCATATCCTCCCTTAGTTGTCTCTTTTCCCAAGCTGAAAAGTCCCAGTCTTATTAATCTCTCCTCACGTGGCAGCCGTTCCATACCCCTAATCGTTTTGTTGCTGTAACCGGGCGTGACTCACCCCCGTGGCACCTCCTGCTGGTCACTCCTGGAAATTAGCTCGAATTTTCAGCTGGAGCGCCCTCTGCAGGCCAGTGATCCACCTTCCGCTACTGGCCCCGTGTCCCTCCCTGGACCCCAGTGCTCCTTCTCTGTGGGGTTCTGCCCCCTGGCAGTAACCCCTTTCTCTTAGGGGTTTCCCCCTCCTGGGAACCCCCCCACTCTATCGCACTTTGCCTCAGGGTCTTGGCAACTGCCCAGTCAGTAGCTAGCCCCATGCCCTGGGGCAGACTGCAGTATTAGCCTCTCATCATCGGCAAAGGGATTTGGACCTGCTGCCTTAGCCTACCCCTGGGTTGCACCCTGCAACCCCAGTACCTCTTAGCCTACTCCTAGGCTGCAGCCTGGGGCTCTCCAGGCAGGAGCTCCCCAGCTCCTCTGCCTTTCCCCAGCCCTGCTCCACGCTAGGTACCTTGTCTCAGCAGCCAGGCCCTTCTCT